>NW_026775573.1:101774699-102300699 GCF_030987335.1 Cornus florida
TAATGACCAAAGAATGAATCTTCGAATGAAAATTCCTCAATACAGGAACCTATTATGTTACTAGATCTTTTTGATGTATAAAGATTGAATCTTTGAAAGAAAATTAGAGTTTTGAGTTAAACTTATTCGAGTTCCTTTTGACATCCCGAAGAGTGTTTTAATGAATAAAGATTGAATCTTTGAATGAAATTACCTCAATCGAGGTACCTATTAAGTCACTAGAAATTTTTATTGTATAAAGATTGAATCTTTGAAAAGAAATGAGAGTTTTGAGTTAAAGTTATTCGAGTTTCCTTTGACGTCACGAAGAGTGTTTTAATGAGTAAATATTGAATCTTTGAATGAAATTACCTCAATCAAGGTACCTATTCTACCACTAGGCCTTTGTAATGTATGAAGATTGAATCTTTGAAAGAAAATGAGTGTTTTGAGTTTAACTTATTCGAGTTACCAATGAAATCGCGAAGAGTGTTTTAATGAATGAAGATGGAATCTTTTAATGAAAAATACCACAATAAAGGTACCAATTCTGTTACTAGACCTTTCCAATGTATAAAGATTGAATCTTTGAAAGAAAATCAGATTTTTGAGTTAAACTTTTTCGAGTTCCCTGTAACGTCCCGAAGAGTGTCTTAATGAGTAAAGATTGAATCATTGAATGAAATTACCTCAATCAAGGTAGCTATTACATCACTAGACCTTTTTAATTTATAAAGATTGACGTTTTGAAAAGAAATGAGTGTTTCGAGTTAAAATTATTCAAGTTCCCTTTGACGTCACGAAGAGTGTTTTAATGAGTAAAGATTGAATCTTTAAATGAAATTACCTCAATCAAGGTACCTATTCTGTCACTAAACCTTTTTAATGTATAAAGATTGAATCTTTGAAAGAACATGAGAGTTTTGAGTTCAACTTATTCGAGTTACCTATGAAGTTGCGAAGAGTGTTTTAATGACTAAAGATTGAATCTTTGAATGAAAATACCTCAATAAAGGTACTTATTTTGTTAGTAGACCTTTTTAATGTATAAAGACTGTATCTTTGAAAGAAATTGAGAGTTTTGAGTTAAACTTATTCACGTTCCCTGTAACGTCCCAAAGAGTGTTTTAATGAGTAAATATTGAATCTTTGAATGTAATTACCTCAATCAAGGTAGCTGTTATGTCACTAGACATTTTTAATGTACAAAGATTGAATCTTGGAAAGAAAGTGAGAGTTTTGAGTTTAACTTATTCGAGTTACCTATGAAGTCGCGAAGAGTGTTTTAATGAATAAAGATTGAATCTTTGAATGAAAACACCTCAATAAAGGTACCTATTATATTACTAGACCTTTTTAATGTCTAAAGATTGAATCTTTGGAATAAAATGATAGTTCTGAGTTCAACTTATTCGATTTACCTATGAAGTCGTGAACAGTGTTTTAATGACTAAATAATGAATCTTTGAATGAAAATACCTTAGTAAAGGTACCAATTATGTTACAAGACCTTTTTAATGTATAAAGACTGAATCTTGGAAAGAAAATGACTGTTTTGAGTTAAACTTATTCGAGTTCCCTATGACATCCCGAAGAGTATTTCAACGAGTAAAGATTGAATCTTCGATTGAAATTACTTGAATCAAGGGACTTATTTTGTCCCCGGACCTTTTATATATAAAGATTGAATCTTTAAAAAGAAGTGAGCGTTATGAGTTAAACCTATCCGAGTTCCCTATGACGTCCCGAATAGTGTTTTAACGCGTAAGGATTGAATCTTTGTATGAAATTACCTCAATAGAGGTACTTATTATGTCACTAGACCTTTTTAATGTATAAAGGTTCAAGCTTTGAAAGAAAATGAGAGTTTTGAGTTAAACATATTCGAGTTCCCTGCGACGTCTCGAAGAGTGTTTTAAAGAGTAAATATTGCATCTTTGAATGAAATTACCTCAATCAAGGTACCTATTATGTCACTAGACCTTTTTAATGTATAAAGATTGAATATTTGTAAAGAACTACGAGTTTTGAGTTAAAGTTATTTGAGTTCCCTTTGACGTCACGAAGCGTGTTTTAATGAGTAAAGATTGAATCTTTGAACGAAATTATCTCAATCAATGTACCTATTATGTCAGTAGACCTTTTTAATGTATAAAGATGGAATCTTTGAAAAAAATGAGAGTATTGAGTTTAACTTATTCGAGTTACCTATGAAGTCGCGAAAAGTGTTTTAATGACCAAAGATTGAATCTTCGAATGAAAATTCCTCAATACAGGAACCTATTATGTTACTAGACCTTTTTGATGTATAAAGATTGAATCTTTGAAAGAAAATTAGAGTTTTGAGTTAAACTTATTCGAGTTCCTTTTGACATCCCGAAGAGTGTTTTAATGAATAAAGATTGAATCTTTGAATGAAATTACCTCAATCGAGGTACCTATTAAGTCAATAGAAATTTTTATTGTATAAAGATTGAATCTTTGAAAAGAAATGAGAGTTTTGAGTTAAAGTTATTCGAGTTCCCTTTGACGTCACGAAGAGTGTTTTAATGAGTAAATATTGAATCTTTGAATGAAATTACCTCAATCAAGGTACCTATTCTACCACTAGGCCTTTGTAATGTATGAAGATTGAATCTTTGAAAGAAAATGAGTGTTTTGAGTTTAACTTATTCGAGTTACCTATGAAATCGCGAAGAGTGTTTTAATGAATGAAGATGGAATCTTTGAATGAAAAATACCACAATAAAGGTACCAATTCTGTTACTAGACCTTTCCAATGTATAAAGATTGAATCTTTGAAAGAAAATGAGATTTTTGAGTTAAACTTATTCGAGTTCCCTGTAACGTCCCGAAGAGTGTCTTAATGAGTAAAGATTGAATCAGTGAATGAAATTACCTCAATCACGGTAGCTATTACATCACTAGACCTTTTTAATTTATAAAGATTGACGTTTTAAAAAGAAATGAGTGTTTCGAGTTAAAGTTATTCAAGTTCCCTTTGACGTCACGAAGAGTGTTTTAATGAGTAAAGATTGAATCTTTGAATGAAATTACCTCAATCAAGGTACCTATTCTGTCACTAAACCTTTTTAATGTATAAAGATTGAATCTTTGAAAGAACATGAGAGTTTTGAGTTCAACTTATTCGAGTTACCTATGAAGTTGCGAAGAGTGTTTTAATGACTAAAGATTGAATCTTTAAATGAAAATAGCTCAATAAAGGTACTTATTTTGTTAGTAGACCTTTTTAATGTAGAAAGACTGTATCTTTGAAAGAAATGGAGAGTTTTGAGTTAAACTTATTCACGTTCCCTGTAACGTCCCAAAGAGTGTTTTAATGAGTAAATATTGAATCTTTGAATGTAATTACCTCAATCAAGGTAGCTGTTATGTCACTAGACCTTTTTAATGTACAAAGATTGAATCTTGGAAAGAAAGTGAGAGTTTTGAGTTTAACTTATTCGAGTTACCTATGAAGTCGCGAAGAGTGTTTTAATGAATAAAGATTGAATCTTTGAATGAAAACACCTCAATAAAGGTACCTATTATGTTACTAGACCTTTTTAATGTCTAAAGATTGAATCTTTGGAATAAAATGATAGTTCTGAGTTCAACTTATTCGATTTACCTATGAAGTCGTGAACAGTGTTTTAATGACTAAATAATGAATCTTTGAATGAAAATACCTTAGTAAAGGTACCTATTATGTTACAAGACCTTTTTAATGTATAAAGATTGAATCTTGGAAAGAAAATGACTGTTTTGAGTTAAACTTATTCGAGTTCCCTATGACATCCCGAAGAGTATTTCAACGAGTAAAGATTGAATCTTTGATTGAAATTACTTGAATCAAGGGACTTATTTTGTCCCTGGACGTTTTATATATAAAGATTGAATCTTTAAAAAGAAGTGAGCGTTATGAGTTAAACCTATCCGAGTTACCTATGGCGTCCCGAATAGTGTTTTAACGCGTAAGGACTGAATCTTTGTATGAAATTACCTCAATAGAGGTACTTATTATGTCACTAGACCTTTTTAATGTATAAAGGTTCAAGCTTTGAAAGAAAATGAGAGTTTTGAGTTAAACTTATTCGAGTTCCCTGCGACGTCTCGAAGAGTGTTTTAAAGAGTAAATATTCAATCTTTGAATGAAATTAACTCAATCAAGGTACCTATTATGTCACTAGACCTTTTTAATGTATAAAGATTGAATATTTGTAAAGAACAACGAGTTTTGAGTTAAAGTTATTTGAGTTCCCTTTGACGTCACGAAGCGTGTTTTAATGAGTAAAGATTGAATCTTTGAACGAAATTATCTCAATCAATGTACCTATTATGTCAGTAGACCTTTTTAATGTATAAAGATGGAATCTTTGAAAAAAATGAGAGTATTGAGTTTAACTTATTCGAGTTACCTATGAAGTCGCGAAGAGTGTTTTAATGACCAAAGATTGAATCTTCGAATGAAAATTCCTCAATACAGGAAACTATTATGTTACTAGATCTTTTTGATGTATAAAGATTGAATCTTTGAAAGAAAATTAGAGTTTTGAGTTAAACTTATTCGAGTTCCTTTTGACATCCCGAAGAGTGTTTTAATGAATAAAGATTGAATCTTTGAAAGAAATTACCTCAATCGAGGTACCTATTAAGTCACTAGAAATTTTTATTGTATAAAGATTGAATCTTTGAAAAGAAATAAGAGTTTTGAGTTAAAGTTATTCGAGTTCCCTTTCACGTCACAAAGAGTGTCTTAATGAGTAAAGATTGAATCATTGAATGAAATTACCTCAATCAAGGTAGCTATTACATCACTAGACCTTTTTAATTTATAAAGATTGACGTTTTGAAAAGAAATGAGTGTTTCGAGTTAAAATTATTCAAGTTCCCTTTGACGTCACGAAGAGTGTTTTAATGAGTAAAGATTGAATCTTTAAATGAAATTACCTCAATCAAGGTACCTATTCTGTCACTAAACCTTTTTAATGTATAAAGATTGAATCTTTGAAAGAACATGAGAGTTTTGACTTCAACTTATTCGAGTTACCTATGAAGTTGCGAAGAGTGTTTTAATGACTAAAGATTGAATCTTTGAATGAAAATACCTCAATAAAGGTACTTATTTTGTTAGTAGACCTTTTTAATGTATAAAGACTGTATCTTTGAAAGAAATTGAGAGTTTTGAGTTAAACTTATTCACGTTCCCTGTAACGTCCCAAAGAGTATTTTAATGAGTAAATATTGAATCTTTGAATGTAATTACCTCAATCAAGGTAGCTATTATGTCACTAGACCTTTTTAATGTACAAAGATTGAATCTTGGAAAGAAAGTGAGAGTTTTGAGTTTAACTTATTCGAGTTACCTATGAAGTCGCGAAGAGTGTTTTAATGAATAAAGATTGAATCTTTGAATGAAAACACCTCAATAAAGGTACCTATTATATTACTAGACCTTTTTAATGTCTAAAGATTGAATCTTTGGAATAAAATGATAGTTCTGAGTTCAACTTATTCGATTTACCTATGAAGTCGTGAACAGTGTTTTAATGACTAAATAATGAATCTTTGAATGAAAATACCTTAGTAAAGGTACCTATTATGTTACAAGACCTTTTTAATGTATAAAGATTAAATCTTGGAAAGAAAATGACTGTTTTGAGTTAAACTTATTAGAGTTCCCTATGACATCCCGAAGAGTATTTCAACGAGTAAAGATTGAATCTTGGATTGAAATTACTTGAATCAAGGGACTTATTTTGTCCCTGGACCTTTTATATATAAAGATTGAATCTTTAAAAAGAAGTGAGCGTTATGAGTTAAACCTATCCGAGTTCCCTATGACGTCCCGAATAGTGTTTTAACGCGTAAGGATTGAATCTTTGTATGAAATTACCTCAATAGAGGTACTTATTATGTCACTAGACCTTTTTAATGTATAAAGGTTCAAGCTTTGAAAGAAAATGAGAGTTTTGAGATAAACATATTCGAGTTCCCTGCGACGTCTCGAAGAGTGTTTTAAAGAGTAAATATTGAATCTTTGAATGAAATTACCTCAATCAAGGTACCTATTATGTCACTAGACCTTTTTAATGTATAAAGATTGAATATTTGTAAAGAACTACGAGTTTTGAGTTAAAGTTATTTGAGTTACCTTTGACGTCACGAAGCGTGTTTTAATGAGTAAAGATTGAATCTTTGAACGAAATTATCTCAATCAATGTACCTATTATGTCAGTAGACCTTTTTAATGTATAAAGATGGAATCTTTGAAAAAAATGAGAGTATTGAGTTTAACTTATTCGAGTTACCTGTGAAGTCGCGAAAAGTGTTTTAATGACCAAAGATTGAATCTTCGAATGAAAATTCCTCAATACAGGAACCTATTATGTTACTAGATCTTTTTGATGTATAAAGATTGAATCTTTGAAAGAAAATTAGAGTTTTGAGTTAAACTTTTTCGAGTTCCTTTTGACATCCCGAAGAGTGTTTTAATGAATAAAGATTGAATCTTTGAATGAAATTACCTCAATCGAGGTACCTATTAAGTCACTAGAAATTTTTATTGTATAAAGATTGAATCTTTGAAAAGAAATAAGAGTTTTGAGTTAAAGTTATTCGAGTTCCCTTTGACGTCACGAAGAGTGTTTTAATGAGTAAATATTGAATCTTTGAATGAAATTACCTCAATCAAGGTACCTATTCTACCACTAGGCCTTTGTAATGTATGAAGATTGAATCTTTGAAAGAAAATGAGTGTTTTGAGTTTAACTTATTCGAGTTACCTATGAAATCGCGAAGAGTGTTTTAATGAATGAAGATGGAATCTTTGAATGAAAAATACCACAATAAAGGTACCAATTCTGTTACTAGACCTTTCCAATGTATAAAGATTGAATCTTTGAAAGAAAATGAGATTTTTGAGTTAAACTTATTCGAGTTCCCTGTAACGTCCCGAACAGTGTCTTAATGAGTAAAGATTGAATCATTGAATGAAATTACCTCAATCAAGGTAGCTATTACATCACTAGACCTTTTTAATTTATAAAGATTGACGTTTTGAAAAGAAATGAGTGTTTCGAGTTAAAGTTATTCAAGTTCCCTTTGACGTCACGAAGAGTGTTTTAATGAGTAAAGATTGAATCTTTGAATGAAATTACCTCAATCAAGGTACCTATTCTGTCACTAAACCTTTTTAATGTATAAAGATTGAATCTTTGAAAGAACATGAGAGTTTTGAGTTCAACTTATTCGAGTTACCTATGAAGTTGCGAAGAGTGTTTTAATGACTAAAGATTGAATCTTTAAATGAAAATAGCTCAATAAAGGTACTTATTTTGTTAGTAGACCTTTTTAATGTATAAAGACTGTATCTTTGAAAGAAATGGAGAGTTTTGAGTTAAACTTATTCACGTTCCCTGTAACGTCCCAAAGAGTGTTTTAATGAGTAAATATTGAATCTTTGAATGTAATTACCTCAATCAAGGTAGCTGTTATGTCACTAGACCTTTTTAATGTACAAAGATTGAATCTTGGAAAGAAAGTGAGAGTTTTGAGTTTAACTTATTCGAGTTACCTATGAAGTCGCGAAGAGTGTTTTAATGAATAAAGATTGAATCTTTGAATGAAAACACCTCAATAAAGGTACCTATTATGTTACTAGACCTTTTTAATATCTAAAGATTGAATCTTTGGAATAAAATGATAGTTCTGAGTTCAACTTATTCGATTTACCTATGAAGTCGTGAACAGTGTTTTAATGACTAAATAATGAATCTTTGAATGAAAATACCTTAGTAAAGGTACCTATTATGTTACAAGACCTTTTTAATGTATAAAGATTGAATCTTGGAAAGAAAATGACTGTTTTGAGTTAAACTTATTCGACTTCCCTATGACATCCCGAAGAGTATTTCAACGAGTAAAGATTGAATCTTTGATTGAAATTACTTGAATCAAGGGACTTATTTTGTCCCTGGACCTTTTATATATAAAGATTGAATCTTTAAAAAGAAGTGAGCGTTATGAGTTAAACCTATCCGAGTTCCCTATGACGTCCCGAATAGTGTTTTAACGCGTAAGGATTGAATCTTTGTATGAAATTACCTCAATAGAGGTACTTATTATGTCACTAGACCTTTTTAATGTATAAAGGTTCAAGCTTTGAAAGAAAATGAGAGTTTTGAATTAAACATATTCGAGTTCCCTGCGACGTCTCGAAGAGTGTTTTAAAGAGTAAATATTGAATCTTTGAATGAAATTACCTCAATCAAGGTACCTATTATGTCACTAGACCTTTTTAATGTATAAAGATTGAATATTTGTAAAGAACTACGAGTTTTGAGTTAAAGTTATTTGAGTTCCCTTTGACGTCACGAAGCGTGTTTTAATGAGTAAAGATTGAATCTTTGAACGAAATTATCTCAATCAATGTACCTATTATGTCAGTAGACCTTTTTAATGTATAAAGATGGAATCTTTGAAAAAAATGAGAGTATTGAGTTTAACTTATTCGAGTTACCTATGAAGTCGCGAAGAGTATTTTAATGACCAAAGATTGAATCTTCGAATGAAAATTCCTCAATACAGGAACCTATTGTGTTACTAGATCTTTTTGATGTATAAAGATTGAATCTTTGAAAGAAAATTAGAGTTTTGAGTTAAACTTATTCGAGTTCCTTTTGACATCCCGAAGAGTGTTTTAATGAATAAAGATTGAATCTTTGAATGAAATTACCTCAATCGAGGTACCTATTAAGTCACTAGAAATTTTTATTGTATAAAGATTGAATCTTTGAAAAGAAATGAGAGTTTTGAGTTAAAGTTATTCGAGTTCCCTTTGACATCACGAAGAGTGTTTTAATGAGTAAAGATTGAATCTTTGAATGAAATTACCTCAATCAAGGTACCTATTCTACCATTAGGCCTTTGTAATGTATGAAGCTTGAATCTTTGAAAGAAAATGAGTGTTTTGAGTTTAACTTATTCGAGTTACCTATGAAATCGCGAAGAGTGTTTTAATGAATGAAGATGGAATATTTGAACGAAAAATACCACAATAAAGGTACCAATTCTGTTACTAGACCTTTCCAATGTATAAAGATTGAATCTTTGAAAGAAAATGAGATTTTTGAGTTAAACTTAGTCGAGTTCCCTGTAACGTCCCGAAGAGTGTCTTAATGAGTAAAGATTGAATCATTGAATGAAATTACCTCAATCAAGGTAGCTATTACATCACTAGACCTTTTTAATTTATAAAGATTGACGTTTTGAAAAGAAATGAGTGTTTCGAGTTAAAGTTATTCAAGTTCCCTTTGACGTCACGAAGAGTGTTTTAATGAGTAAAGATTGAATCTTTGAATGAAATTACCTCAATCAAGGTACCTATTCTGTCACTAAACCTTTTTAATGTATAAAGATTGAATGTTTGAAAGAACATGAGAGTTTTGAGTTCAACTTATTCGAGTTACCTATGAAGTTGCGAAGAGTGTTTTAATGACTAAAGATTGAATCTTTGAATGAAAATACCTCAATAAAGGTACTTATTTTGTTAGTAGACCTTTTTAATGTATAAAGACTGTATCTTTGAAAGAAATGGAGAGTTTTGAGTTAAACTTATTCACTTTCCCTGTAACGTCCCAAAGAGTGTTTTACTGAGTAAATATTGAATCTTTGAATGTAATTACCTCAATCAAGGTAGCTGTTATGTCACTAGACCTTTTTAATGTACAAAGATTGAATCTTGGAAAGAAAGTGAGAGTTTTGAGTTTAACTTATTCGAGTTACCTATGAAGTCGCGAAGAGTGTTTTAATGAATAAAGATTGAATCTTTGAATGAAAACACCTCAATAAAGGTACCTATTATGTTACTAGACCTTTTTAATGTCTAAAGATTGAATCTTTGGAATAAAATGATAGTTCTGAGTTCAACTTATTCGATTTAACTATGAAGTCGTGAACAGTGTTTTAATGACTAAATAATGAATCTTTGAATGAAAATACCTTAGTAAAGGTACCTATTATGTTACAAGACCTTTTTTATGTATAAAGATTGAATCTTGGAAAGAAAATGACTGTTTTGAGTTAAACTTATTCGAGTTCCCTATGACATCCCGAAGAGTATTTCAACGAGTAAAGATTGAATCTTTGATTGAAATTACTTGAATCAAGGGACTTATTTTGTCCCTGGACCTTTTATATATAAAGATTGAATCTTTAAAAAGAAGTGAGCGTTATGAGTTAAACCTATCCGAGTTCCCTATGACATCCCGAATAGTGTTTTAACGCGTAAGGATTGAATCTTTGTATGAAATTACCTCAATAGAGGTACTTATTATGTCACTAGACCTTTTTAATGTATAAAGGTTCAAGCTTTGAAAGAAAATGAGAGTTTTGAGTTAAACATATTCGAGTTCCCCACGACGTCTCGAAGAGTGTTTTAAAGAGTAAATATTGAATCTTTGAATGAAATTACCTCAATCAAGGTACCTATTATGTCACTAGACCTTTTTAATGTATAAAGATTGAATATTTGTAAAGAACTACGAGTTTTGAGTTAAAGTTATTTGAGTTCCCTTTGACGTCACGAAGCGTGTTTTAATGAGTAAAGATTGAATCTTTGAACGAAATTATCTCAATCAATGTACATATTATGTCAGTAGACCTTTTTAATGTATAAAGATGGAATCTTTGAAAAAAATGAGAGTATTGAGTTTAACTTATTCGAGTTACCTATGAAGTCGCGAAGAGTGTTTTAATGACCAAAGATTGAATCTTCGAATGAAAATTCCTCAATACGGGAACCTATTATGTTACTAGATCTTTTTGATGTATAAAGATTGAATCTTTGAAAGAAAATTAGAGTTTTGAGTTAAACTTATTCGAGTTCCTTTTGACATCCCGAAGAGTGTTTTAATGAATAAAGATTGAATCTTTGAATGAAATTACCTCAATCGAGGTACCTATTAAGTCACTAGAAATTTTTATTGTATAAAGATTGAATCTTTGAAAAGAAATGAGAGTTTTGAGTTAAAGTTATTCGAGTTCCCTTTGACGTCACGAAGAGTGTTTTAATGAGTAAAGATTGAATCTTTGAATGAAATTACCTCAATCAAGGTACCTATTCTACCACTAGGCCTTTGTAATGTATGAAGATTTAATCTTTGAAAGAAAATGAGTGTTTTGAGTTTAACTTATTCGAGTTACCTATGAAATCGCGAAGAGTGTTTTAATGAATGAAGATGGAATCTTTGAATGAAAAATACCACAATAAAGGTACCAATTCTGTTACTAGACCTTTCCAATGTGTAAAGATTGAATCTTTGAAAGAAAATGAGATTTTTGAGTTAAACTTATTCGAGTTCCCTGTAACGTCCCGAAGAGTGTCTTAATGTGTAAAGATTGAATCATTGAATGAAATTACCTCAATCAAGGTAGCTATTACATCACTAGACCTTTTTAATTTATAAAGATTGACGTTTTGAAAAGAAATGAGTGTTTCGAGTTAAAGTTATTCAAGTTCCCTTTGACGTCACGAAGAGTGTTTTAATGAGTAAAGATTGAATCTTTGAATGAAATTAACTCAATCAAGGTACCTATTCTGTCACTAAACCTTTTTAATGTATAAAGATTGAATCTTTGAAAGAACATGAGAGTTTTGAGTTCAACTTATTCGAGTTACCTATGAAGTTGCGAAGAGTGTTTTAATGACTAAAGATTGAATCTTTGAATGAAAATACCTCAACAAAGGTACTTATTTTGTTAGTAGACCTTTTTAATGTATAAAGACTGTATCTTTGAAAGAAATGGAGAGTTTTGAGTTAAACTTATTCACGTTCCCTGTAACGTCCCAAAGAGTGTTTTAATGAGTAAATATTGAATCTTTGAATGTAATTACCTCAATCAAGGTAGCTGTTATGTCACTAGACCTTTTTAATGTACAAAGATTGAATCTTGGAAAGAAAGTGAGAGTTTTGAGTTTAACTTATTCGAGTTACCTATGAAGTCGCGAAGAGTGTTTTAATGAATAAAGATTGAATCTTTGAATGAAAACACCTCAATAAAGGTACCTATTATATTACTAGACCTTTTTAATGTCTAAAGATTGAATCTTTGGAATAAAATGATAGTTCTGAGTTCAACTTATTCGATTTACCTATGAAGTCGTGAACAGCGTTTTAATGACTAAATAATGAATCTTTGAATGAAAATACCTTAGTAAAGGTACCTATTATGTTACAAGACTTTTTTAATGAATAAAGATTGAATCTTGGAAAGAAAATGACTGTTTTGAGTTAAACTTATTCGAGTTCCCTAAGACATCCCGAAGAGTATTTCAACGAGTAAAGATTGAATCTTCGATTGAAATTACTTGAATCAAGGGACTTATTTTGTCCCTGGACCTTTTATATATAAAGATTGAATCTTTAAAAAGAAGTGAGCGTTATGAGTTAAACCTATCCGAGTTCCCTATGACGTCCCGAATAGTGTTTTAACGCGTAAGGATTGAATCTTTGTATGAAATTACCTCAATAGAGGTACTTATTATGTCACTAGACCTTTTTAATGTATAAAGGTTCAAGCTTTGAAAGAAAATGAGAGTTTTGAGTTAAACATATTCGAGTTCCCTGCGACGTCTCGAAGAGTGTTTTAAAGAGTAAATATTGAATCTTTGAATGAAATTACCTCAATCAAGGTTCCCAATTATGTCACTAGACCTTTTTAATATATAAAGATTGAATATTTGTAAAGAACTACGAGTTTTGAGTTAAAGTTATTTGAGTTCCCTTTGACGTCACGAAGCGTGTTTTAATGAGTAAAGATTGAATCTTTGAACGAAATTATCTCAATCAATGTACCTATTATGTCAGTAGACCTTTTTAATGTATAAAGATGGAATCTTTGAAAAAAATGAGAGTATTGAGTTTAACTTATTCGAGTTACCTACGAAGTCGCGAAGAGTGTTTTAATGACCAAATATTGAATCTTCGAATCAAAATTCCTCAATACAGGAACCTATTATGTTACTGGATCTTTTTGATGTATAAAGATTGAATCTTTGAAAGAAAATTAGAGTTTTGAGTTAAACTTATTCGAGTTCCTTTTGACATCCCGAAGAGTGTTTTAATGAATAAAGATTGAATCTTTGAAAGAAATTACCTCAATCGAGGTACCTATTAAGTCACTAGAAATTTTTATTGTATAAAGATTGAATCTTTGAAAAGAAATGAGAGTTTTGAGTTAAAGTTATTCTAGTTCCCTTTGACGTCACGAAGAGTGTTTTAATGAGTAAAGATTGAATCTTTGAATGAAATTACCTCAATCAAGGTACCTATTCTACCACTAGGCCTTTGTAATGTATGAAGATTGAATCTTTGAAAGAAAATGAGTGTTTTGAGTTTAACTTATTCGAGTTACCTATGAAATCGCGAAGAGTGTTTTAATGAATGAAGATGGAATCTTTGAATGAAAAATACCACAATAAAGGTACCAATTCTGTTACTAGACCTTTCCAATGTATAAAGATTGAATCTTTGAAAGAAAATGAGATTTTTGAGTTAAACTTATTCGAGTTCCCTATAACGTCCCGAAGAGTGTCTTAATGAGTAAAGATTGAATCATTGAATGAAATTACCTCAATCAAGGTAGCTATTACATCACTAGACCTTTTTAATTTATAAAGATTGACGTTTTGAAAAGAAATGAGTGTTTCTAGTTAAAGTTATTCAAGTTCCCTTTGACGTCACGAAGAGTGTTTTAATGAGTAAAGATTGAATCTTTGAATGAAATTAACTCAATCAAGGTACCTATTCTGTCACTAAACCTTTTTAATGTATAAAGATTGAATCTTTGAAAGAGCATGAGAGTTTTGAGTTCAACTTATTCGAGTTACCTATGAAGTTGCGAAGAGTGTTTTAATGACTAAAGACTGAATCTTTGAATGAAAATACCTCAACAAAGGTACTTATTTTGTTAGTAGACCTTTTTAATGTATAAAGACTGTATCTTTGAAAGAAATGGAGAGTTTTGAGTTAAACTTATTCACGTTCCCTGTAACGTCCCAAAGAGTGTTTTAATGAGTAAATATTGAATCTTTGAATGTAATTACCTCAATCAAAGTAGCTGTTATGTCACTAGACCTTTTTAATGTACAAAGATTGAATCTTGGAAAGAAAGTGAGAGTTTTGAGTTTAACTTATTCGAGTTACCTATGAAGTCGCGAAGAGTGTTTTAATGAATAAAGATTGAATCTTTGAATGAAAACACCTCAATAAAGGTACCTATTATGTTACTAGACCTTTTTAATGTCTAAAGATTGAATCTTTGGAATAAAATGATAGTTCTGAGTTCAACTTATTCGATTTACCTATGAAGTCGTGAACAGTGTTTTAATGACTAAATAATGAATCTTTGAATGAAAATACCTTAGTAAAGGTACCTATTATGTTACAAGACTTTTTTCATGTATAAAGATTGAATCTTGGAAAGAAAATGACTGTTTTGAGTTAAACTTATTCGAGTTCCCTATGACATCCCGAAGAGTATTTCAACGAGTAAAGATTGAATCTTCGATTGAAATTACTTGAATCAAGGGGCTTATTTTGTCCCTCGACCTTTTATATATAAAGATTGAATCTTTAAAAAGAAGTGAGCGTTATGAGTTAAACCTATCCGAGTTCCCTATGACGTCCCGAATAGTGTTTTAACGCGTAAGGATTGAATCTTTGTATGAAATTACCTCAATAGAGGTACTTATTATGTCACTAGACCTTTTTAATGTATAAAGGTTCAAGCTTTGAAAGAAAATGAGAGTTTTGAGTTAAACATATTCGAGTTCCCTGCGACGTCTCGAAGAGTGTTTTAAAGAGTAAATATTGAATCTTTGAATGAAATTACCTCAATCAAGGTACCTATTATGTCACTAGACCTTTTTAATATATAAAGATTGAATATTTGTAAAGAACTACGAGTTTTGAGTTAAAGTTATTTGAGTTCCCTTTGACGTCACGAAGCGTGTTTTAATGAGTAAAGATTGAATCTTTGAACGAAATTATCTCAATCAATGTACCTATTATGTCAATAGACCTTTTTAATGTATAAAGATGGAATCTTTGAAAAAAATGAGAGTATTGAGTTTAACTTATTCGAGTTACCTATGAAGTCGCGAAGAGTGTTTTAATGACCAAATATTGAATCTTCGAATAAAAATTCCTCAATACAGGAACCTATTATGTTACTGGATCTTTTTGATGTATAAAGATTGAATCTTTGAAAGAAAATTAGAGTTTTGAGTTAAACTTATTCGAGTTCCTTTTGACATCCTGAAGAGTGTTTTAATGAATAAAGATTGAATCTTTGAATGAAATTACCTCAATCGAGGTACCTATTAAGTCACTAGAAGAGTGTTTTAATGAGTAAAGA
Organism: Cornus florida; assembly: GCF_030987335.1. Lineage (NCBI taxonomy): Eukaryota > Viridiplantae > Streptophyta > Magnoliopsida > Cornales > Cornaceae > Cornus > Cornus florida. Next base: position 101,790,099 of record NW_026775573.1, read on the forward strand.
TTGAATCTTTGAATGAAATTACCTCAATCAAGGTACCTATTCTACCATTAGGCCTTTGTAATGTATGAAGATTGAATCTTTGAAAGAAAATGAGTGTTTTGAGTTTAACTTATTCGAGTTACCTATGAAATCGCGAAGAGTGTTTTAATGAATGAAGATGGAATCTTTGAATGAAAAATACCACAATAAAGGTACCAATTCTGTTACTAGACCTTTCCAATGTATAAAGATTGAATCTTTGAAAGAAAATGAGATTTTTGAGTTAAACTTATTCGAGTTCCCTGTAACGTCCCGAAGAGTGTCTTAATGAGTAAAGATTGAATCATTGAATGAAATTACCTCAATCAAGGTAGCTATTACATTACTAGACCTTTTTAATTTATAAAGATTGACGTTTTGAAAAGAAATGAGTGTTTCGAGTTAAAGTTATTCAAGTTCCCTTTGACGTCACGAAGAGTGTTTTAATGAGTAAAGATTGAATCTTTGAATGAAATTACCTCAATCAAGGTACCTATTCTGTCACTAAACCTTTTTAATGTATAAAGATTGAATCTTTGAAAGAACATGAGAGTTTTGAGTTCAACTTATTCGAGTTACCTATGAAGTTGCGAAGAGTGTTTTAATGACTAAAGATTGAATCTTTGAATGAAAATACCTCAATAAAGGTACTTATTTTGTTAGTAGACCTTTTTAATGTATAAAGACTGTATCTTTGAAAGAAATTGAGAGTTTTGAGTTAAACTTATTCACTTTCCCTGTAACGTCCCAAAGAGTATTTTAATGAGTAAATATTGAATCTTTGAATGTAATTACCTCAATGAAGGTAGCTGTTATGTCACTAGACCTTTTTAATGTACAAAGATTGAATCTTGGAAAGAAAGTGAGAGTTTTGAGTTTAACTTATTCGAGTTACCTATGAAGTCGCGAAGAGTGTTTTAATGAATAAAGATTGAATCTTTGAATGAAAACACCTCAATAAAGGTACCTATTATGTTACTAGACCTTTTTAATGTCTAAAGATTGAATCTTTGGAATAAAATGATAGTTCTGAGTTCAACTTATTCGATTTACCTATGAAGTCGTGAACAGTGTTTTAATGACTAAATAATGAATCTTTGAATGAAAATACCTTAGTAAAGGTACCTATTATGTTACAAGACCTTTTTAATGTACAAAGATTGAATCTTGGAAAGAAAATGACTGTTTTGAGTTAAACTTATTCGAGTTCCCTATGACATCCCGAAGAGTATTTCAACGAGTAAAGATTGAATCTTGGATAGAAATTACTTGAATCAAGGGACTTATTTTGTCCCTGGACCTTTTATATATAAAGATTGAATCTTTAAAAAGAAGTGAGCGTTATGAGTTAAACCTATCCGAGTTCCCTATGACGTCCCGAATAGTGTTTTAACGCGTAAGGATTAAATATTTGTATGAAATTACCTCAATAGAGGTACTTATTATGTCACTAGACCTTTTTAATGTATAAAGGTTCAAGCTTTGAAAGAAAATGAGAGTTTTGAGTTAAACATATTCGAGTTCCCTGCGACGTCTCTAAGAGTGTTTTAAAGAGTAAATATTGAATCTTTGAATGAAATTACCTCAATCAAGGTACCTATTATGTCACTGGACCTTTTTAATGTATAAAGATTGAATATTTGTAAAGAACTACGAGTTTTGAGTTAAAGTTATTTGAGTTCCCTTTGACGTCACGAAGCGTGTTTTAAGGAGTAAATATTGAATCTTTGAACGAAATTATCTCAATCAATGTACCTATTATGTCAGTAGACCTTTTTAATGTATAAAGATGGAATCTTTGAAAAAAATGAGAGTATTGAGTTTAACTTATTCGAGTTACCTATGAAGTTCCGAAGAGTGTTTTAATGACCAAAGATTGAATCTTCGAATGAAAATTCCTCAATACAGGAACCTATTATGTTACTAGATCTTTTTGATGTATAAAGATTGAATCTTTGAAAGAAAATTAGAGTTTTGAGTTAAACTTATTCGAGTTCCTTTTGACATCCCGAAGAGTGTTTTAATGAATAAAGATTGAATCTTTGAATGAAATTACCTCAATCGAGGTACCTATTAAGTCACTATAAATTTTTATTGTATAAAGATTGAATCTTTGAAAAGAAATGAGAGTTTTGAGTTAAAGTTATTCGAGTTCCCTTTGACGTCACGAAGAGTGTTTTAATGAGTAAAGATTGAATCTTTGAATGAAATTACCTCAATCAAGGTACCTATTCTACCACTAGGCCTTTGTAATGTATGAAGATTGAATCTTTGAAAGAAAATGAGTGTCTTGAGTTTAACTTATTCGAGTTACCTATGAAATCGCGAAGAGTGTTTTAATGAATGAAGATGGAATCTTTGAATGAAAAATACCACAATAAAGGTACCAATTCTGTTACTAGACCTTTCCAATGTATAAAGATTGAATCTTTGAAAGAAAATGAGATTTTTGAGTTAAACTTATTCGAGTTCCCTGTAACGTCCCGAAGAGTGTCTTAATGAGTAAAGATTGAATCATTGAATGAAATTACCTCAATCAAGGTAGCTATTACATCACTAGACCTTTTTAATTTATAAAGATTGACGTTTTGAAAAGAAATGAGTGTTTCGAGTTAAAGTTATTCAAGTTCCCTTTGACGTCACGAAGAGTGTTTTAATGAGTAAAGATTGAATCTTTGAATGAAATTACCTCAATCAAGGTACCTATTCTGTCACTGAACCTTTTTAATGTATAAAGATTGAATCTTTGAAAGAACATGAGAGTTTTGAGTTCAACTTATTCGAGTTACCTATGAAGTTGCGAAGAGTGTTTTAATGACAAAAGATTGAATCTTTGAATGAAAATACCTCAATAAAGGTACTTATTTTGTTAGTAGACCTTTTTAATGTATAAAGACTGTATCTTTGAAAGAAATGGAGAGTTTTGAGTTAAACTTATTCACGTTCCCAGTAACGTCCCAAAGAGTGTTTTAATGAGTAAATATTGAATCTTTGAATGTAATTACCTCAATCAAGGTAGCTGTTATGTCACTAGACCTTTTTAATGTACAAAGATTGAATCTTGGAAAGAAAGTGAGTGTTTTGAGTTTAACTTATTCGAGTTACCTATGAAGTCGCGAAGAGTGTTTTAATGAATAAAGATTGAATCTTTGAATGAAAACACCTCAATAAAGGTACCTACTATGTTACTAGACCTTTTTTAATGTCTAAAGATTGAATCTTTGGAATAAAATGATAGTTCTGAGTTCAACTTATTCGATTTACCTATGAAGTCGTGAACAGTGTTTTAATGACTAAATAATGAATCTTTGAATGAAAATACCTTAGTAAAGGTGCCTATTATGTTACAAGACCTTTTTAATGTATAAAGATTGAATCTTGGAAAGAAAATGACTGTTTTGAGTTAAACTTATTCGAGTTCCCTATGACATCCCGAAGAGTATTTCAACGAGTAAAGATTGAATCTTTGATTGAAATTACTTGAATCAAGGGACTTATTTTGTCGCTGGACGTTTTATATATTAAGATTGAATCTTTAAAAAGAAGTGGGCGTTATGAGTTAAACCTATCCGAGTTCCCTATGACGTCCCGAATAGTGTTTTAACGTGTAAGGATTGAATCTTTATATGAAATTACCTCATTAGAGGTACTTATTATGTCACTAGACCTTTTTAATGTATAAAGGTTCAAGCTTTGAAAGAAAATGAGAGTTTTGAGTTAAACATATTCTAGTTCCCTGCGACATCTCGAAGAGTGTTTTAAAGAGTAAATATTGAATCTTCGAATGAAATTACCTCAATCAAGGTACCTATTATGTCACTAGACCTTTTTAATGTATAAGGATTGAATATTTGTAAAGAACTACGAGTTTTGGGTTAAAGTTATTTGAGTTCCCTTTGACGTCACGAAGCGTGTTTTAATGAGTAAAGATTGAATCTTTGAACGAAATTATCTCAATCAATGTACCTATTATGTCAGTAGACCTTTTTAATGTATAAAGATGGAATCTTTGAAAAAAATGAGAGTATTGAGTTTAACTTATTCGAGTTACCTATGAGTCTCGTAGAGTGTTTTAATGACCAAAGATTGAATCTTCGAATGAAAATTCCTCAATACAGGAACCTATTATGTTACTAGATCTTTTTGATGTATAAAGATTGAATCTTTGAAAGAAAATTAGAGTTTTAAGTTAAACTTATTCGAGTTCCTTTTGACATCCCGAAGTGTGTTTTAATGAATAAAGATTGAATCTTTGAATGAAATTACCTCAATCGAGGTACCTATTAAGTCACTAGAAATTTTTATTGTATAAAGATTGAATCTTTGAAAAGAAACGAGAGTTTTGAGTTAAAGTTATTCGAGTTCCCTTTGACGTCACGAAGAGTGTTTTAATGAGTAAAGATTGAATCTTTGAATGAAATTACCTCAATCAAGGTACCTATTCTACCACTAGGCCTTTGTAATGTATGAAGATTGAATCTTTGAAAGAAAATGAGTGTTTTGAGTTTAACTTATTCGAGTTACCTATGAAATCGCGAAGAGTGTTTTAATGACTGAAGATGGAATCTTTGAATGAAAAATACCACAATAAAGGTACCAATTCTGTTACTAGACCTTTCCAATGTATAAAGATTGAATCTTTGAAAGAAAATGAGATTTTTGAGTTAAACTTATTCGAGTTCCCTGTAACGTCCCGAAGAGTGTCTTAATGAGTAAAGATTGAATCATTGAATGAAATTACCTCAATCAAGGTAGCTATTACATCACTAGACCTTTTTAATTTATAAAGATTGACGTTTTGAAAAGAAATGAGTGTTTCGAGTTAAAGTTATTCAAGTTCCCTTTGACATCACGAAGAGTGTTTTAATGAATAAAGATTGAATCTTTGAATGAAATTACCTCAATCAAGGTACCTATTCTGTCACTAAACCTTTTTAATGTATAAAGATTGAATCTTTGAAATAACATGAGAGTTTTGAGTTCAACTTATTCGAGTTACCTATGAAGTTGCGAAGAGTGTTTTAATGACTAAAGATTGAATCTTTGAATGAAAATACCTCAATAAAGGTACTTATTTTGTTAGTAGACCTTTTTAATGTATAAAGACTGTATCTTTGAAAGAAATGGAGAGTTTTGAGTTAAACTTATTCACTTTCCCTGTAACGTCCCAAAGAGTGTTTTAATGAGTAAATATTGAATCTTTGAATGTAATTACCTCAATCAAGGTAGCTGTTATGTCACTAGACCTTTTTAATGTACAAAGATTGAATCTTGGAAAGAAAGTGAGAGTTTTGAGTTTAACTTATTCGAGTTACCTATGAAGTCGCGAAGAGTGTTTTAATGAATAAAGATTGAATCTTTGAATGAAAACACCTCAATAAAGGTACCTATTATGTTACTAGACCTTTTTAATGTCTAAAGATTGAATCTTTGGAATAAAATGATAGTTCTGAGTTCAACTTATTCGATTTACCTATGAAGTCGTGAACAGTGTTTTAATGACTAAATAATGAATCTTTGAATGAGAATACCTTAGTAAAGGTACCTATTATGTTACAAGACTTTTTTAATGTATAAAGATTGAATCTTGGAAAGAAAATGACTGTTTTGAGTTAAACTTATTCGAGTTCCCTATGACATCCCGAAGAGTATTTCAACGAGTAAAGATTGAATCTTCGATTGAAATTACTTGAATCAAGGGACTTATTTTGTCCCTGGACCTTTTATATATAAAGATTGAATCTTTAAAAAGAAGTGAGCGTTATGAGTTAAACCTATCCGAGTTCCCTATGACGTCCCGAATAGTGTTTTAACGCGTAAGGATTGAATCTTTGTATGAAATTACCTCAATAGAGGTACTTATTATGTCACTAGACCTTTTTAATGTATAAAGGTTCAAGCTTTGAAAGAAAATGAGAGTTTTGAGTTAAACATATTCGAGTTCCCTGCGACGCCTCGAAGAGTGTTTTAAAGAGTAAATATTGAATCTTTGAATGAAATTACCTCAATCAAGGTACCTATTATGTCACTAGACCTTTTTAATATATAAAGATTGAATATTTGTAAAGAACTACGAGTTTTGAGTTAAAGTTATTTGAGTTCCCTTTGACGTCACGAAGCGTGTTTTAATGAGTAAAGATTGAATCTTTGAACGAAATTATCTCAATCAATGTACCTATTATGTCAGTAGACCTTTTTAATGTATAAAGATGGAATCTTTGAAAAAAATGAGAGTATTGAGTTTAACTTATTCGAGTTACCTATGAAGTCGCGAAGAGTGTTTTAATGACCAAATATTGAATCTTCGAATAAAAATTCCTCAGTACAGGAACCTATTATGTTACTAGATCTTTTTGATGTATAAAGATTGAGTCTTTGAAAGAAAATTAGAGTTTTGAGTTAAACTTATTCGAGTTCCTTTTGACATCCCGAAGAGTGTTTTAATGAATAAAGATTGAATCTTTGAATGAAATTACCTCAATCGAGGTACCTATTAAGTCACTAGAAATTTTTATTGTATAAAGATTGAATCTTTGAAAAGAAATGAGAGTTTTGAGTTAAAGCTATTCGAGTTCCCTTTGACGTCACGAAGAGTGTTTTAATGAGTAAAGATTGAATCTTTGAATGAAATTACCTCAATCAAGGTACCTATTCTACCATTAGGCCTTTGTAATGTATGAAGATTGAATCTTTGAAAGAAAATGAGTGTTTTGAGTTTAACTTATTCGATTTACCTATGAAATCGCGAAGAGTGTTTTAATGAATGAAGATAGAATCTTTGAATGAAAAATACCACAATAAAGGTACCAATTCTGTTACTAGACCTTTCCAATGTATAAAGATTGAATCTTTGAAAGAAAATGAGATTTTTGAGTTAAACTTATTCGAGTTCCCTGTAACGTCCCGAAGAGTGTCTTAATGAGTAAAGATTGAATCATTGAATGAAATTACCTCAATCAAGGTAGCTATTACATCACTAGACCTTTTTAATTTATAAAGATTGACGTTTTGAAAAGAAATGAGTTTTTCGAGTTAAAGTTATTCAAGTTCCCTTTGACGTCACGAAGAGTGTTTTAATGAGTAAAGATTGAATCTTTGAATGAAATTACCTCAATCAAGGTACCTATTCTGTCACTAAACCTTTTTAATGTATAGAGATTGATTCTTTGAAAGAACATGAGAGTTTTGAGTTCAACTTATTCGAGTTACCTATGAAGTTGCGAAGAGTGTTTTAATGACTAAAGATTGAATCTTTGAATGAAAATACCTCAATAAAGGTACTTATTTTGTTAGTAGACCTTTTTAATGTATAAAGACTGTATCTTTGAAAGAAATTGAGAGTTTTGAGTTAAACTTATTCACTTTCCCTGTAACGTCCCAAAGAGTATTTTAATGAGTAAATATTGAATCTTTGAATGTAATTACCTCAATCAAGGTAGCTGTTATGTCACTAGACCTTTTTAATGTACAAAGATTGAATCTTGGAAAGAAAGTGAGAGTTTTGAGTTTAACTTATTCGAGTTACCTATGAAGTCGCGAAGAGTGTTTTAATGAATAAAGATTGAATCTTTGAATGAAAACACCTCAATAAAGGTACCTATTATGTTACTAGACCTTTTTAATGTCTAAAGATTGAATCTTTGGAATAAAATGATAGTTCTGAGTTCAACTTATTCGATTTACCTATGAAGTCGTGAACAGTGTTTTGATGACTAAATAATGAATCTTTTAATGAAAATACCTTAGTAAAGGTACCTATTATGTTACAAGACCTTTTTAATGTACAAAGATTGAATCTTGGAAAGAAAATGACTGTTTTGAGTTAAACTTATTCGAGTTCCCTATGACATCCCGAAGAGTATTTCAACGAGTAAAGATTGAATCTTCGATTGAAATTACTTGAATCAAGGGACTTATTTTGTCCCTGGACCTTTTATATATAAAGATTGAATCTTTAAAAAGAAGTGAGCGTTATGAGTTAAACCTATCCGAGTTCCCTATGACGTCCCGAATAGTGTTTTAACGCGTAAGGATTGAATCTTTGTATGAAATTACCTCAATAGAGGTACTTATTATGTCACTAGACCTTTTTAATGTATAAAGGTTCAAGCTTTGAAAGAAAATGAGAGTTTTGAGTTAAACATATTCGAGTTCCCTGCGACGTCTCGAAGAGTGTTTTAAAGAGTAAATATTGAATCTTTGAATGAAATTACCTCAATCAAGGTACCTATTATGTCACTAGACCTTTTTAATGTATAAAGATTGAATATTTGTAAAGAACTACGAGTTTTGAGTTAAAGTTATTTGAGTTCCCTTTGACGTCACGAAGCGTGTTTTAAGGAGTAAATATTGAATCTTTGAACGAAATTATCTCAATCAATGTACCTATTATGTCAGTAGACCTTTTTAATGTATAAAGATGGAATCTTTGAAAAAAATGAGAGTATTGAGTTTAACTTATTCGAGTTACCTATGAAGTTGCGAAGAGTGTTTTAATGACCAAAGATTGAATCTTCGAATGAAAATTCCTCAATACAGGAACCTATTATGTTACTAGATCTTTTTGATGTATAAAGATTGAATCTTTGAAAGAAAATTAGAGTTTTGAGTTAAACTTATTCGAGTTCCTTTTGACATCCCGAAGAGTGTTTTAATGAATAAAGATTGAATCTTTGAATGAAATTACCTCAATCGAGGTACCTATTAAGTCACTAGAAATTTTTATTGTATAAAGATTGAATCTTTGAAAAGAAATGAGAGTTTTGAGTTAAAGTTATTCGAGTTCCCTTTGACGTCACGAAGAGTGTTTTAATGAGTAAAGATTGAATCTTTGAATGAAATTACCTCAATCAAGGTACCTATTCTACCACTAGGCCTTTGTAATGTATGAAGATTGAATCTTTGAAAGAAAATGAGTGTTTTGAGTTTAACTTATTCGAGTTACCTATGAAATCGCGAAGAGTGTTTTAATGAATGAAGATGGAATCTTTGAATGAAAAATACCACAATAAAGGTACCAATTCTGTTACTAGACCTTTCCAATGTATAAAGATTGAATCTTTGAAAGAAAATGAGATTTTTGAGTTAAACTTATTCGAGTTCCCTGTAACGTCCCGAAGAGTGTCTTAATGAGTAAAGATTGAATCATTGAATGAAATTACCTCAATCAAGGTAGCTATTACATCACTAGACCTTTTTAATTTATAAAGATTGACGTTTTGAAAAGAAATGAGTGTTTCGAGTTAAAGTTATTCAAGTTCCCTTTGACGTCACGAAGAGTGTTTTAATGAGTAAAGATTGAATCTTTGAATGAAATTACCTCAATCAAGGTACCTATTCTGTCACTGAACCTTTTTAATGTATAAAGATTGAATCTTTGAAAGAACATGAGAGTTTTGAGTTCAACTTATTCGAGTTACCTATGAAGTTGCGAAGAGTGTTTTAATGACTAAAGATTGAATCTTTGAATGAAAATACCTCAATAAAGGTACTTATTTTGTTAGCAGACCTTTTTAATGTATAAAGACTGTATCTTTGAAAGAAATGGAGAGTTTTGAGTTAAACTTATTCACGTTCCCAGTAACGTCCCAAAGAGTGTTTTAATGAGTAAATATTGAATCTTTGAATGTAATTACCTCAATCAAGGTAGCTGTTATGTCACTAGACCTTTTTAATGTACAAAGATTGAATCTTGGAAAGAAAGTGAGTGTTTTGAGTTTAACTTATTCGAGTTACCTATGAAGTTGCGAAGAGTGTTTTAATGAATAAAGATTGAATCTTTGATTGAAATTACTTGAATCAAGGGATTTATTTTGTCCCTGGACCTTTTATATATTAAGTTTGAATCCTTAAAAAGAAGTGGGCGTTATGAGTTAAACCTATCCGAGTTCCCTATGACGTCCCGAATAGTGTTTTAACGCGTAAGGATTGAATCTTTGTATGAAATTACCTCAATAGAGGTACTTATTATGTCACTAGACCTTTTTAATGTATAAAGGTTCAAGCTTTGAAAGAAAATGAGAGTTTTGAGTTAAACATATTCGAGTTCCCTGCGACGTCTCGAAGAGTGTTTTAAAGAGTAAATATTGAATCTTCGAATGAAATTACCTCAATCAAGTTACCTATTATGTCACTAGACCTTTTTAATGTATAAGGATTGAATATTTGTAAAGAACTACGAGTTTTGAGTTAAAGTTATTTGAGTTCCCTTTGACGTCACGAAGCGTGTTTTAATGAGTAAAAATTGAATCTTTGAACGAAATTATCTCAATCAATGTACCTATTATGTCAGTAGACCTTTTTAATGTATAAAGATGGAATCTTTGAAAAAAATGAGAGTATTGAGTTTAACTTATTCGAGTTACCTATGAGTCTCGAAGAGTGTTTTAATGACCAAAGATTGAATCTTCGAATGAAAATTCCTCAATACAGGAACCTATTATGTTACTAGATCTTTTTGATGTATAAAGATTGAATCTTTGAAAGAAAATTAGAGTTTTGAGTTAAACTTATTCGAGTTCCTTTTGACATCCCGAAGTGTGTTTTAATGAATAAAGATTGAATCTTTGAATGAAATTACCTCAATCGAGGTACCTATTAAGTCATTAGAAATTTTTATTGTATAAAGATTGAATCTTTGAAAAGAAACGAGAGTTTTGAGTTAAAGTTATTCGAGTTTCCTTTGACGTCACGAAGAGTGTTTTAATGAGTAAAGATTGAATCTTTGAATGAAATTACCTCAATCAAGGTACCTATTCTACCACTAGGCCTTTGTAATGTATGAAGATTGAATCTTTGAAAGAAAATGAGTGTTTTGAGTTTAACTTATTCGAGTTACCTATGAAATCGCGAAGAGTGTTTTAATGAATGAAGATGGAATCTTTGAATGAAAAATACCACAATAAAGGTACCAATTCTGTTACTAGACCTTTCCAATGTATAAAGATTGAATCTTTGAAAGAAAATGAGATTTTTGAGTTAAACTTATTCGAGTTCCCTGTAACGTCCCGAAGAGTGTCTTAATGAGTAAAGATTGAATCATTGAATGAAATTACCTCAATCAAGGTAGCTATTACATCACTAGACCTTTTTAATTTATAAAGATTGACGTTTTGAAAAGAAATGAGTGTTTCGAGTTAAAGTTATTCAAGTTCCCTTTGACATCACGAAGAGTGTTTTAATGAGTAAAGATTGAATCTTTGAATGAAATTACCTCAATCAAGGTACCTATTCTGTCACTAAACCTTTTTAATGTATAAAGATTGAATCTTTGAAATAACATGAGAGTTTTGAGTTCAACTTATTCGAGTTACCTATGAAGTTGCGAAGAGTGTTTTAATGACTAAAGATTGAATCTTTGAATGAAAATACCTCAATAAAGGTACTTATTTTGTTAGTAGACCTTTTTAATGTATAAAGACTGTATCTTTGAAAGAAATGGAGAGTTTTGAGTTAAAATTATTCACTTTCCCTGTAACGTCCCAAAGAGTGTTTTAATGAGTAAATATTGAATCTTTGAATGTAATTACCTCAATCGAGGTAGCTGTTATGTCACTAGACCTTTTTAATGTACAAAGATTGAATCTTGGAAAGAAAGTGAGAGTTTTGAGTTTAACTTATTCGAGTTACCTATGAAGTCGCGAAGAGTGTTTTAATGAATAAAGATTGAATCTTTAAATGAAAACACCTCAATAAAGGTACCTATTATGTTACTAGACCTTTTTTAATGTCTAAAGATTGAATCTTTGGAATAAAATGATAGTTCTGAGTTCAACTTATTCGATTACATATGAAGTCGTGAACAGTGTTTTAATGACTAAATAATGAATCTTTGAATGAAAATACCTTAGTAAAGGTACCTATTATGTTACAAGACCTTTTTAATGTATAAAGATTGAATCTTGGAAAGAAAATGACTGTTTTGAGTTAAACTTATTCGAGTTCCCTATGACATCCCGAAGAGTATTTCAACGAGTAAAGATTGAATCTTTGATTGAAATTACTTGAATCAAGGGATTTATTTTGTCCCTGGACCTTTTATATATTAAGTTTGAATCTTTAAAAAGAAGTGGGCGTTATGAGTTAAACCTATCCGAGTTCCCTATGACGTCCCGAATAGTGTTTTAACGCGTAAGGATTGAATCTTTGTATGAAATTACCTCAATAGAGGTACTTATTATGTCACTAGACCTTTTTAATGTATAAAGGTTCAAGCTTTGAAAGAAAATGAGAGTTTTGAGTTAAACATATTCGAGTTCCCTGCGACGTCTCGAAGAGTGTTTTAAAGAGTAAATATTGAATCTTTGAATGGAATTACCTCAATCAAGGTACCTATTATGTCACTAGACCTTTTTAATGTATAAAGATTGAATATTTGTAAAGAACTACGAGTTTTGAGTTAAAGTTATTTGAGTTCCCTTTGACGTCACGAAGCGTGTTTTAATGAGTAAAGATTGAATCTTTGAACGAAATTATCTCAATCAATGTACCTGTTATGTTAGTAGACCTTTTTAATGTATAAAGATGGAATCTTTGAAAAAAATGAGAGTATTGAGTTTAACTTATTCGAGTTACCTATGAAGTCGCGAAGAGTGTTTTAATGACCAAAGATTGAATCTTCGAATGAAAATTCCTCAATACAGGAACCTATTATGTTACTAGATCTTTTTGATGTATAAAGATTGAATCTTTGAAAGAAAATTAGAGTTTTGAGTTAAACTTATTCGAGTTCCTTTTGACATCCCGAAGAGTGTTTTAATGAATAAAGATTGAATCTTTGAATGAAATTACCTCAATCGAGGTACCTATTAAGTCACTAAAAATTTTTATTGTATAAAGATTGAATCTTTGAAAAGAAATGAGAGTTTTGAGTTAAAGTTATTCGAGTTCCCTTTGACGTCACGAACAGTGTTTTAATGAGTAAAGATTGAATCTTTGAATGAAATTACCTCAATCAAGGTACCTATTCTACCACTAGGCCTTTGTAATGTATGAAGATTGAATCTTTGAAAGAAAATGAGTGTTTTGAGTTTAACTTATTCGAGTTACCTATGAAATCGCGAAGAGTGTTTTAATGAATGAAGATGGAATCTTTGAATGAAAAATACCACAATAAAGGTACCAATTCTGTTACTAGACCTTTCCAATGTGTAAAGATTGAATCTTTGAAAGAAATTGAGATTTTTGAGTTAAACTTATTCGAGTTCCCTGTAACGTCCCGAAGAGTGTCTTAATGAGTAAAGATTGAATCATTGAATGAAATTACCTCAATCAAGGTAGCTATTACATCATTAGACCTTTTTAATTTATAAAGATTGACGTTTTGAAAAGAAATGAGTGTTTCGAGTTAAACTTATTCAAGTTCCCTTTGACGTCACGAAGAGTGTTTTAATGAGTAAAGATTGAATCTTTGAATGAAATTACCTCAATCAAGGTACCTATTCTGTCACTGAACCTTTTTAATGTATAAAGATTGCATATTTGAAAGAACATGAGGGTTTTGAGTTCAACTTATTCGAGTTACCTATGAAGTTGCGAAGAGTGTTTTAATGACTAAAGATTGAATCTTTGAATGAAAATACCTCAATAAAGGTACTTATTTTGTTAGTAGGCCTTTTTAATGTATAAAGACTGTATCTTTGAAAGAAATGGAGAGTTTTGAGTTAAACTTATTCACGTTCCCTGTAACGTCCCAAAGAGTGTTTTAATGAGTAAATATTGAATCTTTGAATGTAATTACCTCAATCAAGGTAGCTGTTATGTCACTAGACCTTTTTAATGTACAAAGATTGAATCTTGGAAAGAAAGTGAGAGTTTTGAGTTTAACTTATTCGAGTTACCTATGAAGTCGCGAAGAGTGTTTTAATGAATAAAGATTGAATCTTTGAATGAAAACACCTCAATAAAGGTACCTATTATGTTACTAGACCTTTTTTAATGTCTAAAGATTGAATCTTTGGAATAAAATGATAGTTCTGAGTTCAACTTATTCGATTTACCTATGAAGTCGTGAACAGTGTTTTAATGACTATATAATGAATCTTTGAATGAAAATACCTTAGTAAAGGTGCCTATTATGTTACAAGACCTTTTTAATGTATAAAGATTGAATCTTGGAAAGAAAATGACTGTTTTGAGTTAAACTTATTCGAGTTCCCTATGACATCCCGAAGAGTATTTCAACGAGTAAAGATTGAATCTTTGATTGAAATTACTTGAATCAAGGGACTTATTTTGTCGCTGGACGTTTTATATATTAAGATTGAATCTTTAAAAAGAAGTGGGCGTTATGAGTTAAACCTATCCGAGTTCCCTATGACGTCCCGAATAGTGTTTTAACGCATAAGGATTGAATCTTTATATGAAATTACCTCAATAGAGGTACTTATTATGTCACTAGACCTTTTTAACGTATAAAGGTTCAAGCTTTGAAAGAAAATGAGAGTTTTGAGTTAAACATATTCGAGTTCCCTGCGATGTCTCGAAGAGTGTTTTAAAGAGTAAATATTGAATCTTCGAATGAAATTACCTCAATCAAGGTACCTATTATGTCACTAGACCTTTTTAATGTATAAAGATTGAATATTTGTAAAGAACTACGAGTTTTGAGTTAAAGTTATTTGAGTTCCCTTTGACGTCACGAAGCGTGTTTTAATGAGTAAAGATTGAATCTTTGAACGAAATTATCTCAATCAATGTACCTATTATGTCAGTAGACCTTTTTAATGTATAAAGATGGAATCTTTGAAAAAAATGAGAGTATTGAGTTTAACTTATTCGAGTTACCTATGAGTCTCGAAGAGTGTTTTAATGACCAAAGATTGAATCTTCGAATGAAAATTCCTCAATACAGGAACCTATTATGTTACTAGATCTTTTTGATGTATAAAGATTGAATCTTTGAAAGAAAATTAGAGTTTTGATTTAAACTTATTCGAGTTCCTTTTGACATCCCGAAGTGTGTTTTAATGAATAAAGATTGAATCTTTGAATGAAATTACCTCAATCGAGGTACCTATTAAGTCACTAGAAATTTTTATTGTATAAAGATTGAATCTTTGAAAAGAAATGAGAGTTTTGAGTTAAAGTTATTCGAGTTCCCTTTGACGTCACGAAGAGTGTTTTAATGAGTAAAGATTGAATCTTTGAATGAAATTACCTCAATCAAGGTACCTATTCTACCACTAGGCCTTTGTAATGTATGAAGATTGAATCTTTGAAAGAAAATGAGTGTTTTGAGTTAAACTTATTCGAGTTACCTATGAAATCGCGAAGAGTGTTTTAATGAATGAAGATGGAATCTTTGAATGAAAAATACCACAATAAAGGTACCAATTCTGTTACTAAACCTTTCCAATGTAAAAAGATTGAATCTTTGAAAGAAAATGAGATTTTTGAGTTAAACTTATTCGAGTTCCCTGTAACGTCCCGAAGAGTGTCTTAATGAGTAAAGATTGAATCATTGAATGAAATTACCTCAATCAAGGTAGCTATTACATCACTAGACCTTTTTAATTTATAAAGATTGACGTTTTGAAAAGAAATGAGTGTTTCGAGTTAAAGTTATTCAAGTTCCCTTTGACGTCACAAAGAGTGTTTTAATGAGTAAAGATTGAATCTTTGAATGAAATTACCTCAATCAAGGTACCTATTCTGTCACTAAACCTTTTTAATGTATAAAGATTGAATCTTTGAAAGAACATGAGAGTTTTGAGTTCAACTTATTCGAGTTACCTATGAAGTTGCGAAGAGTGTTTTAATGACTAAAGATTGAATCTTTGAATGAAAATACCTCAATAAAGGTACTTATTTTGTTAGTAGACCTTTTTAATGTATAAAGACTGTATCTTTGAAAGAAATGGAGAGTTTTGAGTTAAACTTATTCACTTTCCCTGTAACGTCCGAAAGAGTGTTTTAATGAGTAAATATTGAATCTTTGAATGTAATTACCTCAATCGAGGTAGCTGTTATGTCACTAGACCTTTTTAATGTACAAAGATTGAATCTTGGAAAGAAAGTGAGAGTTTTGAGTTTAACTTATTCGAGTTACCTATGAAGTCGCGAAGAGTGTTTGAATGAATAAAGATTGAATCTTTGAATGAAAACACCTCAATAAAGGTACCTATTATGTTACTAGACCTTTTTTAATATCTAAAGATTGAATCTTTGGAATAAAATGATAGTTCTGAGTTCAACTTATTCGATTTACCTATGAAGTCGTGAACAGTGTTTTAATGACTAAATAATGAATCTTTGAATGAAAATACCTTAGTAAAGGTACCTATTATGTTACAAGACCTTTTTAATGTATAAAGATTGAATCTTGGAAAGAAAATGACTGTTTTGAGTTAAACTTATTCGAGTTCCCTATGACATCCCGAAGAGTATTTCAACGAGTAAAGATTGAATCTTTGATTGAAATTACTTGAATCAATGGACTTATTTTGTCCCTGGACCTTTTATATATTAAGATTGAATCTTTAAAAAGAAGTGGGCGTTATGAGTTAAACCTATCCGAGTTCCCTATGACGTCCCGAATAGTGTTTTAACGCGTAAGGATTGAATCTTTGTATGAAATTACCTCAATAGAGGTACTTATTATGTCACTAGACCTTTTTAATCTTTAAAGGTTCAAGCTTTGAAAGAAAATGAGAGTTTTGAGTTAAACATATTCGAGTTCCCTGCGACGTCTCGAAGAGTGTTTTAAAGAGTAAATATTGAATCTTTGAATGAAATTACCTCAATCAAGGTACCTATTATGTCACTAGACCTTTTTAATGTATAAAGATTGAATATTTGTAAAGAACTACGAGTTTTGAGTTAAAGTTATTTGAGTTCCCTTTGACGTCACGAAGCGTGTTTTAATGAGTAAAGATTGAATCTTTGAACGAAATTATCTCAATCAATGTACCTATTATGTCAGTAGACCTTTTAAATGTATAAAGATGGAATCTTTGAAAAAAATGAGAGTATTGAGTTTAACTGATTCGAGTTACCTATGAAGTCACGAAGAGTGTTTTAATGACCAAAGATTGAATCTTCGAATGAAAATTCCTCAATACAGGAACCTATTATGTTACTAGATCTTTTTGATGTATAAAGATTGAATCTTTGAAAGAAAATTAGAGTTTTGAGTTAAACTTATTCGAGTTCCTTTTGACATCCCGAAGAGTGTTTTAATGAATAAAGATTGAATCTTTGAATGAAATTACCTCAATCGAGGTACCTATTAAGTCACTAGAAATTTTTATTGTATAAAGATTGAATCTTTGAAAAGAAATGAGAGTTTTGAGTTAAAGTTATTCGAGTTCCCTTTGACGTCACGAAGAGTGTTTTAATGAGTAAAGATTGAATCTTTGAATGAAATTACCTCAATCAAGGTACCTATTCTACCACTAGGCCTTTGTAATGTATGAAGATTGAATCTTTGAAAGAAAATGAGTGTTTTGAGTTTAACTTATTCGAGTTACCTATGAAATCGCGAAGAGTGTTTTAATGAATGAAGATGGAATCTTTGAATGAAAAATACCACAATAAAGGTACCAATTCTGTTACTAGACCTTTCAAATGTATAAAGATTGAATCTTTGAAAGAAAATGAGATTTTTGAGTTAAACTTATTCGAGTTCCCTGTAACGTCCCGAAGAGTGTCTTAGTGAGCAAAGATTGAATCATTGAATGAAATTACCTCAATCAAGGTAGCTATTACATCACTAGACCTTTTTAATTTATAAAGATTGACGTTTTGAAAAGAAATGAGTGTTTCAAGTTAAAGTTATTCAAGTTCCCTTTGACGTCACGAAGAGTGTTTTAATGAGTAAAGATTGAATCTTTGAATGAAATTACCTCAATCAAGGTACCTATTCTGTCACTAAACCTTTTTAATGTATAAAGATTGAATCTTCGAAAGAACATGAGAGTTTTGAGTTCAACTTATTCGAGTTACCTATGAAGTTGCGAAGAGTGTTTTAATGACTAAAGATTGAATCTTTGAATGAAAATACCTCAATAAAGGTACTTATTTTGTTACTAGACCTTTTTAATGTATAAAGACTGTATCTTTGAAAGAAATGGAGAGTTTTGAGTTAAACTTATTCACTTTCCCTGTAACGTCCCAAAGAGTGTTTTAATGAGTAAATATTGAATCTTTGAATGTAATTACCTCAATCGAGGTAGCTGTTATGTCACTAGACCTTTTTAATGTACAAATATTGAATCTTGGAAAGAAAGTGAGAGTTTTGAGTTTAACTTATTCGAGTTACCTATGAAGTCGCGAAGAGTGTTTTAATGAATAAAGATTGAATCTTTGAATGAAAACACCTCAATAAAGGTACCTATTATGTTACTAGACCTTTTTTAATGTCTAAAGATTGAATCTTTGGAATAAAATGATAGTTCTGAGTTCAACTTATTCGATTTACCTATGTAGTCGTGAACAGTGTTTTAATGACTAAATAATGAATCTTTGAATGAAAATACCTTAGTAAAGGTACCTATTATGTTACAAGACCTTTTTAATGTATAAAGATTGAATCTTGGAAAGAAAATGACTGTTTTGAGTTAAACTTATTCGAGTTCCCTATGACATCCCGAAGAGTATTTCAACGAGTAAAGATTGAATCTTTGATTGAAATTACTTGAATCAAGGGACTTATTTTGTCCCTGGACCTTTTATATATTAAGATTGAATCTTTAAAAGAAGTGGGCGTTATGAGTTAAACCTATCCGAGTTCCCTATGACGTCCCGAATAGTGTTTTAATGCGTAAGGATTGAATCTTTGTATGAAATTACCTCAATAAAGGTACTTATTATGTCACTAGACCTTTTTAATGTATAAAGGTTCAAGCTTTGGAAGAAAATGAGAGTTTTGAGTTAAACATATTCGAGTTCCCTGCGACGTCTCGAAGAGTGTTTTAAAGAGTAAATATTGAATCTTTGAATGAAATTACCTCAATCAAGGTACCTATTATGTCACTAGACCTTTTTAATGTATAAAGATTGAATATTTGTAAAGAACTACGAGTTTTGAGTTAAAGTTATTTGAGTTCCCTTTGACGTCACGAAGCGTGTTTTAATAAGTAAAGATTGAATCTTTGAACGAAATTATCTCAATCAATGTACCTATTATGTCAGTAGACCTTTTTAATGTATAAAGATGGAATGTTTGAAAAAAATGAGAGTATTGAGTTTAACTTATTCGAGTTACCTATGAAGTCGCGAAGAGTGTTTTAATGACCAAAGATTGAATCTTCGAATGAAAATTCCTCAATACAGGAACCTATTATGTTACTAGATCTTTTTGATGTATAAAGATTGAATCTTTGAAAGAAAATTAGAGTTTTGAGTTAAACTTATTCGAGTTCCTTTTCACATCCCGAAGAGTGTTTTAATGAATAAAGATTGAATCTTTGAATGAAATTACCTCAATCGAGGTACCTATTAAGTCACTAGAAATTTTTATTGTATAAAGATTGAATCTTTGAAAAGAAATGAGTTTTGAGTTAAAGTTATTCGAGTACCCTTTGACGTCATGAAGAGTGTTTTAATGAGTAAAGATTGAATCTTTGAATGAAATTACCTCAATCAAGGTACCTATTCTACCACTAGGCCTTTATAATCTATGAAGATTGAATCTTTGAAAGAAAATGAGTGTTTTGAGTTTAACTTATTCGAGTTACCTATGAAATCACGAAGAGTGTTTTAATGAATGAAGATGGAATCTTTGAATGAAAAATACCACAATAAAGGTACCAATTCTGTTACTAGACCTTTCCAATGTATAAAGATTGAATCTTTGAAAGAAAATGAGATTTTTGAGTTAAACTTATCCGAGTTCCCTGTAACGTCCCGAAGAGTGTCTTAATGAGTAAAGATTGAATCATTGAATGAAATTACCTCAATCAAGGTAGCTATTACATCACTAGACCTTTTTAATTTATAAAGATTGACGTTTTGAAAAGAAATGAGTGTTTCGAGTTAAAGTTATTCAAGTTCCCTTTGACGTCACGAAGGGTGTTTTAATGAGTAAAGATTGAATCTTTGAATGAAATTACCTCAATCAAGGTACCTATTCTGTCACTAAACCTTTTTAATGTATAAAGATTGAATCTTTGAAAGAACATGAGAGTTTTGAGTTCAACTTATTCGAGTTACCTATGAAGTTGCGAAGAGTGTTTTAATGACTAAAGATTGAATCTTTGAATGAAAACACCTCAATAAAGGTACTTATTTTGTTAGTAGATCTTTTTAATGTATAAAGACTGTATCTTTGAAAGAAATGGAGAGTTTTGAGTTAAACTTATTCACGTTCCCTGTAACGTCCCAAAGAGTGTTTTAATGAGTAAATATTGAATCTTTGAATGTAATTACCTCAATCAAGGTAGCTGTTATGTCACTAGACCTTTTTAATGTACAAAGATTGAATCTTGGAAAGAAAGTGAGAGTTTTGAGTTTAACTTATTCGAGTTACCTATGAAGTCGCGAAGAGTGTTTTAATGAATAAAGATTGAATCTTTGAATGAAAACACCTCAATAAAGGTACCTATTATGTTACTAGACCTTTTTTAATGTCTAAAGATTGAATCTTTGGAATAAAATGATAGTTCTGAGTTCAACTTATTCGATTTACCTATGAAGTCGTGAACAGTGTTTTAATGACTAAATAATGAATCTTTAAATGAAAATACCTTAGTAAAGGTACCTATTATGTTACAAGACCTTTTTAATCTATAAAGATTGAATCTTGGAAAGAAAATGACTGTTTTGAGTTAAACTTATTCGAGTTCCCTATGACATCCCGAAGAGTATTTCCACGAGTAAAGATTGAATCTTTGATTGAAATTACTTGAATCGAGGGACTTATTTTGTCCCTGGACCTTTTATATATTAAGATTGAATCTTTAAAAGAAGTGGGCGTTATGAGTTAAACCTATCCGAGTTCCCTATGACGTCCCGAATAGTGTTTTAACGCGTAAGGATTGAATCTTTGTATGAAATTACCTCAATAGAGGTACTTATTATGTCACTAGACCTTTTTAATGTATAAAGGTTCAAGCTTTGAAAGAAAATGAGAGTTTTGAGTTAAACATATTCGAGTTCCCTGCGACGTCTCGAAGAGTGTTTTAAAGAGTAAATATTAAATCTTTGAATGAAATTACCTCAATCAAGGTACCTATTATGTCA
Organism: Cornus florida; assembly: GCF_030987335.1. NCBI lineage: Eukaryota > Viridiplantae > Streptophyta > Magnoliopsida > Cornales > Cornaceae > Cornus > Cornus florida. The sequence goes on from NW_026775573.1 coordinate 101,811,297, forward strand.
CTAGACCTTTTTAATGTATAAAGATTGAATATTTGTAAAGAACTACGAGTTTTGAGTTAAGGTTATTTGAGTTCCCTTTGACGTCACGAAGCGTGTTTTAATGAGTAAAGATTGAATCTTTGAACGAAATTATCTCAATCAATGTACCTATTATGTCAGTAGACCTTTTTAATGTATAAAGATGGAATGTTTGAAAAAAATGAGAGTATTGAGTTTAACTTATTCGAGTTACCTATGAAGTCGCGAAGAGTGTTTTAATGACCAAAGATTGAATCTTCGAATGAAAATTCCTCAATACAGGAACCTATTATATTACTAGATCTTTTTTATGTATAAAGATTGATTCTTTGAAAGAAAATTAAAGTTTTGAGTTAAACTTATTCGAGTTCCTTTTGACATCCCGAAGAGTGTTTTAATGAATAAAGATTGAATCTTTGAATGAAATTACCTCAATCGAGGTACCTATTAAGTCACTAGAAATTTTTATTGTATAAAGATTGAATCTTTGAAAAGAAATGAGAGTTTTGAGTTAAAGTTATTCGAGTTCCCTTTGACGTCACGAAGAGTGTTTTAATGAGTAAAGATTGAATCTTTGAATGAAATTACCTCAATCAAGGTACCTATTATACCACTAGGCCTTTGTAATGTATGAAGATTGAATCTTTGAAAGAAAATGAGTGTTTTGAGTTTAACTTATTCGAGTTACCTATGAAATCGCGAAGAGTGTTTTAATGAATGAAGATGGAATCTTTGAATGAAAAATACCACAATAAAGGTACCAATTCTGTTACTAGACCTTTCCAATGTATAAAGATTGAATCTTTGAAAGAAAATGAGATTTTTGAGTTAAACTTATTCGAGTTCCCTGTAACATCCCGAAGAGTGTCTTAATGAGTAAAGATTGAATCATTGAATGAAATTACCTCAATCAAGGTAGCTATTACATCACTAGACCTTTTTAATTTATAAAGATTGACGTTTTGAAAAGAAATTAGTGTTTCGAGTTAAAGTAATTCAAGTTCCCTTTGACGTCACGAAGAGTGTTTTAATGAGTAAAGATTGAATCTTTGAATGAAATTACCTCAATCAAGGTACCTATTCTGTCACTAAACCTTTTTAATGTATAAAGATTGAATCTTTGAAAGAACATGAGAGTTTTGAGTTCAACTTATTCGAGTTACCTATGAAGTTGCGAAGAGTGTTTTAATAACTAAAGATTGAATCTTTGAATGAAAATACCTCAATAAAGGTACTTATTTTGTTAGTAGACCTTTTTAATGTATAAAGACTGTATCTTTGAAAGAAATGGAGAGTTTTGAGTTAAACTTATTCACGTTCCCTGTAACGTCCCAAAGAGTGTTTTAATGAGTAAATATTGAATCTTTGAATGTAATTACCTCAATCAAGGTAGCTGTTATGTCACTAGACCTTTTTAATGTACAAAGATTGAATCTTGGAAAGAAAGTGAGAGTTTTGAGTTTAACTTATTCGAGTTACTTATGAAGTCGCGAAGAGTGTTTTAATGAATAAAGATTGAATCTTTGAATGAAATTACCTCAATCGAGGTACCTATTAAGTCACTAGAAATTTTTATTGTATAAAGATTGAATCTTTGAAAAGAAATGAGTTTTGAGTTAAAGTTATTCGAGTACCCTTTGACGTCACGAAGAGTGTTTTAATGAGTAAAGATTGAATCTTTGAATGAAATTACCTCAATCAAGGTACCTATTCTACCACTAGGCCTTTATAATCTATGAAGATTGAATCTTTGAAAGAAAATGAGTGTTTTGAGTTTAACTTATTCGAGTTACCTATGAAATCACGAAGAGTGTTTTAATGAATGAAGATGGAATCTTTGAATGAAAAATACCACAATAAAGGTACCAATTCTGTTACTAGACCTTTCTAATGTATAAAGATTGAATCTTTGAAAGAAAATGAGATTTTTGAGTTAAACTTATCCGAGTTCCCTGTAACGTCCCGAAGAGTGTCTTAATGAGTAAAGATTGAATCATTGAATGAAATTACCTCAATCAAGGTAGCTATTACATCACTAGACCTTTTTAATTTATAAAGATTGACGTTTTGAAAAGAAATGAGTGTTTCGAGTTAAAGTTATTCAAGTTCCCTTTGACGTCACGAAGGGTGTTTTAATGAGTAAAGATTGAATCTTTGAATGAAATTACCTCAATCAAGGTACCTATTCTGTCACTAAACCTTTTTAATGTATAAAGATTGAATCTTTGAAAGAACATGAGAGTTTTGAGTTCAACTTATTCGAGTTACCTATGAAGTTGCGAAGAGTGTTTTAATGACTAAAGATTGAATCTTTGAATGAAAATACCTCAATAAAGGTACTTATTTTGTTAGTAGACCTTTTTAATGTATAAAGACTGTATCTTTGAAAGAAATGGAGAGTTTTGAGTTAAACTTATTCACGTTCCCTGTAACGTCCCAAAGAGTGTTTTAATGAGTAAATATTGAATCTTTGAATGTAATTACCTCAATCAAGGTAGCTGTTATGTCACTAGACCTTTTTAATGTACAAAGATTGAATCTTGGAAAGAAAGTGAGAGTTTTGAGTTTAACTTATTCGAGTTACCTATGAAGTCGCGAAGAGTGTTTTAATGAATAAAGATTGAATCTTTGAATGAAAACACCTCAATAAAGGTACCTATTATGTTACTAGACCTTTTTTAATGTCTAAAGATTGAATCTTTGGAATAAAATGATAGTTCTGAGTTCAACTTATTCGATTTACCTATGAAGTCGTGAACAGTGTTTTAATGACTAAATAATGAATCTTTAAATGAAAATACCTTAGTAAAGGTACCTATTATGTTACAAGACCTTTTTAATGTATAAAGATTGAATCTTGGAAAGAAAATGACTGTTTTGAGTTAAACTTATTCGAGTTCCCTATGACATCCCGAAGAGTATTTCCACGAGTAAAGATTGAATCTTTGATTGAAATTACTTGAATCGAGGGACTTATTTTGTCCCTGGACCTTTTATATATTAAGATTGAATCTTTAAAAGAAGTGGGCGTTATGAGTTAAACCTATCCGAGTTCCCTATGACGTCCCGAATAGTGTTTTAACGCGTAAGGATTGAATCTTTGTATGAAATTACCTCAATAGAGGTACTTATTATGTCACTAGACCTTTTTAATGTATAAAGGTTCAAGCTTTGAAAGAAAATGAGAGTTTTGAGTTAAACATATTCGAGTTCCCTGCGACGTCTCGAAGAGTGTTTTAAAGAGTAAATATTAAATCTTTGAATGAAATTACCTCAATCAAGGTACCTATTATGTCACTAGACCTTTTTAATGTATAAAGATTGAATATTTGTAAAGAACTACGAGTTTTGAGTTAAGGTTATTTGAGTTCCCTTTGACGTCACGAAGCGTGTTTTAATGAGTAAAGATTGAATCTTTGAACGAAATTATCTCAATCAATGTACCTATTATGTCAGTAGACCTTTTTAATGTATAAAGATGGAATGTTTGAAAAAAATGAGAGTATTGAGTTTAACTTATTCGAGTTACCTATGAAGTCGCGAAGAGTGTTTTAATGACCAAAGATTGAATCTTCGAATGAAAATTCCTCAATACAGGAACCTATTATATTACTAGATCTTTTTTATGTATAAAGATTGATTCTTTGAAAGAAAATTAGAGTTTTGAGTTAAACTTATTCGAGTTCCTTTTGACATCCCGAAGAGTGTTTTAATGAATAAAGATTGAATCTTTGAATGAAATTACCTCAATCGAGGTACCTATTAAGTCACTAGAAATTTTTATTGTATAAAGATTGAATCTTTGAAAAGAAATGAGAGTTTGAGTTAAAGTTATTCGAGTTCCCTTTGACGTCACGAAGAGTGTTTTAATGAGTAAAGATTGAATCTTTGAATGAAATTACCTCAATCAAGGTACCTATTATACCACTAGGCCTTTGTAATGTATGAAGATTGAATCTTTGAAAGAAAATGAGTGTTTTGAGTTTAACTTATTCGAGTTACCTATGAAATCGCGAAGAGTGTTTTAATGAATGAAGATGGAATCTTTGAATGAAAAATACCACAATAAAGGTACCAATTCTGTTACTAGACCTTTCCAATGTATAAAGATTGAATCTTTGAAAGAAAATGAGATTTTTGAGTTAAACTTATTCGAGTTCCCTGTAACATCCCGAAGAGTGTCTTAATGAGTAAAGATTGAATCATTGAATGAAATTACCTCAATCAAGGTAGCTATTACATCACTAGACCTTTTTAATTTATAAAGATTGACGTTTTGAAAAGAAATTAGTGTTTCGAGTTAAAGTAATTCAAGTTCCCTTTGACGTCACGAAGAGTGTTTTAATGAGTAAAGATTGAATCTTTGAATGAAATTACCTCAATCAAGGTACCTATTCTGTCACTAAACCTTTTTAATGTATAAAGATTGAATCTTTGAAAGAACATGAGAGTTTTGAGTTCAACTTATTCGAGTTACCTATGAAGTTGCGAAGAGTGTTTTAATAACTAAAGATTGAATCTTTGAATGAAAATACCTCAATAAAGGTACTTATTTTGTTAGTAGACCTTTTTAATGTATAAAGACTGTATCTTTGAAAGAAATGGAGAGTTTTGAGTTAAACTTATTCACGTTCCCTGTAACGTCCCAAAGAGTGTTTTAATGAGTAAATATTGAATCTTTGAATGTAATTACCTCAATCAAGGTAGCTGTTATGTCACTAGACCTTTTTAATGTACAAAGATTGAATCTTGGAAAGAAAGTGAGAGTTTTGAGTTTAACTTATTCGAGTTACTTATGAAGTCGCGAAGAGTGTTTTAATGAATAAAGATTGAATCTTTGAATGAAATTACCTCAATCGAGGTACCTATTAAGTCACTAGAAATTTTTATTGTATAAAGATTGAATCTTTGAAAAGAAATGAGTTTTGAGTTAAAGTTATTCGAGTACCCTTTGACGTCACGAAGAGTGTTTTAATGAGTAAAGATTGAATCTTTGAATGAAATTACCTCAATCAAGGTACCTATTCTACCACTAGGCCTTTATAATCTATGAAGATTGAATCTTTGAAAGAAAATGAGTGTTTTGAGTTTAACTTATTCGAGTTACCTATGAAATCACGAAGAGTGTTTTAATGAATGAAGATGGAATCTTTGAATGAAAAATACCACAATAAAGGTACCAATTCTGTTACTAGACCTTTCCAATGTATAAAGATTGAATCTTTGAAAGAAAATGAGATTTTTGAGTTAAACTTATTCGAGTTCCCTGTAACGTCCCGAAGAGTGTCTTAATGAGTAAAGATTGAATCATTGAATGAAATTACCTCAATCAAGGTAGCTATTACATCACTAGACCTTTTTAATTTATAAAGATTGACGTTTTGAAAAGAAATGAGTGTTTCGAGTTAAAGTTATTCAAGTTCCCTTTGACGTCACGAAGGGTGTTTTAATGAGTAAAGATTGAATCTTTGAATGAAATTACCTCAATCAAGGTACCTATTCTGTCACTAAACCTTTTTAATATATAAAGATTGAATCTTTGAAAGAACATGAGAGTTTTGAGTTCAACTTATTCGAGTTACCTATGAAGTTGCGAAGAGTGTTTTAATGACTAAAGATTGAATCTTTGAATGAAAATACCTCAATAAAGGTACTTATTTTGTTAGTAGACCTTTTTAATGTATAAAGACTGTATCTTTGAAAGAAATGGAGAGTTTTGAGTTAAACTTATTCACGTTCCCTGTAACGTCCCAAAGAGTGTTTTAATGAGTAAATATTGAATCTTTGAATGTAATTACCTCAATCAAGGTAGCTGTTATGTCACTAGACCTTTTTAATGTACAAAGATTGAATCTTGGAAAGAAAGTGAGAGTTTTGAGTTTAACTTATTCGAGTTACCTATGAAGTCGCGAAGAGTGTTTTAATGAATAAAGATTGAATCTTTGAATGAAAACACCTCAATAAAGGTACCTATTATGTTACTAGACCTTTTTTAATGTCTAAAGATTGAATCTTTGGAATAAAATGATAGTTCTGAGTTCAACTTATTCGATTTACCTATGAAGTCGTGAACAGTGTTTTAATGACTAAATAATGAATCTTTAAATGAAAATACCTTAGTAAAGGTACCTATTATGTTACAAGACCTTTTTAATCTATAAAGATTGAATCTTGGAAAGAAAATGACTGTTTTGAGTTAAACTTATTCGAGTTCCCTATGACATCCCGAAGAGTATTTCCACGAGTAAAGATTGAATCTTTGATTGAAATTACTTGAATCGAGGGACTTATTTTGTCCCTGGACCTTTTATATATTAAGATTGAATCTTTAAAAGAAGTGGGCGTTATGAGTTAAACCTATCCGAGTTCCCTATGACGTCCCGAATAGTGTTTTAACGCGTAAGGATTGAATCTTTGTATGAAATTACCTCAATAGAGGTACTTATTATGTCACTAGACCTTTTTAATGTATAAAGGTTCAAGCTTTGAAAGAAAATGAGAGTTTTGAGTTAAACATATTCGAGTTCCCTGCGACGTCTCGAAGAGTGTTTTAAAGAGTAAATATTAAATCTTTGAATGAAATTACCTCAATCAAGGTACCTATTATGTCACTAGACCTTTTTAATGTATAAAGATTGAATATTTGTAAAGAACTACGAGTTTTGAGTTAAGGTTATTTGAGTTCCCTTTGACGTCACGAAGCGTGTTTTAATGAGTAAAGATTGAATCTTTGAACGAAATTATCTCAATCAATGTACCTATTATGTCAGTAGACCTTTTTAATGTATAAAGATGGAATGTTTGAAAAAAATGAGAGTATTGAGTTTAACTTATTCGAGTTACCTATGAAGTCGCGAAGAGTGTTTTAATGACCAAAGATTGAATCTTCGAATGAAAATTCCTCAATACAGGAACCTATTATATTACTAGATCTTTTTTATGTATAAAGATTGATTCTTTGAAAGAAAATTAGAGTTTTGAGTTAAACTTATTCGAGTTCCTTTTGACATCCCGAAGAGTGTTTTAATGAATAAAGATTGAATCTTTGAATGAAATTACCTCAATCGAGGTACCTATTAAGTCACTAGAAATTTTTATTGTATAAAGATTGAATCTTTGAAAAGAAATGAGAGTTTTGAGTTAAAGTTATTCGAGTTCCCTTTGACGTCACGAAGAGTGTTTTAATGAGTAAAGATTGAATCTTTGAATGAAATTACCTCAATCAAGGTACCTATTATACCACTAGGCCTTTGTAATGTATGAAGATTGAATCTTTGAAAGAAAATGAGTGTTTTGAGTTTAACTTATTCGAGTTACCTATGAAATCGCGAAGAGTGTTTTAATGAATGAAGATGGAATCTTTGAATGAAAAATACCACAATAAAGGTACCAATTCTGTTACTAGACCTTTCCAATGTATAAAGATTGAATCTTTGAAAGAAAATGAGATTTTTGAGTTAAACTTATTCGAGTTCCCTGTAACATCCCGAAGAGTGTCTTAATGAGTAAAGATTGAATCATTGAATGAAATTACCTCAATCAAGGTAGCTATTACATCACTAGACCTTTTTAATTTATAAAGATTGACGTTTTGAAAAGAAATTAGTGTTTCTAGTTAAAGTAATTCAAGTTCCCTTTGACGTCACGAAGAGTGTTTTAATGAGTAAAGATTGAATCTTTGAATGAAATTACCTTAATCAAGGTACCTATTCTGTCACTAAACCTTTTTAATGTATAAAGATTGAATCTTTGAAAGAACATGAGAGTTTTGAGTTCAACTTATTCGAGTTACCTATGAAGTTGCGAAGAGTGTTTTAATAACTAAAGATTGAATCTTTGAATCAAAATACCTCAATAAAGGTACTTATTTTGTTAGTAGACCTTTTTAATGTATAAAGACTGTATCTTTGAAAGAAATGGAGAGTTTTGAGTTAAACTTATTCACGTTCCCTGTAACGTCCCAAAGAGTGTTTTAATGAGTAAATATTGAATCTTTGAATGTAATTACCTCAATCAAGGTAGCTGTTATGTCACTAGACCTTTTTAATGTACAAAGATTGAATCTTGGAAAGAAAGTGAGAGTTTTGAGTTTAACTTATTCGAGTTACTTATGAAGTCGCGAAGAGTGTTTTAATGAATAAAGATTGAATCTTTGAATGAAAACACCTCAATAAAGGTACCTATTATGTTACTAGACCTTTTTTAATGTCTAAAGATTGAATCTTTGGAATAAAATGATAGTTCTGAATTCAACTTATTCGATTTACCTATGAAGTCGTGAATAGTGTTTTAATGACTAAATAATGAATCTTTGAATGAAAATACCTTAGTAAAGGTACCTATTATGTTACAAGACCTTTTTAATGTATAAAGATTGAATCTTGGAAAGAAAATGACTGTTTTGAGTTAAACTTATTCGAGTTCCCTATGACATCCCGAAGAGTATTTCAACGAGTAAAGATTGAATCTTTGATTGAAATTACTTGAATCAAGGGACTTATTTTGTCCCTGCACCTTTTATATATTAAGATTTAATCTTTAAAAAGAAGTGGGCGTTATGAGTTAAACCTATCCGAGTTCCCTATGACGTTCCGAATAGTGTTTTAACGCGTAAGGATTGAATCTTTGTATGAAATTACCTCAATAGAGGTACATATTATGTCACTAGACCTTTTTAATGTATAAAGGTTCAAGCTTTGAAAGAAAATGAGAGTTTTGAGTTAAACATATTCGAGTTCCCTACGACGTCTCGAAGAGTGTTTTAAAGAGTAAATATTGAATCTTTGAATGAAATTACCTCAATCAAGGTACCTATTATGTCACTAGACCTTTTTAATGTATAAAGATTGAATATTTGTAAAGAACTACGAGTTTTGAGTTAAAGTTATTTGAGTTCCCTTTGACGTCACGAAGCGTGTTTTAATGAGTAAAGATTGAATCTTTGAACGAAATTATCTCAATCAATGTACCTATTATGTCAGTAGACCTTTTTAATGTATAAAGATGGAATCTTTGAAAAGAATGAGAGTATTGAGTTTAACTTATTCGAGTTACCTATGAAGTCGCGAAGAGTGTTTTAATGGCCAAAGATTGAATCTTCGAATGAAAATTCCTCAATACAGGAACCTATTATGTTACTAGATCTTTTTGATGTATAAAGATTGAATCTTTGAAAGAAAATTAGAGTTTTGAGTTAAACTTATTCGAGTTCCTTTTGACATCCCGAAGAGTGTTTTAATGAATAAAGATTGAATCTTTGAATGAAATTACCTCAATCGAGGTACCTATTAAGTCACTAGAAATTTTTATTGTATTAAGATTGAATCTTTGAAAAGAAATAAGAGTTTTGAGTTAAAGTTATTCGAGTTCCCTTTGACGTCACGAAGAGTGTTTTAATGAGTAAAGATTGAATCTTTGAATGAAATTACCTCAATCAAGGTACCTATTCTACCACTAGGCCTTTGTAATGTATGAAGATTGAATCTTTGAAAGAAAATGAGTGTTTTGAGTTTAACTTATTCAAGTTACCTATGAAATCGTGAAGAGTGTTTTAATGAATGAAGATGGAATCTTTGAATGAAAAATACCACAATAAAGGTACCAATTCTGTTACTAGACCTTTCCAATGTATAAAGATTGAATCTTTGAAAGAAAATGAGATTTTTGAGTTAAACTTATTCGAGTTCCCTGTAACGTCCCGAAGAGTGTCTTAATGAGTAAAGATTGAATCATTGAATGAAATTACCTCAATCAAGGTAGCTATTACATCACTAGACCTTTTTAATTTATAAAGATTGACGTTTTGAAAAGAAATGAGTGTTTCGAGTTAAAGTTATTCAAGTTCCCTTTGACGTCACGAAGAGTGTTTTAATGTGTAAAGATTGAATCTTTGAATGAAATTACCTCAATCAAGGTACCTATTCTGTCACTAAACCTTTTTAATGTATAAAGATTGAATCTTTGAAAGAACATGAGAGTTTTGAGTTCAACTTATTCGAGTTACCTATGAAGTTGCGAAGAGTGTTTTAATGACTAAAGATTGAATCTTTGAATGAAAATACCTCAATAAAGGTACTTATTTTGTTAGTAGACCTTTTTAATGTATAAAGACTGTATCTTTGAAAGAAATGGAGAGTTTTGAGTTAAACTTATTCACGTTCCCTGTAACGTCGCAAAGAGTGTTTTAATGAGTAAATATTGAATCTTTGAATGTAATTACCTCAATCAAGGTAGCTGTTATGTCACTATACCTTTTTAATGTACAAAGATTAAATCTTGGAAAGAAAGTGAGAGTTTTGAGTTTAACTTATTCGAGTTACCTATGAAGTCGCGAAGAGTGTTTTAATGAATAAAGATTGAATCTTTGAATGAAAACACCTCAATAAAGGTACCTATTATGTTACTAGACCTTTTTTAATGTCTAAAGATTAAATCTTTGGAATAAAATGATAGTTCTGAGTTCAACTTATTCGATTTACCTATGAAGTCGTGAACAGTGTTTTAATGACTAAATAATGAATCTTTAAATGAAAATACCTTAGTAAAGGTACCTATTATGTTACAAGACCTTTTTAATGTATAAAGATTGAATCTTGGAAAGAAAATGACTGTTTTGAGTTAAACTTATTCGAGTTCCCTATGACATCCCGAAGAGTATTTCAACGAGTAAAGATTGAATCTTTGATTGAAATTACTTGAATCGAGGGACTTATTTTGTCCCTGGACCTTTTATATATTAAGATTGAATCTTTAAAAAGAAGTGGGCGTTATGAGTTAAACCTATCCGAGTTCCCTATGACGTCCCGAATAGTGTTTTAACGCGTAAGGATTGAATCTTTGTATGAAATTACCTCAATAGAGGTACTTATTATGTCACTAGACCTTTTTAATGTATAAAGGTTCAAGCTTTGAAAGAAAATGAGAGTTTTGAGTTAAACATATTCGAGTTCCCTGCGACGTCTCGAAGAGTGTTTTAAAGAGTAAATATTGAATCTTTGAATGAAATTACCTCAATCAAGGTACCTATTATGTCACTAGACCTTTTTAATGTATAAAGATTGAATATTTGTAAAGAACTACGAGTTTTGAGTTAAAGTTATTTGAGTTCCCTATGACGTCACGAAGCGTGTTTTAATGAGTAAAGATTGAATCTTTGAACGAAATTATCTCAATCAATGTACCTATTATGTCAGTAGACCTTTTTAATGTATAAAGATGGAATGTTTGAAAAAAATGAGAGTATTGAGTTTAACTTATTCGAGTTACCTATGAAGTCGCGAAGAGTGTTTTAATGACCAAAGATTGAATCTTCGAATGAAAATTCCTCAATACAGGAACCTATTATGTTACTAGATCTTTTTAATGTATAAAGATTGAATCTTTGAAAGAAAATTAGAGTTTTGAGTTAAACTTATTCGAGTTCCTTTTCACATCCCGAAGAGTGTTTTAATGAATAAAGATTGAATCTTTGAATGAAATTACCTCAATCGAGGTACCTATTAAGTCACTAGAAATTTTTATTGTATAAAGATTGAATCTTTGAAAAGAAATGAGTTTTGAGTTAAAGTTATTCGAGTTCCCTTTGACGTCACGAAGAGTGTTTTAATGAGTAAAGATTGAATCTTTGAATGAAATTACCTCAATCAAGGTACCTATTCTACCACTAGGCCTTTGTAATGTATGAAGATTGAATCTTTGAAAGAAAATGAGTGTTTTGAGTTTAACTTATTCGAGTTACCTATGAAATCGCGAAGAGTGTTTTAATGAATGAAGATGGAATCTTTGAATGAAAAATACCACAATAAAGGTACCAATTCTGTTATTAGACCTTTCCAATGTATAAAGATTGAATCTTTGAAAGAAAATGAGATTTTTGAGTTAAACTTATTCGAGTTCCCTGTAACGTCCCGAAGAGTGTCTTAATGAGTAAAGATTGAATCATTGAATGAAATTACCTCAATCAAGGTAGCTATTACATCACTAGACCTTTTTAATTTATAAAGATTGACGTTTTGAAAAGAAATGAGTGTTTCGAGTTAAAGTTATTCAAGTTCCCTTTGACGTCACGAAGAGTGTTTTAATGAGTAAAGATTGAATCTTTGAATGAAATTACCTCAATCAAGGTACCTATTCTGTCACTAAACCTTTTTAATGTATAAAGATTGAATCTTTGAAAGAACATGAGAGTTTTGAGTTCAACTTATTCGAGTTACCTATGAAGTTGCGAAGAGTGTTTTAATGACTAAAGATTGAATCTTTGAATGAAAATACCTCAATAAAGGTACTTATTTTGTTAGTAGACCTTTTTAATGTATAAAGACTGTATCTTTGAAAGAAATAGAGAGTTTTGAGTTAAACTTATTCACGTTCCCTGTAACGTCCCAAAGAGTGTTTTAATGAGTAAATATTGAATCTTTGAATGTAATTACCTCAATCAAGGTAGCTGTTATGTCACTAGACCTTTTTAATGTACAAAGATTGAATCTTGGAAAGAAAGTGAGAGTTTTGAGTTTAACTTATTCGAGTTACCTATGAAGTCGCGAAGAGTGTTTTAATGAATAAAGATTGAATCTTTGAATGAAAACACCTCAATAAAGGTACCTATTATGTTACTAGACCTTTTTTAATGTCTAAAGATTGAATCTTTGGAATAAAATGATAGTTCTGAGTTCAACTTATTCGATTTACCTATGAAGTCGTGAACAGTGTTTTAATGACTAAATAATGAATCTTTGAATGAAAATACCTTAGTAAAGGTACCTATTATGTTACAAGACCTTTTTAATGTATAAAGATTGAATCTTGGAAAGAAAATGACTGTTTTGAGTTAAACTTATTCGAGTTCCCTATGACATCCCGAAGAGTATTTCAACGAGTAAAGATTGAATCTTTGATTGAAATTACTTGAATCAAGGGACTTATTTTGTCCCTGGACCTTTTATATATTAAGATTGAATCTTTAAAAAGAAGTGGGCGTTATGAGTTAAACCTATCCGAGTTCCCTATGACGTCCCGAATAGTGTTTTAACGCGTAAGGATTGAATCTTTGTATGAAATTATCTCAATAGAGGTACTTATTATGTCACTAGACCTTTTTAATGTATAAAGGTTTAAGCTTTGAAAGAAAGTGAGAGTTTTGAGTTAAACATATTCGAGTTCCCTGCGACGTCTCGAAGAGTGTTTTAAAGAGTAAATATTGAATCTTTGAATGAAATTACCTCAATCAAGGTACCTATTAGGTCACTAGACCTTTTTAATGTATAAAGATTGAATATTTGTAAAGAACTACGAGTTTTGAGTTAAAGTTATTTGAGTTCCCTTTGATGTCACGAAGCGTGTTTTAATGAGTAAAGATTGAATCTTTGAACGAAATTATCTCAATCAATGTACCTATTATGTCAGTAGACCTTTTTAATGTATAAAGATGGAATCTTTGAAAAAAATGAGAGTATTGAGTTTAACTTATTCGAGTTACCTATGAAGTCGCGAAGAGTGTTTTAATGACCAAAGATTGAATCTTCGAATGAAAATTCCTCAATACAGGAACCTATTATGTTACTAGATCTTTTTGATGTATAAAGATGGAATCTTTGAAAGAAAATTAGAGTTTTGAGTTAAACTTATTCGAGTTCCTTTTGACATCCCGAAGAGTGTTTTAATGAATAAAGATTGAATCTTTGAATGAAATTACCTCAATCGAGGTATCTATTAAGTCACTAGAAATTTTTATTGTATAAAGATTGAATCTTTGAAAAGAAATGAGAGTTTTGAGTTAAAGTTATTCGAGTTCCCTTTGACGTCACGAAGAGTGTTTTAATGAGTAAAGATTGAATCTTTGAATGAAATTACCTCAATCAAGGTACCTATTCTACCACTAGGCCTTTGTAATGTATGAAGATTGAATCTTTGAAACAAAATGAGTGTTTTGAGTTTAACTTATTCGAGTTACCTATGAAATCGCGAAGAGTGTTTTAATGAATGAAGATGGAATCTTTGAATGAAAAATACCACAATAAAGGTACCAATTCTGTTACTAGACCTTTCCAATGTATAAAGATTGAATCTTTGAAAGAAAATGAGATTTTTGAGTTAAACTTATTCGACTTCCCTGTAACGTCCCGAAGAGTGTCTTAATGAGTAAAGATTGAATCATTGAATGAAATTACCTCAATCAAGGTAGCTATTACATCACTAGACCTTTTTAATTTATAAAGATTGACATTTTGAAAGGAAATGAGTGTTTCGAGTTAAAGTTATTCAAGTTCCCTTTGACGTCACGAAGAGTGTTTTAATGAGTAAAGATTGAATCTTTGAATGAAATTACCTCAATCAAGGTACCTATTCTGTCACTAAACCTTTTTAATGTAAAAAGATTGAATCTTTGAAAGAACATGAGAGTTTTGAGTTCAACTTATTCGAGTTACCTATGAAGTTGCGAAGAGTGTTTTAATGACTAAAGATTGAATCTTTGAATGAAAATACCTCAATAAAGGTACTTATTTTGTTAGTAGACCTTTTTAATGTATAAAGACTGTATCTTTGAAAGAAATGGAGAGTTTTGAGTTAAACTTATTCACGTTCCCTGTAACGTCCCAAAGAGTGTTTTAATGAATAAATATTGAATCTTTGAATGTAATTATCTCAATCAAGGTAGCTGTTATGTCACTAGACCTTTTTAATGTACAAAGATTGAATCTTGGAAAGAAAGTGAGAGTTTTGAGTTTAACTTATTCGAGTTACCTATGAAGTCGCGAAGAGTGTTTTAATGAATAAAGATTGAATCTTTGAATGAAAACACCTCAATAAAGGTACCTATTATGTTACTAGACCTTTTTTAATGTCTAAAGATTGAATCTTTGGAATAAAATGATAGTTATGAGTTCAACTTATTCGATTTACCTATGAAGTCGTGAACAGTGTTTTAATGACTAAATAATGAATCTTTGAATGAAAATACCTTAGTAAAGGTACCTATTATGTTACAAGACCTTTTTAATGTATAAAGATTGAATCTTGGAAAGAAAATGACTGTTTTGAGTTAAACTTATTCGAGTTCCCTATGACATCCCGAAGAATATTTCAACGAGTAAAGATTGAATCTTTGATTGAAATTACTTGAATCAAGGGACTTATTTTGTCCCTGGACCTTTTATATATTAAGATTGAATCTTTAAAAAAGAAGTGGGCGTTATGAGTTAAACCTATCCGAGTTCCCTATGACGTCCCGAATAGTGTTTTAACGCGTAAGGATTGAATCTTTGTATGAAATTACCTCAATAGAGGTACTTATTATGTCACTAGACCTTTTTAATGTATAAAGGTTCAAGCTTTGAAAGAAAATGAGAGTTTTGAATTAAACATATTCGAGTTCCCTGCGACGTCTCGAATAGTGTTTTAAAGAGTAAATATTGAATCTTTGAATGAAATTACCTCAATCAAGGTACCTATTATGTCACTAGACCTTTTTAATGTATAAAGATTGAATATTTGTAAAGAACTACGAGTTTTGAGTTAAAGTTATTTGAGTTCCCTTTGACGTCACGAAGCGTGTTTTAATGAGTAAAGATTGAATCTTTGAACGAAATTATCTCAATCAATGTACCTATTATATCAGTAGACCTTTTTAATGTATAAAGATGGAATCTTTGAAAAAAATGAGAGTATTGAGTTTAACTTATTCGAGTTACCTATGAAGTCGCGAAGAGTGTTTTAATGACCAAAGATTGAATCTTCGAATGAAAATTCCTCAATACAGGAACCTATTATGTTACTAGATCTTTTTGATGTATAAAGATGGAATCTTTGAAAGAAAATTAGAGTTTTGAGTTAAACTTATTCGAGTTCCTTTTGACATCCCGAAGAGTGTTTTAATGAATAAAGATTGAATCTTTGAATGAAATTACCTCAATCGAGGTACCTATTAAGTCAATAGAAATTTTTATTGTATAAAGATTGAATCTTTGAAAAGAAATGAGAGTTTTGAGTTAAAGTTATTCGAGTTCCCTTTGACGTCACGAAGAGTGTTTTAATGAGTAAAGATTGAATCTTTGAATGAAATTACCTCAATCAAGGTACCTATTCTACCACTAGGCCTTTGTAATGTATGAAGATTGAATCTTTGAAAGAAAATGAGTGTTTTGAGTTTAACTTATTCGAGTTACCTATGAAATCGCGAAGAGTGTTTTAATGAATGAAGATGGAATCTTTGAATGAAAAATACCACAATAAAGGTACCAATTCTGTTACTAGACCTTTCCAATGTCTAAAGATTGAATCTTTGAAAGAAAATGAGATTTTTGAGTTAAACTTATTCGAGTTCCCTGTAACGTCCCGAAGAGTGTCTTAATGAGTAAAGATTGAATCATTGAATGAAATTACCTCAATCAAGGTAGCTATTACATCACTAGACCTTTTTAATTTATAAAGATTGACGTTTTGAAAAGAAATGAGTGTTTCGAGTTAAAGTTATTCAAGTTCCCTTTGACGTCACGAAGAGTGTTTTAATGAGTAAAGATTGAATCTTTGAATGAAATTACCTCAATCAAGGTACCTATTCTGTCACTAAACCTTTTTAATGTATAAAGATTGAATCTTTGAAAGAACATGAGAGTTTTGAGTTCAACTTATTCGAGTTACCTATGAAGTTGCGAAGAGTGTTTTAATGACTAAAGATTGAATCTTTGAAAGAAAATACCTCAATAAAGGTACTTATTTTGTTAGTAGACCTTTTTAATGTATAAAGACTGTATCTTTGAAAGAAATGGAGAGTTTTGAGTTAAACTTATTCACGTTCCCTGTAACGTCCCAAAGAGTGTTTTAATGAGTAAATATTGAATCTTTGAATGTAATTATCTCAATCAAGGTAGCTGTTATGTCACTAGACCTTTTTAATGTACAAAGATTGAATCTTGGAAAGAAAGTGAGAGTTTTGAGTTTAACTTATTCGAGTTACCTATGAAGTCGCGAAGAGTGTTTTAATGAATAAAGATTGAATCTTTGAATGAAAACACCTCAATAAAGGTACCTATTATGTTACTAGACCTTTTTTAATGTCTAAAGATTGAATCTTTGGAATAAAATGATAGTTCTGAGTTCAACTTATTCGATTTACCTATGAAGTCGTGAACAGTGTTTTAATGACTAAATAATGAATCTTTGAATGAAAATACCTTAGTAAAGGTACCTATTATGTTACAAGACCTTTTTAATGTATAAAGATTGAATCTTGGAAAGAAAATGACTGTTTTGAGTTAAACTTATTCGAGTTCCCTATGACATCCCGAAGAGTATTTCAACGAGTAAAGATTGAATCTTTGATTGAAATTACTTGAATCAAGGGACTTATTTTGTCCCTGGACCTTTTATATATTAAGATTGAATCTTTAAAAAGAAGTGGGCGTTATGAGTTAAACCTATCCGAGTTCCCTATGACGTCCCGAATAGTGTTTTAACGCGTAAGGATTGAATCTTTGTATGAAATTACCTCAATAGAGGTACTTATTATGTCACTAGACCTTTTTAATGTATAAAGGTTCAAGCTTTGAAAGAAAATGAGAGTTTTGAATTAAACATATTCGAGTTCCCTGCGACGTCTCGAATAGTGTTTTAAAGAGTAAATATTGAATCTTTGAATGAAATTACCTCAATCAAGGTACCTATTATGTCAGTAGACCTTTTTAATGTATAAAGATGGAATCTTTGAAAAAAATGAGAGTATTGAGTTTAACTTATTCGAGTTACCTATGAAGTCGCGAAGAGTGTTTTAATGACCAAAGATTGAATCTTCGAATGAAAATTCCTCAATACAGGAACCTATTATGTTACTAGATCTTTTTGATGTATAAAGATGGAATCTTTGAAAGAAAATTAGAGTTTTGAGTTAAACTTATTCGAGTTCCTTTTGACATCCCGAAGAGTGTTTTAATGAATAAAGATTGAATCTTTGAATGAAATTACCTCAATCGAGGTACCTATTAAGTCAATAGAAATTTTTATTGTATAAAGATTGAATCTTTGAAAAGAAATGAGAGTTTTGAGTTAAAGTTATTCGAGTTCCCTTTGACGTCACGAAGAGTGTTTTAATGAGTAAAGATTGAATCTTTGAATGAAATTACCTCAATCAAGGTACCTATTCTACCACTAGGCCTTTGTAATGTATGAAGATTGAATCTTTGAAAGAAAATGAGTGTTTTGAGTTTAACTTATTCGAGTTACCTATGAAATCGCGAAGAGTGTTTTAATGAATGAAGATGGAATCTTTGAATGAAAAATACCACAATAAAGGTACCAATTCTGTTACTAGACCTTTCCAATGTATAAAGATTGAATCTTTGAAAGAAAATGAGATTTTTGAGTTAAACTTATTCGAGTTCCCTGTAACGTCCCGAAGAGTGTCTTAATGAGTAAAGATTGAATCATTGAATGAAATTACCTCAATCAAGGTAGCTATTACATCACTAGACCTTTTTAATTTATAAAGATTGACGTTTTGAAAAGAAATGAGTGTTTCGAGTTAAAGTTATTCAAGTTACCTTTAACGTCACGAAGAGTGTTTTAATGAGTAAAGATTGAATCTTTGAATGAAATTACCTCAATCAAGGTACCTATTCTGTCACTAAACCTTTTTAATGTATAAAGATTGAATCTTTGAAAGAACATGAGAGTTTTGAGTTCAACTTATTCGAGTTACCTATGAAGTTGCGAAGAGTGTTTTAATGACTAAAGATTGAATCTTTGAATGAAAATACCTCAATAAAGGTACTTATTTTGTTAGTAGACTTTTTTAATGTATAAAGACTGTATCTTTGAAAGAAATGGAGAGTTTTGAGTTAAACTTATCCACGTTCCCTGTAACGTCCCAAAGAGTGTTTTAATGAGTAAATATTGAATCTTTGAATGTAATTACCTCAATCAAGGTAGCTGTTATGTCACTAGACCTTTTTAATGTACAAAGATTGAATCTTGGAAAGAAAGTGAGAGTTTTGAGTTTAACTTATTCGAGTTACCTATGAAGTCGCGAAGAGTGTTTTAATGAATAAAGATTGAATCTTTGAATGAAAACACCTCAATAAAGGTACCTATTATGTTTAGTAAACCTTTTTTAATGTCTAAAGATTGAATCTTTGGAATAAAATGATAGTTCTGAGTTCAACTTATTCGATTTACCTATGAAGTCGTGAACAGTGTTTTAATGACTAAATAATGAATCTTTGAATGAAAATACCTTAGTAAAGGTACCTATTATGTTACAAGACCTTTTTAATGTATAAAGATTGAATCCTGGAAAGAAAATGACTGTTTTGAGTTAAACTTATTCGAGTTCCCTATGACATCCCGAAGAGTATTTCAACGAGTAAAGATTGAATCTTTGATTGAAATTACTTGAATCAAGGGACTTATTTTGTCCCTGGACCTTTTATATATTAAGATTGAATCTTTAAAAAGAAGTGGGCGTTATGAGTTAAACCTATCCGAGTTCCCTATGACGTCCCGAATAGTGTTTTAACGGCTTAGGATTGAATCTTTGTATGAAATTACCTCAATAGAGGTACTTATTATGTCACTAGACCTTTTTAATGTGTAAAGGTTCAAGCTTTGAAAGAAAATGAGAGTTTTGAGTTAAACATATTCGAGTTCCCTGCGACGTCTCGAAGAGTGTTTTAAAGAGTAAATATTGAATCTTTGAATGAAATTACCTCAATCAAGGTACCTATTATGTCACTAGACCTTTTTAATGTATAAAGATTGAATATTTGTAAAGAACTACGAGTTTTGAGTTAAAGTTATTTGAGTTCCCTTTGACGTCACGAAGCGTGTTTTAATGAGTAAAGATTGAATCTTTGAACGAAATTATCTCAATCAATGTACCTATTATGTCAGTAGACCTTTTTAATGTATAAAGATGGAATCTTTGAAAAAAATGAGAGTATTGAGTTTAACTTATTTGAGTTACCTATGAAGTCGCGAAGAGTGTTTTAATGACAAAAGATTGAATCTTCGAATGAAAATTCCTCAATATAGGAACCTATTATGTTACTAGATCTTTTTGATGTATAAAGATGGAATCTTTGAAAGAAAATTAGAGTTTTGAGTTAAACTTATTCGAGTTCCTTTTGACATCTCGAAGAGTGTTTTAATGAATAAAGATTGAATCTTTGAATGAAATTACCTCAATCGAGGTACCTATTAAGTCAATAGAAATTTTTATTGTATAAAGATTGAATCTTTGAAAAGAAATGAGAGTTTTGAGTTAAAGTTATTCGAGTTCCCTTTGACGTCACGAAGAGTGTTTTAATGAGTAAAGATTGAATCTTTGAATGAAATTACCTCAATCAAGGTACCTATTCTACCACTAGGCCTTTGTAATGTATGAAGATTGAATCTTTGAAAGAAAATGAGTGTTTTGAGTTTAACTTATTCGAGTTACCTATGAAATCGCGAAGAGTGTTTTAATGAATGAAGATGGAATCTTTGAATGAAAAATACCACAATAAAGGTACCAATTCTGTTACTAGACCTTTCCAATGTATAAAGATTGAATCTTTGAAAGAAAATGAGATTTTTGAGTTAAACTTATTCGAGTTCCCTGTAACGTCCCGAAGAGTGTCTTAATGAGTAAAGATTGAATCATTGAATGAAATTACCTCAATCAAGGTAGCTATTACATCACTAGACCTTTTTAATTTATAAAGATTGACGTTTTGAAAAGAAATGAGTGTTTCGAGTTAAAGTTATTCAAGTTCCCTTTGACGTCACGAAGAGTGTTTTAATGAGTAAAGATTGAATCTTTGAATGAAATTACCTCAATCAAGGTACCTATTCTGTCACTAAACCTTTTTAATGTATAAAGATTGAATCTTTGAAAGAACATGAGAGTTTTGAGTTCAACTTATTCGAGTTACCTATGAAGTTGCGAAGAGTGTTTTAATTACTAAAGATTGAATCTTTGAATGAAAATACCTCAATAAAGGTACTTATTTTGTTAGTAGACCTTTTTAATGTATAAAGACTGTATCTTTGAAAGAAATGGAGAGTTTTGAGTTAAACTTATTCACGTTCCCTGTAACGTCCCAAAGAGTGTTTTAATGAGTAAATATTGAATCTTTGAATGTAATTATCTCAATCAAGGTAGCTGTTATGTCACTAGACCTTTTTAATGTACAAAGATTGAATCTTGGAAAGAAAGTGAGAGTTTTGAGTTTAACTTATTCGAGTTACCTATGAAGTCGCGAAGAGTGTTTTAATGAATAAAGATTGAATCTTTGAATGAAAACACCTCAATAAAGGTACCTATTATGTTACTAGACCTTTTTTAATGTCTAAAGATTGAATCTTTGGAATAAAATGATAGTTCTGAGTTCAACTTATTCGATTTACCTATGAAGTCGTGAACAGTGTTTTAATTACTAAATAATGAATCTTTGAATGAAAATACCTTAGTAAAGGTACCTATTATGTTACAAGACCTTTTTAATGTATAAAGATTGAATCTTGGAAAGAAAATGACTGTTTTGAGTTAAACTTATTCGAGTTCCCTATGACATCCCGAAGAGTATTTCAACGAGTAAAGATTGAATCTTTGATTGAAATTACTTGAATCAAGGGACTTATTTTGTCCCTGGACCTTTTATATATTAAGATTGAATCTTTAAAAAGAAGTGGGCGTTATGACTTAAACCTATCCGAGTTCCCTATGACGTCCCGAATAGTGTTTTAACGCGTAATGATTGAATCTTTGTTTGAAATTACCTCAATAGAGGTACTTATTATGTCACTAGACCTTTTTAATGTATAAAGGTTCAAGCTTTGTAAGAAAATGAGAGTTTTGAGTTAAACATATTCGAGTTCCCTACGACGTCTCGAAGAGTGTTTCAAAGAGTAAATATTGAATCTTTGAATGAAATTACCTCAATCAAGGTACCTATTATGTCACTAGACCTTTTTTAATGTATAAAGATTGAATATTTGTAAAGAACTACGAGTTTTGAGTTAAAGTTATTTGAGTTCCCTTTGACGTCACGAAGCGTGTTTTAATGAGTAAAGATTGAATCTTAGAACGAAATTATCTCAATCAAGGTACCTATTATGTCAGTAGACCTTTTTAATGTATAAAGATGGAATCTTTGAAAAAAATGAGAGTATTGAGTTTAACTTATTCGAGTTACCTATGAAGTCGCGAAGAGTGTTTTAATGACCAAAGATCGAATCGTCGAATGAAAATTCCTCAATACAGGAACCTATTATGTTACTAGATCTTTTTGATGTATAAAGACGGAATCTTTGAAAGAAAATTAGAGTTTTGAGTTAAACTTATTCGAGTTCCTTTTGACATCCCGAAGAGTGTTTTAATGAATAAAGATTGAATCTTTGAATGAAATTACCTCAATCGAGGTACCTATTAAGTCACTAGAAATTTTTATTGTATAAAGATTGAATCTTTGAAAAGAAATGAGAGTTTTGAGTTAAAGTTATTCGAGTTCCCTTTGACGTCACGAAGAGTGTTTTAATGAGTAAAGATTGAATCTTTGAATGAAATTATCTCAATCAAGGTACCTATTCTACCACTAGGCCTTTGTAATGTATTCTGATTGAATCTTTGAAAGAAAATGAGTGTTTTGAGTTTAACTTATTCGAGTTACCTATGAAATCGCGAAGAGTGTTTTAATGAATGAAGATGGAATCTTTGAATGAAAAATACCACAATAAAGGTACCAATTCTGTTACTAGACCTTTCCAATGTATAAAGATTGAATCTTTGAAAGAAAATGAGATTTTTGGGGTAAACTTATTCGAGTTCCCTGTAACGTCCCGAAGAGTGTCTTAATGAGTAAAGATTAAATCATTGAATGAAATTACCTCAATCAAGGTAGCTATTACATCACTAGACCTTTTTAATTTATAAAGATTGACGTTTTGAAAAGAGATGAGTGTTTCCAGTTAAAGTTATTCAAGTTCCCTTTGACGTCACGAAGAGTGTTTTAATGAGTAAAGATTGAATCTTTGAATGAAATTACCTCAATCAAGGTACCTATTCTGTCACTAAACCTTTTTAATGTATAAAGATTGAATCATTGAAAGAACATGAGAGTTTTGAGTTCAACTTATTCGAGTTACCTATGAAGTTGCGAAGAGTGTTTTAATGACTAAAGATTGAATCTTTGAATGAAAATACCTCAATAAAGGTACTTATTTTGTTAGTAGACCTTTTTAATGCATAAAGACTGTATCTTTGAAAGAAATGGAGAGTTTTGAGTTAAACTTATTCACGTTCCCTGTAACGTCCCAAAGAGTGTTTTAATGAGTAAATATTGAATCTTTGAATGTAATTACCTCAATCAAGGTAGCTGTTATGTCACTAGACCTTTTTAATGTACAAAGATTGAATCTTGGAAAGAAAGTGAGAGTTTTGAGTTTAACTTATTCGAGTTACCTATGAAGTCGCGAAGAGTGTTTTAATGAATAAAGATTGAATCTTTGAATGAAAACACCTCAATAAAGGTACCTATTATGTTACTAGACCTTTTTTAATGTCTAAAGATTGAATCTTTGGAATAAAATGATAGTTCTGAGTTCAACTTATTCGATTTACCTATGAAGTCGTGAACAGTGTTTTAATGACTAAATAATGAATCTTTGAATGAAAATACCTTAGTAAAGGTACCTATTATGTTACAAGACCTTTTTAATGTATAAAGATTGAATCTTGGAAAGAAAATGACTGTTTTGAGTTAAACTTATTCGAGTTCCCTATGACATCCCGAAGAGTATTTCAACGAGTAAAGATTGAATCTTTGATTGAAATTACTTGAATCAAGGGACTTATTTTGTCCCTGGACCTTTTATATATTAAGATTGAATCTTTAAAAAGAAGTGGGCGTTATGAGTTAAACCTATCCGAGTTCCCTATGACGTCCCGAATAGTGTTTCAACGCGTAAGGATTGAATCTTTGTATGAAATTACCTCAATAGAGGTACTTATTATGTCACTAGACCTTTTTAATGTATAAAGGTTCAAGCTTTGTAAGAAAATGAGAGTTTTGAGTTAAACATATTCGAGTTCCCTGCGACGTCTCGAAGAGTGTTTTAAAGAGTAAATATTGAATCTTTGAATGAAATTACCTCAATCAAGGTACCTATTATGTCACTAGACCTTTTTAATGTATAAAGATTGAATATTTGTAAAGAACTACGAGTTTTGAGTTAAAGTTATTTGAGTTCCCTTTGACGTCACGAAGCGTGTTTTAATGAGTAAAGATTGAATCTTTGAACGAAATTATCTCAATCAATGTACCTATTATGTCAGTGGACCTTTTTAATGTATAAAGATGGAATCTTTGAAAAAAATGAGAGTATTGAGTTTAACTTATTCGAGTTACCTATGAAGTCGCGAAGAGTGTTTTAATGACCAAAGATTGAATCTTCGAATGAAAATTCCTCAATACAGGAACCTATTATGTTACTAGATCTTTTTGATGTATAAAGATGGAATCTTTGAAAGAAAATTAGAGTTTTGAGTTAAACTTATTCGAGTTCCTTTTGACATCCCGAAGAGTGTTTTAATGAATAAAGATTGAATCTTTGAATGAAATTACCTCAATCGAGGTACCTATTAAGTCACTAGAAATTTTTATTGTATAAAGATTGAATCTTTGAAAAGAAATGAGAGTTTTGAGTTAAAGTTATTCGAGTTCCCTTTGACGTCACGAAGAGTGTTTTAATGAGTAAAGATTGAATCTTTGAACGAAATTACCTCAATCAAGGTACCTATTCTACCACTAGGCCTTTGTAATGTATGAAGATTGAATCTTTGAAAGAAAATGAGTGTTTTGAGTTTAACTTATTCGAGTTACCTATGAAATCGCGAAGAGTGTTTTAATGAATGAAGATGGAATCTTTGAATGAAAAATACCACAATAAAGGTACCAATTCTGTTACTAGACCTTTCCAATGTATAAAGATTGAATCTTTGAAAGAAAATGAGATTTTTGAGTTAAACTTATTCGAGTTCCCTGTAACGTCCCGAAGAGTGTCTTAATGAGAAAAGATTGAATCATTGAAGGAAATTACCTCAATCAAGGTAGCTATTACATCACTAGACCTTTTTAATTTATAAAGATTGACGTTTTGAAAAGAGATGAGTGTTTCGAGTTAAAGTTATTCAAGTTCCCTTTGACGTCACGAAGAGTGTTTTAATGAGTAAAGATTGAATCTTTGAATGAAATTACCTCAATCAAGGTACCTATTCTGTCACTAAACCTTTTTAATGTATAAATATTGAATCTTTGAAAGAACATGAGAGTTTTGAGTTCAACTTATTCGAGTTACCTATGAAGTTGCGAAGAGTGTTTTAATGACTAAAGATTGAATCTTTGAATGAAAATACCTCAATAAAGGTACTTATTTTGTTAGTAGACCTTTTTAATGTATAAAGACTGTATCTTTGAAAGAAATGGAGAGTTTTAAGTTAAACTTATTCACGTTCCCTATAACGTCCCAAAGAGTGTTTTAATGAGTAAATATTGAATCTTTGAATGTAATTACCTCAATCAAGGTAGCTGTTATGTCACTAGACCTTTTTAATGTATAAAGATTGAATCTTGGAAAGAAAGTGAGAGTTTTGAGTTTAACTTATTCGAGTTACCTATGAAGTCGCGAAGAGTGTTTTAATGAATAAAGATTGAATCTTTGAATGAAAACACCTCAATAAAGGTACCTATTATGTTAATAGACCTTTTTTAATGTCTAAAGATTGAATCTTTGGAATAAAATGATAGTTCTGAGTTCAACTTATTCGATTTACCTATGAAGTCGTGAACAGTGTTTTAATGACTAAATAATGAATCTTTGAATGAAAATACCTTAGTAAAGGTACCTATTATGTTACAAGACCTTTTTAATGTATAAAGATTGAATCCTGGAAAGAAAATGACTGTTTTGAGTTAAACTTATTCGAGTTCCCTATGACATCCCGAAGAGTATTTCAACGAGTAAAGATTGAATCTTTGATTGAAATTACTTGAATCAAGGGACTTATTTTGTCCCTGGACCTTTTATATATTAAGATTGAATCTTTAAAAAGAAGTGGGCGTTATGAGTTAAACCTATCCGAGTTCCCTATGACGTCCCGAATAGTGTTTTAACGCGTAAGGATTGAATCTTTGTATGAAATTACCTCAATAGAGGTACTTATTATGTCACTAGACCTTTTTAATGTATAAAGGTTCAAGCTTTGAAAGAAAATGAGAGTTTTGAGTTAAACATATTCAAGTTCCCTGCGACGTCTCGAAGAGTGTTTTAAAGAGTAAATATTGAATCTTTGAATGAAATTACCTCAATCAAGGTACCTATTATGTCACTAGACCTTTTTAATGTATAAAGATTGAATATTTGTAAAGAACTACGAGTTTTGAGTTAAAGTTATTTGAGTTCCCTTTGACGTCACGAAGCGTGTTTTAATGAGTAAAGATTGAATCTTTGAACGAAATTATCTCAATCAAAGTACCTATTATGTCAGTAGACCTTTTTAATGTATAAAGATGGAATCTTTGAAAAAAATGAGAGTATTGAGTTTAACTTATTCGAGTTACCTATGAAGTCGCGAAGAGTGTTTTAATGACCAAAGACTGAATCTTCGAATGAAAATTCCTCAATACAGGAACCTATTATGTTACTAGATCTTTTTGATGTATAAAGATGGAATCTTTGAAAGAAAATTAGAGTTTTGAGTTAAACTTATTCGAGTTCCTTTTGACATCCCGAAGAGTGTTTTAATGAATAAAGATTGAATCTTTGAATGAAATTACCTCAATCGAGGTACCTATTAAGTCACTAGAAATTTTTATTGTATAAAGATTGAATCTTTGAAAAGAAATGAGAGTTTTGAGTTAAAGTTATTCGAGTTCCCTTTGACGTCACGAAGAGTGTTTTAATGAGTAAAGATTGAATCTTTGAACGAAATTACCTCAATCAAGGTACCTATTCTACCACTAGGCCTTTGTAATGTATGAATATTGAATCTTTGAAAGAAAATGAGTGTTTTTAGTTTAACTTATTCGAGTTACCTATGAAATCGCGAAGAGTGTTTTAATGAATGAAGATGGAATCTTTGAATGAAAAATACCACAATAAAGGTACCAATTCTGTTACTAGACCTTTCCAATGTATAAAGATTGAATCTTTGAAAGAAAATGAGATTTTTGAGTTAAACTTATTCGAGCTCCCTGTAACGTCCCGAAGAGTGTCTTAATGAGTAAAGATTGAATCATTGAATGAAATTATCTCAATCAAGGTAGCTATTACATCACTAGACCTTTTTAATTTATAAAGATTGACGTTTTGAAAAGAAATGAGTGTTTCGAGTTAAAGTTATTCAAGTTCCCTTTGACGTCACGAAGAGTGTTTTAATGAGTAAAGATTGAATCTTTGAATGAAATTACCTCAATCAAGGTACCTATTCTGTCACTAAACCTTTTTAATGTTTAAAGATTGAATCTTTGAAAGAACATGAGAGTTTTGAGTTCAACTTATTCAAGTTACCTATGAAGTTGCGAAGAGTGTTTTAATGACTAAAGATTGAATCTTTGAATGAAAATACCTCAATAAAGGTACTTATTTTGTTAGTAGACCTTTTTAACGTATAAAGACTGTATCTTTGAAAGAAATGGAGAGTTTTGAGTTAAACTTATTCACGTTCCCTGTAACGTCCCAAAGAGTGTTTTAATGAGTAAATATTGAATCTTTGAATGTAATTACCTCAATCAAGGTAGCTGTTATGTCACTAGACCTTTTTAATGTACAAAGATTGAATCTTGGAAAGAAAGTGAGAGTTTTGAGTTTAACTTATTCGAGTTACCTATGAAGTCGCGAAGAGTGTTTTAATGAATAAAGATTGAATCTTTGAATGAAAACACCTCAATAAAGGTACCTATTATGTTACTAGACCTTTTTTAATGTCTAAAGATTGAATCTTTGGAATAAAATGATAGTTCTGAGTTCAACTTATTCGATTTACCTATGAAGTCGTGAACAGTGTTTTAATGACTAAATAATGAATCTTTGAATGAAAATACCTTAGTAAAGGTACCTATTATGTTACAAGACCTTTTTAATGTATAAAGATTGAATCCTGGAAAGAAAATGACTGTTTTGAGTTAAACTTATTCGAGTTCCCTATGACATCCCGAAGAGTATTTCAACGAGTAAAGATTGAATCTTTGATTGAAATTACTTGAATCAAGGGACTTATTTTGTCCCTGGACCTTTTATATATTAAGATTGAATCTTTAAAAAGAAGTGGGCGTTATGAGTTAAACCTATCCGAGTTCCCTATGACGTCCCGAATAGTGTTTTAACGCGTAAGGATTGAATCTTTGTATGAAATTACCTCAATAGAGGTACTTATTATGTCACTAGACCTTTTTAATGTATAAAGGTTCAAGCTTTGAAAGAAAATGAGAGTTTTGAGTTAAACATATTCAAGTTCCCTGCGACGTCTCGAAGAGTGTTTTAAAGAGTAAATATTGAATCTTTGAATGAAATTACCTCAATCAAGGTACCTATTATGTCACTAGACCTTTTTAATGTATAAAGATTGAATATTTGTAAAGAACTACGAGTTTTGAGTTAAAGTTATTTGAGTTCCCTTTGACGTCACGAAGCGTGTTTTAATGAGTAAAGATTGAATCTTTGAACGAAATTATCTCAATCAAAGTACCTATTATGTCAGTAGACCTTTTTAATGTATAAAGATGGAATCTTTGAAAAAAATGAGAGTATTGAGTTTAACTTATTCGAGTTACCTATGAAGTCGCGAAGAGTGTTTTAATGACCAAAGACTGAATCTTCGAATGAAAATTCCTCAATACAGGAACCTATTATGTTACTAGATCTTTTTGATGTATAAAGATGGAATCTTTGAAAGAAAATTAGAGTTTTGAGTTAAACTTATTCGAGTTCCTTTTGACATCCCGAAGAGTGTTTTAATGAATAAAGATTGAATCTTTGAATGAAATTACCTCAATCGAGGTACCTATTAAGTCACTAGAAATTTTTATTATATAAAGATTGAATCTTTGAAAAGAAATGAGAGTTTTGAGTTAAAGTTATTCGAGTTCCCTTTGACGTCACGAAGAGTGTTTTAATGAGTAAAGATTGAATCTTTGAACGAATTTACCTCAATCAAGGTACCTATTCTACCACTAGGCCTTTGTAATGTATGAAGATTGAATCTTTGAAAGAAAATGAGTGTTTTGAGTTTAACCTATTCGAGTTACCTATGAAATCGCGAAGAGTGTTTTAATGAATGAAGTTGGAATCTTTGAATGAAAAATACCACAATAAAGGTACCAATTCTGTTACAAGATCTTTCCAATGTATAAAGATTGAATCTTCGAAAGAAAATGAGATTTTTGAGTTAAACTTATTCGAGTTCCCTGTAACGTCCCGAAGAGTGTCTTAATGAGTAAAGATTGAATCATTGAATGAAATTACCTCAATCAAGGTAGCTATTACATCATTAGACCTTTTTAATTTATAAAGATTGACGTTTTGAAAAGAAATGAGTGTTTCGAGTTAAAGTTATTCAAGTTCCCTTTGACGTCACGAAGAGTGTTTTAATGAGTAAAGATTGAAACTTTGAATGAAATTACCTCAATCAAGGTAACTATTCTGTCACTAAACCTTTTTAATGTATAAAGATTGAATCTTTGAAAGAACATGAGAGTTTTGAGTTCAACTTATTCGAGTTACCTATGAAGTTGCGAAGAGTGTTTTAATGACTAGAGATTGAATCTTTGAATGAAAATACCTCAATAAAAGTACTTATTTTGTTAGTAGACCTTTTTAATGTATAAAGACTGTATCTTTGAAAGAAATGGAGAGTTTTGAGTTAAACTTATTCACGTTCCCTGTAACGTCCCAAAGAGTGTTTTAATGAGTAAATATTGAATCTTTGAATGTAATTACCTCAATCAAGGTAGCTGTTATGTCACTAGACCTTTTTAATGTACAAAGATTGAATCTTGGAAAGAAAGTGAGAGTTTTGAGTTTAACTTATTCGAGTTACCTATGAAGTCGCGAAGAGTGTTTTAATGAATAAAGATTGAATCTTTGAATGAAAACACCTCAATAAAGGTACCTATTATGTTACTAGACCTTTTTTAATGTCTAAAGATTGAATCTTTGGAATAAAATGATAGTTCTGAGTTCAACTTATTCGATTTACCTATGAAGTCGTGAACAGTGTTTTAATGACTAAATAATGAATCTTTGAATGAAAATACCTTAGTAAAGGTACCTATTATGTTACAAGACCTTTTTAATGTATAAAGATTGAATCCTGGAAAGAAAATGACTGTTTTGAGTTAAACTTATTCGAGTTCGCTATGACATCCCGAAGAGTATTTCAACGAGTAAAGATTGAATCTTTGATTGAAATTACTTGAATCAAGGGACTTATTTTGTCCCTGGACCTTTTATATATTAAGATTGAATCTTTAAAACGAAGTGGGCGTTATGAGTTAAACCTATCCGAGTTCCCTATGACGTCCCGAATAGTGTTTTAACGCGTAAGGATTGAGTCTTTGTATGAAATTACCTCAATAGAGGTACTTATTATGTCACTAGACCTTTTTAATGTATAAAGGTTCAAGTTTTGAAAGAAAATGAGAGTTTTGAGTTAAACATATTCGAGTTCCCTGCGACGTCTCGAAGACTGTTTTAAAGAGTAAATATTGAATCTTTGAATGAAATTACCTCAATCAAGGTACCTATTATGTCACTAGACCTTTTTAATGTATAAAGATTGAATATTTGTAAAGAACTACGAGTTTTGAGTTAAAGTTATTTGAGTTCTCTTTGACGTCACGAAGCGTGTTTTAATGAGTAAAGATTGAATCTTTGAACGAAATTATCTCAATCAAGGTACCTATTATGTCAGTAGACCTTTTTAATGTATAAAGATGGAATCTTTGAAAAAAATGAGAGTATTGAGTTTAACTTATTCGAGTTACCTATGAAGTCGCGAAGAGTGTTTTAATGACCAAAGATTGAATCTTCGAATGAAAATTCCTCAATACAGGAACCTATTATGTTACTAGATCTTTTTGATGTATAAAGATGGAATCTTTGAAAGAAAATTACAGTTTTGAGTTAAACTTATTCGAGTTCCTTTTGACATCCCGAAGAGTGTTTTAATGAATAAAGATTGAATCTTTGAATGAAATTACCTCAATCGAGGTACCTATTCAGTCACTAGAAATTTTTATTGTATAAAGATTGAATCTTTGAAAAGAAATGAGAGTTTTGAGTTAAAGTTATTCGAGTTCCCTTTGACGTCACGAAGACTGTTTAAATGAGTAAAGATTGAATCTTTGAACGAATTTACCTCAATCAAGGTACCTATTCTACCACTAGGCCTTTGTAATGTATGAAGATTGAATCTTTGAAAGAAAATGAGTGTTTTGAGTTTAACTTATTCGAGTTACCTATGAAATCGTGAAGAGTGTTTTAATGAATGAAGATGGAATCTTTGAATGAAAAATACCACAATAAAGGTACCAATTCTGTTACTAAACCTTTCCAATGTATAAAGATTGAATCTTTGAAAGAAAATGAGATTTTTGAGTTAAACTTATTCGAGTTCCCTGTAACGTCCCGAAGAGTGTCTTAATGAGTAAAGATTGAATCATTGAATGAAATTACCTTAATCAAGGTAGCTATTACATCACTAGACCTTTTTAATTTATAAAGATTGACTTTTTGAAAAGAAATGAGTGTTTCGAGTTAAAGTTATTCAAGTTCCCTTTGACGTCACGAAGAGTGTTTTAATGAGTAAAGATTGAATCTTTAAATGAAATTACCTCAATCAAGGTACCTATTCTGTCACTAAACCTTTTTAATGTATAAAGATTGAATCTTTGAAAGAACATGAGAGTTTTGAGTTCAACTTATTCGAGTTACCTATGAAGTTGCGAAGAGTGTTTTAATGACTAAAGATTGAATCTTTGAATGAAAATACCTCAATAAAGGTACTTATTTTGTTAGTAGACCTTTTTAATGTATAAAGACTGTATCTTTGAAATAAATGGAGAGTTTTGAGTTAAACTTATTCACGTTCCCTGTAACGTCCCAAAGAGTGTTTTAATGAGTAAATATTGAATCTTTGAATGTAATTACCTCAATCAAGGTAGCTGTTATGTCACTAGACCTTTTTAATGTACAAAGATTGAATCTTGGAAAGAAAGTGAGAGTTTTGAGTTTAACTTATTCGAGTTACCTATGAAGTCGCGAAGAGTGTTTTAATGAATAAAGATTGAATCTTTGAATGAAAACACCTCAATAAAGGTACCTAATATGTTACTAGACCTTTTTTAATGTCTAAAGATTGAATCTTTGGAATAAAATGATAGTTCTGAGTTCAACTTATTCGATTTACCTATGAAGTGGTGAATAGTGTTTTAATGACTAAATAATGAATCTTTGAATGAAAATACCTTAGTAAAGGTACCTATTATGTTACAAGACCTTTTTAATGTATAAAGATTGAATCCTGGAAAGAAAATGACTGTTTTGAGTTAAACTTATTCGAGTTCCCTATGACATCCCGAAGAGTATTTCAACGAGTAAAGATTGAATCTTTGATTGAAATTACTTGAATCAAGGGACTTATTTTGTCCCTGGACCTTTTATATATTAAGATTGAATCTTTAAAAAGAAGTGGGCGTTATGAGTTAAACCTATCCGAGTTCCCTATGACGTCCCGAATAGTGTTTTAACGCGTTAGGATTGAATCTTTTTATGAAATTACCTCAATAGAGGTACTTATTATGTCACTAGACCTTTTTAATGTATAAAGGTTCAAGCTTTGAAAGAAAATGAGAGTTTTGAGTTAAACATATTCGAGTTCCCTGCGACGTCTCGAAGACTGTTTTAAAGAGTAAATATTGAATCTTTGAATGAAATTACCTCAATCAAGGTACCTATTATGTCACTAGACCTTTTTAATGTATAAAGATTGAATATTTGTAAAGAACTACGAGTTTTGAGTTAAAGTTATTTGAGTTCCCTTTGACGTCACGAAGCGTGTTTTAATGAGTAAAGATTGAATCTTTGAACGAAATTATCTCAATCAATGTACCTATTATGTCAGTAGACCTTTTTAATGTATAAAGATGGAATCTTTGAAAAAAATGAGAGTATTGAGTTTAACTTATTCGAGTTACCTATGAAGTCGCGAAGAGTGTTTTAATGACCAAAGATTGAATCTTCGAATGAAAATTCCTCAATACAGGAACCAATTATGTTACTAGATCTTTTTGATGTATAAAGATGGAATCTTTGAAAGAAAATTAGAGTTTTGAGATAAACTTATTCGAGTTCCTTTTGACATCCCGAAGAGTGTTTTAATGAATAAAGATTGAATCTTTGAATGAAATTACCTCAATCGAGGTACCTATTCAGTCACTAGAAATTTTTATTGTATAAAGATTGAATCTTTGAAAAGAAATGAGAGTTTTGAGTTAAAGTTATTCGAGTTCCCTTTGACGTCACGAAGAGTGTTTTAATGAGTAAAGATTGAATCTTTGAACGAATTTACCTCAATCAAGGTACCTATTCTACCACTAGGCCTTTGTAATGTATGAAGATTGAATCTTTGAAAGAAAATGAGTGTTTTGAGTTTAACTTATTCGAGTTACCTATGAAATCGCGAAGAGTGTTTTAATGAATGAAGATGGAATCTTTGAATGAAAAATACCACAATAAAGGTACCAATTCTGTTACTAGACCTTTCCAATGTATAAAGATTGAATCTTTGAAAGAAAATGAGATTTTTGAGTTAAACTTATTCGAGTTCCCTGTAACGTCCCGAAGAGTGTCTTAATGAGTAAAGATTGAATCATCGAATGAAATTACCTCAATCAAGGTAACTATTACATCACTAGACCTTTTTAATTTATAAAGATTGACGTTTTGAAAAGAAATGAGTGTTTCGAGTTAAAGTTATTCAAGTTCCCTTTGACGTCACGAAGAGTGTTTTAATGAGTAAAGATTGAATCTTTGAATGAAATTACCTCAATCAAGGTACCTATTCTGTCACTAAACCTTTTTAATGTATAAAGATTGAATCTTTGAAAGAACATGAGAGTTTTGAGTTCAACTTATTCGAGTTACCTATGAAGTTGCGAAGAGTGTTTTAATGACTAAATATTGAATCTTTGAATGAAAATACCTCAATAAAGGTACTTATTTTGTTAGTAGACCTTTTTAATGTATAAAGACTGTATCTTTGAAAGAAATGGAGAGTTTTGAGTTAAACTTATTCACGTTCCCTGTAACGTCCCAAAGAGTGCTTTAATGAGTAAATATTGAATCTTTGAATGTAATTACCTCAATCAAGGTAGCTGTTATGTCACTAGACCTTTTTAATGTACAAAGATTGAATCTTTGAAAGAAAGTGAGAGTTTTGAGTTTAACTTATTCGAGTTACCTATGAAGTCGCGAAGAGTGTTTTAATGAATAAAGATTGAATCTTTGAATGAAAACACCTCAATAAAGGTACCTATTATGTTACTAGACCTTTTTTAATGTCTAAAGATTGAATCTTTGGAATAAAATGATAGTTCTGAGTAAATATTGAATCTTTGAAAGAAATTACCTCAATCATGGTACCTATTCTGTCACTAAACCTTTTTAATGTATAAAGATTGAATCTTTGAAAGAACGTAAGAGTTTTGAGTTCAACTTATTCGAGTTACCTATGAAGTTGCGAAGAGTGTTTTAATGACTAAAGATTGAATCTTTGAAAGAAAATACCTCAATAAAGGTACTTATTTTGTTAGTAGACCTTTTTAATGTATAAAGACTGTATCTTTGAAAGAAATGGAGAGTTTTGAGTGAAACTTATTCACGTTCCCTGTAACGTCCCAAAGAGTGTTTTAATGAGTAAATATTGAATCTTTGAATGTAATTACCTCAATCAAGGTAGCTGTTATGTCACTAGACCTTTTTAATGTACAAAGATTGAATCTCGGAAAGAAAGTGAGATTTTGAGTTTAACTTATTCGAGTTACCTATGAAGTCGCGAAGAGTGTTTTAATGAATAAAGATTGAATCTTTGAATGAAAACACCTCAATAAAGGTACCTATTATGTTACTAGACATTTTTAATGTCTAAAGATTGAATCTTTGGAATAAAATAATAGTTCTGAGTTCAACTTATTCGATTTACCTATGAAGTCGTGAACAGTGTTTTAATGACTAAATAATGAATCTTTGAATGAAAATACCTTAGTAAAGGTACCTATTATGTTACAAGACCTTTTTAATGTATAAAGATTGAATCTTGGAAAGAAAATGACTGTTTTGAGTTAAACTTATTCGAGTTCCCTATGACATCCCGGAGAGTATTTCAACGAGTAAAGATTGAATCTTTGATTGAAAGTACTTGAATCAAGGGACTTATTTTGTCCCTGGACCTTTTATATATAAAGATTGAATCTTTAAAAAGAAGTGAGCGTTATGAGTTAAACCTATCTGAGTTCCCTATGACGTCCCGAATAGTGTTTTAACGCGTAAGGATTGAATCTTTGTATGAAATTACCTCAATAGAGGTACTTATTATGTCACTAGACCTTTTTAATGTATAAAGGTTCAAGCTTTGAAAGAAAATGAGAGTTTTGAGTTAAACATATTCGAGTTCCCTGCGATGTCTCGAAGAGTGTTTTAAAGAGTAAATATTGATTCTTTGAATGAAATTTCCTCAATCAAGGTACCTATTATGTCACTAGACCTTTTTAATGTATAGAGATTGAATATTTGTAAAGAACTACGAGTTTTGAGTTAAAGTTATTTGAGTTCCCTTTGACGTCACGAAGCGTGTTTTAATGAGTAAAGATTGAATCTTTGAACGAAATTATCTCAATCAATGTACCTATTATGTCAGTAGACCTTTTTAATGTATAAAGATGGAATCTTTGAAAAAAATGAGAGTATTGAGTTTAACTTATTCGAGTTACATATGAAGTCGCGAAGAGTGTTTTAATGACCAAAAATTGAATCTTCGAATGAAAATTCCTCAATACAGGAACCTATTATGTTACTAGATCTTTTTGATGTATAAAGATGGAATCTTTGAAAGAAAATTAGAGTTTTGAGTTAAACTTATTCGAGTTCCTTTTGACATCCCGAAGAGTGTTTTAATGAATAAAGATTGAATCTTTGAATGAAATTACCTCAATCGAGATACCTATTAAGTCACTAGAAATTTTTATTGTATAAAGATTGAATCTTTGAAAAGAAATGAGAGTTTTGAGTTAAAGTTATTCGAGTTCCCTTTAACGTCACGAAGAGTGTTTTAATGAGTAAAGATTGAATCTTTGAACGAAATTACCTCAATCAAGGTACCTATTCTACCACTAGGCCTTTGCAATGTATGAAGATTGAATCTTTGAAAGAAAATGAGTGTTTTGAGTTTAACTTATTCGAGTTACCTATGAAATCGCGAAGAGTGTTTTAATGAATGAAGATGGAATCTTTGAATGAAAAAGACCACAATAAAGGTACCAATTCTGTTACTAGACCTTTCCAATGTATAAAGATTGAATCTTTGAAAGAAAATGAGATTTTTGAGTTAAACTTATTCGAGTTCCCTGTAACGTCCCGAAGAGTGTCTTAATGAGTAAAGATTGAATCATTGAATGAAATTACCTCAATCAAGGTAGCTATTACATAACTAGACCTTTTTAATTTATAAAGATTGACGTTTTGAAAAGAAATGAGTGTTTCGAGTTAAAGTTATTCAAGTTCCCTTTGACGTCACGAAGAGTGTTTTAATGAGTAAAGATTGAATCTTTGAATGAAATTACCTCAATCATGGTAACTATTCGGTCACTAAACCTTTTTAATGTATAAAGATTGAATCTTTGAAAGAACGTTAGAGTTTTGAGTTCAACTTATTCGAGTTACCTATGAAGTTGCGAAGAGTGTTTTAATGACTAAAGATTGAATCTTTGAAAGAAAATACCTCAATAAAGGTACTTATTTTGTTAGTAGACCTTTTTAATGTATAAAGACTGTATCTTTGAAAGAAATGGAGAGTTTTGAGTTAAACTTATTCACGTTCCCTGTAACGTCCCAAAGAGTGTTTTAATGAGTAAATATTGAATCTTTGAATGTAATTACCTCAATCAAGGTAGCTGTTATGTCACTAGACCTTTTTAATGTACAAAGATTGAATCTTGGAAAGAAAGTGAGAGTTTTGAGTTTAACTTATTCGAGTTACCTATGAAGTCGCGAAGAGTGTTTTAATGAATCAAGATTGAATCTTTGAATGAAAACACCTCAATAAAGGTACCTATTATGTTACTAGACCTTTTTAATGTCTAAAGATTGAATCTTTGGAATAAAATGATAGTTCTGAGTTCAACTTATTCGATTTACCTATGAAGTCGTGAACAGTGTTTTAATGACTAAATAATGAATCTTTGAATGAAAATACCTTAGTAAAGGTACCTATTATGTTACAAGACCTTTTTAATGTATAAAGATTGAATCTTGGAAAGAAAATGACTGTTTTGAGTTAAACTTATTCGAGTTCCCTATGACATCCCGGAGAGTATTTCAACGAGTAAAGATTGAATCTTTGATTGAAATTACTTGAATCAAGGGACTTATTTTGTCCCTGGACCTTTTATATATAAAGATTGAATCTTTAAAAAGAAGTGAGCGTTATGAGTTAAACCTATCCGAGTTCCCTATGACGTCCCGAATAGTGTTTTAACGCGTAAGGATTGAATCTTTGTATGAAATTACCTCAATAGAGGTACTTATTATGTCACTAGACCTTTTTAATGTATAAAGGTTTAAGCTTTGAAAGAAAATGAGAGTTTTGAGTTAAACATATTCGAGTTCCCTGCGACGTCTCGAAGAGTGTTTTAAAGAGTAAATATTGAATCTTTAAATGAAATTACCTCAATCAAGGTACCTATTATGTCACTAGACCTTTTTAATGTATAAAGATTGAATATTTGTAAAGAACTACGAGTTTTGAGTTAAAGTTATTTGAGTTCCCTTTGACGTCACGAAGCGTGTTTTAATGAGTAAAGATTGAATCTTTGAACGAAATTATCTCAATCAATGTACCTATTATGTCAGTAGACCTTTTTAATGTATAAAGATGGAATCTTTGAAAAAAATGAGAGTATTGAGTTTAACTTATTCGAGTTACCTATGAAGTCGCGAAGAGTGTTTTAATGACCAAAGATTGAATCTTCGAATGAAAATTCCTCAATACAAGAACCTATTATGTTACTAGATCTTTTTGATGTATAAAGATGGAATCTTTGAAAGAAAATTAGAGTTTTGAGTTAAACTTATTCGAGTTCCTTTTGACATCCCGAAGAGTGTTTTAATGAATAAAGATTGAATCTTTGAATGAAATTACCTCAATCGAGGTACCTATTAAGTCACTAGAAATTTTTATTGTATAAAGATTGAATCTTTGAAAATAAATGAGAGTTTTGAGTTAAAGTTATTCGAGTTCCCTTTGACGTCACGAAGAGTGTTTTAATGAGTAAAGATTGAATCTTTGAACGAAATTACCTCAATCAAGGTAGCTATTCTACCACTAGTCCTTTGTAATGTATGAAGATTGAATCTTTGAAAGAAAATGAATGTTTTGAGTTTAACTTATTCGAGTTACCTATGAAATCGCGAAGAGTGTTTTAATGAATGAAGATGGAATCTTTGAATGAAAAATACCACAATAAAGGTACCAATTCTGTTACTAGACCTTTCCAATGTATAAAGATTGAATCTTTGAAAGAAAATGAGATTTTTGAGTTAAACTTATTCGAGTTCCCTGTAACGTCCCGAAGAGTGTCTTAATGAGTAAAGATTGAATCATTGAATGAAATTACCTCAATCAAGGTAGCTATTACATCACTAGACCTTTTTAATTTATAAAGATTGACGTTTTGAAAAGAAATGAGTGTTTCGAGTTAAAGTTATTCAAGTTCCCTTTGACGTCACGAAGAGTGTTTTAATGAGTAAAGATTGAATCTTTGAATGAAATTACCTCAATAAAGGTACCTATTCTGTCACTAAACCTTTTTAATGTATAAAGATTGAATCTTTGAAAGAACATGAGAGTTTTGAGTTCAACTTATTCGAGTTACCTATGAAGTTGCGAAGAGTGTTTTAATGACTAAAGATTGAATCTTTGAATGAAAATACCTCAATAAAGGTACTTATTTTGTTAGTAGACCTTTTTAATGTATAAAGATTGTATCTTTGAAAGAAATGGAGAGTTTTGAGTTAAACTTATTCACGTTCCATGTAACGTCCCAAAGAGTGTTTTAATGAGTAAATATTGAATCTTTGAATGTAATTACCTCAATCAAGGTAGCTGTTATGTCACTAGACCTTTTTAATGTACAAAGATTGAATCTTGGAAAGAAAGTGAGAGTTTTGAGTTTAACTTATTCGAGTTACCTATGAAGTCGCGAAGAGTGTTTTAATGACCAAAGATTGAATCTTCGAATGAAAATTCCTCAATACAAGAACCTATTATGTTACTAGATCTTTTTGATGTATAAAGATGGAATCTTTGAAAGAAAATTAGAGTTTTGAGTTAAACTTATTCGAGTTCCTTTTGACATCCCGAAGAGTGTTTTAATGAATAAAGATTGAATCTTTGAATGAAATTACCTCAATCGAGGTACCTATTAAGTCACTAGAAATTTTTATTGTATAAAGATTGAATCTTTGAAAAGAAATGAGAGTTTTGAGTTAAAGTTATTCGAGTTCCCTTTGACGTCACGAAGAGTGTTTTAATGAGTAAAGATTGAATCTTTGAACGAAATTACCTCAATTAAGGTAGCTATTCTACCACTAGGCCTTTGTAATGTATGAAGATTGAATCTTTGAAAGAAAATGAGTGTTTTGAGTTTAACTTATTCGAGTTACCTATGAAATCGCGAAGAGTGTTTTAATGAATGAAGATGGAATCTTTGATTGAAAAATACCACAATAAAGGTACCAATTCTGTTACTAGACCTTTCCAATGTATAAAGATTGAATCTTTGAAAGAAAATGAGATTTTTGAGTTAAACTTATTCGAGTTCCCCGTAACGTCTCGAAGAGTGTCTTAATGAGTAAAGATTGAATCATTGAATGAAATTACCTCAATCAAGGTAGCTATTACATCACTAGAACTTTTTAATTTATAAAGATTGACGTTTTGAAAAGAAATGAGTGTTTCGAGTTAAAGTTATTCAAGTTCCCTTTGACGTCACGAAGAGTGTTTTAATGAGTAAAGATTGAATCTTTGAATGAAATCACCTCAATCATGGTACCTATTCTGTCACTAAACCTTTTTAATGTATAAAGATTGAATCTTTGAAAGAACGTGAGAGTTTTGAGTTCAACTTATTCGAGTTACCTATGAAGTTGCGAAGAGTGTTTTAATGACTAAAGATTGAATCTTTGAATGAAAATACCTCAATAAAGGTACTTATTTTGTTAGTAGACCTTTTTAATGTATAAAGACTGTATCTTTGAAAGAAATGGAGAGTTTTGAGTTAAACTTATTCACGTTCCCTGTAACGTCCCAAAGAGTGTTTTAATGAGTAAATATTGAATCTTTGAATGTAATTACCTCAATCAAGGTAGCTGTTATGTCACTAGACCTTTTTAATGTACAAAGATTGAATCTTAGAAAGAAAGTGAGAGTTTTGAGTTTAACTTATTCGAGTTACCTATGAAGTCGCGAAGAGTGTTTTAATGACCGATTGAATCTTCGAATGAAAATTCCTCAATACAAGAACCTATTATGTTACCAGATCTTTTTGATGTATAAAGATGGAATCTTTGAAAGAAAATTAGAGTTTTGAGTTAAACTTATTCGAGTTCCTTTTGACATCCCGAAGAGTGTTTTAATGAATAAAGATTGAATCTTTGAATGAAATTACCTCAATCGAGGTACCTATTAAGTCACTAGAAATTTTTATTGTATAAAGATTGAATCTTTGAAAAGAAATGAGAGTTTTGAGTTAAAGTTATTCGAGTTCCCTTTGACGTCACGAAGAGTGTTTTAATGAGTAAAGATTGAATCTTTGAACGAAATTACCTCAATCAAGGTAGCTATTCTACCACTAGGCCTTTGTAATGTATGAAGATTGAATCTTTGAAAGAAAATGAGTGTTTTGAGTTTAACTTGTTCGAGTTACCTATGAAATCGCGAAGAGTGTTTTAATGAATGAAGATGGAATCTTTGATTGAAAAATACCACAATAAAGGTACCAATTCTGTTACTAGACCTTTCCAATGTATAAAGATTGAATCTTTGAAAGAAAATGAGATTTTTGAGTTAAACTTATTCGAGTTCCCTGTAACGTCCCGAAGAGTGTCTTAATGAGTAAAGATTGAATCATTGAATGAAATTACCACAATCAAGGTAGCTATTACATCACTAGACCTTTTTAATTTATAAAGATTGACGTTTTGAAAAGAAATGAGTGTTTCGAATTAAAGTTATTCAAGTTCCCTTTGACGTCACGAAGAGTGTTTTAATGAGTAAAGATTGAATCTTTGAATGAAATTACCTCAATCATGGTACCTATTCTGTCACTAAATCTTTTTAATGTATAAAGATTGAATCTTTGAAAGAACGTGAGAGTTTTGAGTTCAACT
The DNA here is from genome assembly GCF_030987335.1 of Cornus florida. NCBI lineage: Eukaryota > Viridiplantae > Streptophyta > Magnoliopsida > Cornales > Cornaceae > Cornus > Cornus florida. The sequence goes on from NW_026775573.1 coordinate 101,853,000, forward strand.
TATTCGAGTTACCTATGAAGTTGCGAAGAGTGTTTTAATGACTAAAGATTGAATCTTTGAATGAAAATACCTCAATAAAGGTACTTATTTTGTTAGTAGACCTTTTTAATGTATAAAGACTGTATCTTTGAAAGAAATGGAGAGTTTTGAGTTAAACTTATTCACGTTCCCTGTAACGTCCCAAAGAGTGTTTTAATGAGTAAATATTGAATCTTTGAATGTAATTACCTCAATCAAGGTAGCTGTTATGTCACTAGACCTTTTTAATGTACAAAGATTGAATCTTGGAAAGAAAGTGAGAGTTTTGAGTTTAACTTATTCGAGTTACCTATGAAGTTGCGAAGAGTGTTTTAATGACCAAAGATTGAATCTTCGAATGAAAATTCCTCAATACAAGAACCTATTATGTTACTAGATCTTTTTGATGTATAAAGATGGAATCTTTGAAAGAAAATTAGAGTTTTGAGTTAAACTTATTCGAGTTCCTTTTGACATCCCGAAGAGTGTTTTAATGAATAAAGATTGAATCTTTGAATGAAATTACCTCAATCGAGGTACCTATTAAGTCACTAGAAATTTTTATTGTATAAAGATTGAATCTTTGAAAAGAAATGAGAGTTTTGAGTTAAAGTTATTCGAGTTCCCTTTGACGTCACGAAGAGTGTTTTAATGAGTAAAGATTGAATCTTTGAACGAAATTACCTCAATCAAGGTAGCTATTCTACCACTAGTCCTTTGTAATGTATGAAGATTGAATCTTTGAAAGAAAATGAGTGTTTTGAGTTTAACTTATTCGAGTTACCTATGAAATCGCGAAGAGTGTTTTAATGAATGAAGATGGAATCTTTGAATGAAAAATACCACAATAAAGGTACCAATTCTGTTACTAGACCTTTCCAATGTATAAAGATTGAATCTTTGAAAGAAAATGAGATTTTTGAGTTAAACTTATTCGAGTTCCCTGTAACGTCCCGAAGAGTGTCTTAATGAGTAAAGATTGAATCATTGAATGAAATTACCTCAATCAAGGTAGCTATTACATCACTAGACCTTTTTAATTTATAAAGATTGACGTTTTGAAAAGAGATGAGTGTTTCGAGTTAAAGTTATTCAAGTTCCCTTTGACGTCACGAAGAGTGTTTTAATGAGTAAAGATTGAATCTTTGAATGAAATTACCTCAATCATGGTACCTATTCTGTCACTAAACCTCTTTAATGTATAAAGATTGAATCTTTGAAAGAACGTGAGAGTTTTGAGTTCAACTTATTCGAGTTACCTATGAAGTTGCGAAGAGTGTTTTAATGACTAAAGATTGAATCTTTGAATGAAAATACCTCAATAAAGGTACTTATTTTGTTAGTAGACCTTTTTAATGTATAAAGACTGTATCTTTGAAAGAAATGGAGAGTTTTGAGTTAAACTTATTCACGTTCCCTGTAACGTCCCAAAGAGTGTTTTAATGAGTAAATATTGAATCTTTGAATGTAATTACCTCAATCAAGGTAGCTGTTATGTCACTAGACCTTTTTAATGTACAAAGATTGAATCTTAGAAAGAAAGTGAGAGTTTTGAGTTTAACTTATTCGAGTTACCTATGAAGTCGCGAAGAGTGTTTTAATGACCAAAGATTGAATCTTCGAATGAAAATTCCTCAATACAAGAACCTATTATGTTACCAGATCTTTTTGATGTATAAAGATGGAATCTTTGAAAGAAAATTAGAGTTTTGAGTTAAACTTATTCGAGTTCCTTTTGACATCCCGAAGAGTGTTTTAATGAATAAAGATTGAATCTTTGAATGAAATTACCTCAATCGAGGTACCTATTAAGTCACTAGAAATTTTTATTGTATAAAGATTGAATCTTTGAAAAGAAATGAGAGTTTTGAGTTAAAGTTATTCGAGTTCCCTTTGACGTCACGAAGAGTGTTTTAATGAGTAAAGATTGAATCTTTGAACGAAATTACCTCAATCAAGGTAGCTATTCTACCACTAGGCCTTTGTAATGTATGAAGATTGAATCTTTGAAAGAAAATGAGTGTTTTGAGTTTAACTTATTCGAGTTACCTATGAAATCGCGAAGAGTGTTTTAATGAATGAAGATGGAATCTTTGATTGAAAAATACCACAATAAAGGTACCAATTCTGTTACTAGACCTTTCCAATGTATAAAGATTGAATCTTTGAAAGAAAATGAGATTTTTGAGTTAAACTTATTCGAGTTCCCTGTAACGTCCCGAAGAGTGTCTTAATGAGTAAAGATTGAATCATTGAATGAAATTACCTCAATCAAGGTAGCTATTACATCACTAGACCTTTTTAATTTATAAAGATTGACGTTTTGAAAAGAAATGAGTGTTTCGAGTTAAAGTTATTCAAGTTCCCTTTGACGTCACGAAGAGTGTTTTAATGAGTAAAGATTGAATCTTTGAATGAAATTACCTCAATCATGGTACCTATTCTGTCACTAAACCTTTTTAATGTATAAAGATTGAATCTTTGAAAGAACGTGAGAGTTTTGAGTTCAACTTATTCGAGTTACCTATAAAGTTGCGAAGAGTGTTTTAATGACTAAAGATTGAATCTTTGAATGAAAATACCTCAATAAAGGTACTTATTTTGTTAGTAGACCTTTTTAATGTATAAAGACTGTATCTTTGAAAGAAATGGAGAGTTTTGAGTTAAACTTATTCACGTTCCCTGTAACGTCCCAAAGAGTGTTTTAATGAGTAAATATTGAATCTTTGAATGTAATTACCTCAATCAAGGTAGCTGTTATGTCACTAGACCTTTTTAATGTACAAAGATTGAATCTTGGAAAGAAAGTGAGAGTTTTGAGTTTAACTTATTCGAGTTACCTATGAAGTCGCGAAGAGTGTTTTAATGACCAAAGATTGAATCTTCGAATGAAAATTCCTCAATACAGGAACCAATTATGTTACTAGATCTTTTTGATGTATAAAGATGGAATCTTTGAAAGAAAATTAGAGTTTTGAGTTAAACTTATTCGAGTTCCTTTTGACATACCGAAGAGTGTTTTAATGAATAAAGATTGAATCTTTGAATGAAATTACCTCAATCGAGGTACCTATTAAGTCACTAGAAATTTTTATTGTATAAAGATTGAATCTTTGAAAAGAAATGAGAGTTTTGAGTTATAGTTATTCGAGTTCCCTTTGACGTCACGAAGAGTGTTTTAATGAGTAAAGATTGAATCTTTGAACGAAATTACCTCAATCAAGGTAGCTATTCTACCACTAGGCCTTTGTAATGTATGAAGATTGAATCTTTGAAAGAAAATGAGTGTTTTGAGTTTAACTTATTCGAGTTACCTATGAAATCGCGAAGAGTGTTTTAATGAATGAAGATGGAATCTTTGAATGAAAAATACCACAATAAAGGTACCAATTCTGTTAATAGACCTTTCCAATGTATAAAGATTGAATCTTTGAAAGAAAATGAGATTTTTGAGTTAAACTTATTCGAGTTCCCTGTAACGTCCCGAAGAGTGTCTTAATGAGTAAAGATTGAATCATTGAATGAAATTACCTCAATCAAGGTAGCTATTACATCACTAGACCTTTTTAATTTATAAAGATTGACGTTTTGAAAAGAAATGAGTGTTTCGAGTTAAAGTTATTCAAGTTCCCTTTGACGTCACGAAGAGTGTTTTAATGAGTAAAGATTGAATCTTTGAATGAAATTACCTCAATCATGGTACCTATTCTGTCACTAAACCTTTTTAATGTATAAAGATTGAATCTTTGAAAGAACGTGAGAGTTTTGAGTTCAACTTATTCGAGTTACCTATGAAGTTGCGAAGAGTGTTTTAATGACTAAAGATTGAATCTTTGAATGAAAATACCTCAATAAAGGTACTTATTTTGTTAGTAGACCTTTTTAATGTATAAAGACTGTATCTTTGAAAGAAATGGAGAGTTTTGAGTTAAACTTATTCACGTTCCCTGTAACGTCCCAAAGAGTGTTTTAATGAGTAAATATTGAATCTTTGAATGTAATTACCTCAATCAAGGTAGCTGTTATGTCACTAGACCTTTTTAATGTACAAAGATTGAATCTTGGAAAGAAAGTGAGAGTTTTTAGTTTAACTTATTCGAGTTACCTATGAAGTCGCGAAGAGTGTTTTAATGACCAAAGATTGAATCTTCGAATGAAAATTCCTCAATACAGGAACCAATTATGTTACTAGATCTTTTTGATGTATAAAGATGGAATCTTTGAAAGAAAATTAGAGTTTTGAGTTAAACTTATTCGAGTTCCTTTTGACATCCCGAAGAGTGTTTTAATGAATAAAGATTGAATCTTTGAATGAAATTACCTCAATCGAGGTACCTATTAAGTCACTCGAAATTTTTATTGTATAAAGATTGAATCTTTGAAAAGAAATGAGAGTTTTGAGTTAAAGTTATTCGAGTTCCCTTTGACGTCACGAAGAGTGTTTTAATGAGTAAAGATTGAATCTTTGAACGAAATTACCTCAATCAAGGTACCTACTCTACCACTAGGCCTTTGTAATATATGAAGATTGAATCTTTGAAAGAAAATGAGTGTTTTGAGTTTAACTTATTCGAGTTACCTATGAAATCGCGAAGAGTGTTTTAATGAATGAAGATGGAATCTTTGAATGAAAAATACCACAATAAAGGTACCAATTCTGTTACTAGACCTTTCCAATGTATAAAGATTGAATCTTTGAAAGAAAATGAGATTTTTGAGTTAAACTTATTCGAGTTCCCTGTAACGTCCCGAAGAGTGTCTTAATGAGTAAAGATTGAATCATTGAATGAAATTACCTCAATCAAGGTAGCTATTACATCACTAGACCTTTTTAATTTATAAAGATTGACGTTTTGAAAAGAAATGAGTGTTTCGAGTTAAAGTTATTCAAGTTCCCTTTGACGTTACGAAGAGTGTTTTAATGAGTAAAGATTGAATCTTTGAATGAAATTACCTCAATAAAGGTACCTATTCTGTCACTAAACCTTTTTTAATGTATAAAGATTGAATCTTTGAAAGAACATGAGAGTTTTGAGTTCAACTTATTCGAGTTACCTATGAAGTTGCGAAGAGTGTTTTAATGACTAAAGATTGAATCTTTGAATGAAAATACCTCAATAAAGGTACTTATTTTGTTAGTAGACCTTTTTAATGTATAAAGACTGTATCTTTGAAAGAAATGGAGAGTTTTGAGTTAAACTTATTCACGTTCCCTGTAACGTCCCAAAGAGTGTTTTAATGAGTAAATATTGAATCTTTGAATGTAATTACCTCAATCAAGGTAGCTGTTATGTCACTAGACCTTTTTAATGTACAAAGATTGAATCTTGGAAAGAAAGTGAGAGTTTTGAGTTTAACTTATTCGAGTTACCTATGAAGTCGCGAAGAGTGTTTTAATGACCAAAGATTGAATCTTCGAATGAAAATTCCTCAATACAAGAACCTATTATGTTACTAGATCTTTTTGATGTATAAAGATGGAATCTTTGAAAGAAAATTAGAGTTTTGAGTTAAACTTATTCGAGTTCCTTTTGACATCCCGAAGAGTGTTTTAATGAATAAAGATTGAATCTTTGAATGAAATTACCTCAATCGAGGTACCTATTAAGTCACTAGAAATTTTTATTGTATAAAGATTGAATCTTTGAAAAGAAATGAGAGTTTTGAGTTAAAGTTATTCGAGTTCCCTTTGACGTCACGAAGAGTGTTTTAATGAGTAAAGATTGAATCTTTGAACGAAATTACCTCAATCAAGTTAGCTATTCTACCACTAGGCCTTTGTAATGTATGAAGATTGAATCTTTGAAAGAAAATGAGTGTTTTGAGTTTAACTTATTCGAGTTACCTATGAAATCGCGAAGAGTGTTTTAATGAATGAAGATGGAATCTTTGAATGAAAAATACCACAATAAAGGTACCAATTCTGTTACTAGACCTTTCCAATGTATAAAGATTGAATCTTTGAAAGAAAATGAGATTTTTGAGTTAAACTTATTCGAGTTCCCTGTAACGTCCCGAAGAGTGTCTTAATGAGTAAAGATTGAATCATTGAATGAAATTACCTCAATCAAGGTAGCTATTACATCACTAGACCTTTTTAATTTATAAAGATTGACGTTTTGAAAAGAAATGAGTGTTTCGAGTTAAAGTTATTCAAGTTCTCTTTGACGTCACGAAGAGTGTTTTAATGAGTAAAGATTGAATCTTTGAATGAAATTACCTCAATCATGGTACCTATTCTGTCACTAAACCTTTTTAATGTATAAAGATTGAATCTTTGAAAGAACGTGAGAGTTTTGAGTTCAACTTATTCGAGTTACCTATGAAGTTGCGAAGAGTGTTTTAATGACTAAAGATTGAATCTTTGAATGAAAATACCTCAATAAAGGTACTTATTTTGTTAGTAGACCTTTTTAATGTATAAAGACTGTATCTTTGAAAGAAATGGAGAGTTTTGAGTTAAACTTATTCACGTTCCCTGTAACGTCCCAAAGAGTGTTTTAATGAGTAAATATTGAATCTTTGAATGTAATTACCTCAATCAAGGTAGCTGTTATGTCACTAGACCTTTTTAATGTACAAAGATTGAATCTTGGAAAGAAAGTGAGAGTTTTGAGTTTAACTTATTCGAGTTACCTATGAAGTCGCGAAGAGTGTTTTAATGACCAAAGATTGAATCTTCGAATGAAAATTCCTCAATACAGGAACCAATTATGTTACTAGATCTTTTTGATGTATAAAGATGGAATCTTTGAAAGAAAATTAGAGTTTTGAGTTAAACTTATTCGAGTTCCTTTTGACATCCCGAAGAGTGTTTTAATGAATAAAGATTGAATCTTTGAATGAAATTACCTCAATCGAGGTACCTATTAAGTCACTCGAAATTTTTATTGTATAAAGATTGAATCTTTGAAAAGAAATGAGAGTTTTGAGTTAAAGTTATTCGAGTTCCCTTTGACGTCACGAAGAGTGTTTTAATGAGTAAAGATTGAATCTTTGAACGAAATTACCTCAATCAAGGTACCTACTCTACCACTAGGCCTTTGTAATATATGAAGATTGAATCTTTGAAAGAAAATGAGTGTTTTGAGTTTAACTTATTCGAGTTACCTATGAAATCGCGAAGAGTGTTTTAATGAATGAAGATGGAATCTTTGAATGAAAAATACCACAATAAAGGTACCAATTCTGTTACTAGACCTTTCCAATGTATAAAGATTGAATCTTTGAAAGAAAATGAGATTTTTGAGTTAAACTTATTCGAGTTCCCTGTAACGTCCCGAAGAGTGTCTTAATGAGTAAAGATTGAATCATTGAATGAAATTACCTCAATCAAGGTAGCTATTACATCACTAGACCTTTTTAATTTATAAAGATTGACGTTTTGAAAAGAAATGAGTGTTTCGAGTTAAAGTTATTCAAGTTCCCTTTGACGTCACGAAGAGTGTTTTAATGAGTAAAGATTGAATCTTTGAATGAAATTACCTCAATAAAGGTACCTATTCTGTCACTAAACCTTTTTAATGTATAAAGATTGAATCTTTGAAAGAACATGAGAGTTTTGAGTTCAACTTATTCGAGTTACCTATGAAGTTGCGAAGAGTGTTTTAATGACTAAAAATTAAATCTTTGAATGAAAATACCTCAATAAAGGTACTTATTTTGTTAGTACACCTTTTTAATGTATAAAGACTGTATCTTTGAAAGAAATGGAGAGTTTTGAGTTAAACTTATTCACGTTCCCTGTAACGTCCCAAAGAGTGTTTTAATGAGTAAATATTGAATCTTTGAATGTAATTACCTCAATCAAGGTAGCTGTTATGTCACTAGACCTTTTTAATGTACAAAGATTGAATCTTGGAAAGAAAGTGAGAGTTTTGAGTTTAACTTATTCGAGTTACCTATGAAGTCGCGAAGAGTGTTTTAATGACCAAAGATTGAATCTTCGAATGAAAATTCCTCAATACAGGAACCTATTATGTTACTAGATCTTTTTGATGTATAAAGATGGAATCTTTGAAAGAAAATTAGAGTTTTGAGTTAATCTTATTCGAGTTCCTTTTGACATCCCGAAGAGTGTTTTAATGAATAAAGATTGAATCTTTGAATGAAATTACCTCAATCGAGGTACCTATTAAGTCACTCGAAATTTTTATTGTATAAAGATTGAATCTTTGAAAAGAAATGAGAGTTTTGAGTTAAAGTTATTCGAGTTCCCTTAGACGTCACGAAGAGTGTTTTAATGAGTAAAGATTGAATCTTTGAACGAAATTACCTCAATCAAGGTACCTACTCTACCACTAGGCCTTTGTAATGTATAAAGATTGAATCTTTGAAAGAAAACGAGTGTTTTGAGTTTAACTTATTCGAGTTACCTATGAAATCGCGAACAGTGTTTTAATGAATGAAGATGGAATCTTTGAATGAAAAATACCACAATAAAGGTACCAATTCTGTTACTAGACCTTTCCAATGTATAAAGATTGAATCTTTGAAAGAAAATGAGATTTTTGAGTTAAACTTATTCGAGTTCCCTGTAACGTCCTGAAGAGTGTCTTAATGAGTAAAGATTGAATCATTGAATGAAATTACCTCAATCAAGGTAGCTATTACATCACTAGACCTTTTTAATTTATAAAGATTGACGTTTTGAAAAGAAATGAGTGTTTCGAGTTAAAGTTATTCAAGTTCCCTTTGACGTCACGAAGAGTGTTTTAATGAGTAAAGATTGAATCTTTGAATGAAATTACCTCAATCAAGGTACCTATTTTGTCACTAAACCTTTTTAATGTATAAAGATTGAATCTTTGAAAGAGCATGAGAGTTTTGAGTTCAACTTATTCGAGTTACCTATGAAGTTGCGAAGAGTGTTTTAATGACTAAAGATTGAATCTTTGAATGAAAATACCTCAACAAAGGTACTTATTTTGTTAGTAGACCTTTTTAATGTATAAAGACTGTATCTTTGAAAGAAATGGAGAGTTTTGAGTTAAACTTATTCACGATCCTTGTAACGTCCCAAAGAGTGTTTTAATGAGTAAATATTGAATCTTTGAATGTAATTACCTCAATCAAGGTAGCTGTTATGTCACTAGACCTTTTTAATGTACAAAGATTGAATCTTGGAAAGAAAGTGAGAGTTTTGAGTTTAACTTATTCGAGTTACCTATGAAGTCGCGAAGAGTGTTTTAATGAATAAAGATTGAATTTTTGAATGAAAACACCTCAATAAAGGTACCTATTATGTTACTAGACCTTTTTCAATGTCTAAAGATTGAATCTTTGGAATAAAATGATAGTTCTGAGTTCAACTTATTCGATTTACCTATGAAGTCGTGAACAGTGTTTTAATGACTAAATAATGAATCTTTGAATGAAAATACCTTAGTAAAGGTACCTATTATGTTACAAGACCTTTTTAATGTATAAAGATTGAATCTTGGAAAGAAAATAACTGTTTTGAGTTAAACTTATTCGAGTTCCCTATGACATCCCGAAGAGTATTTCAACGAGTAAAGATTGAATCTTTGATTGAAATTACTTGAATCAAGGGACTTATTTTGTCCCTGGACCTTTTATATATAAAGATTGAATCTTTAAAAAGAAGTGAGCGTTATGAGTTAAACCTATCCGAGTTCCCTATGACGTCCCGAATAGTGTTTTAACGCGTAAGGATTGAATCTTTGTATGAAATTACCTCAATAGAGGTACTTATTATGTCACTAGACCTTTTTAATGTATAAAGGTTCAAACTTTGAAAGAAAATGAGAGTTTTGAGTTAAACATATTCGAGTTCCCTTCGACGTCTCGAAGAGTGTTTTAAAGAGTAAATATTGAATCTTTGAATGAAATTACCTCAATCAAGGTACCTATTATGTCACTAGACCTTTTTAATGTATAAAGATTGAATATTTGTAAAGAACTACGAGTTTTGAGTTAAAGTTATTTGAGTTCCCTTTGACGTCACGAAGCGTGTTTTAATGAGTAAAGATGGAATCTTTGAACGAAATTATCTCAATCAAGGTACCTATTATGTCAGTAGACCTTTTTAATGTATAAAGATGGAATCTTTGAAAAAAATGAGAGTATTGAGTTTAACTTATTCGAGTTACCTATGAAGTCGCGAAGAGTGTTTTAATGACCAAAGATTGAATCTTCGAATGAAAATTCCTCAATAAAGGAACCTATTATGTTACTAGATCTTTTTGATGTTTAAAGATGGAATCTTTGAAAGAAAATTAGAGTTTTGAGTTAAACTTATTCGAGTTCCTTTTGACATCCCGAAGAGTGTTTTAATGAATAAAGATTGAATCTTTGAATGAAATTACCTCAATCGAGGTACCTATTAAGTCACTAGAAATTTTTATTGTATAAAGATTGAATCTTTGAAAAGAAATGATAGTTTTGAGTTAAAGTTATTCGAGTTCCCTTTGACGTCACGAAGAGTGTTTTAATGAGTAAAGATTGAATCTTTGAACGAAATTACCTCAATCAAGGTACCTATTCTACCACTAGGCGTTTGTAATGTATGAAGATTGAATCTTTGAAAGAAAATGAGTGTTTTGAGTTTAACTTATTCGAGTTACCTATGAATTCGCGAAGAGTGTTTTAATGAATGAAGATGGAATCTTTGAATGAAAAATACCACAATAAAGGTACCAATTCTGTTACTAAACCTTTCCAATGTATAAAGATTGAATCTTTGAAAGAAAATGAGATTTTTGAGTTAAACTTATTCGAGTTCCCTGTAACGTCCCGAAGAGTGTCTTAATGAGTAAAGATTGAATCATTGAATGAAATTACCTCAATCAAGGTAGCTATTACATCACTAGACCTTTTTAATTTATAAAGATTGACGTTTTGAAAAGAAATGAGTGTTTCGAGTTAAAGTTATTCAAGTTCCCTTTGACGTCACGAAGAGTGTTTTAATGAGTAAAGATTGAATCTTTGAATGAAATTACCTCAATCAAGGTACCTATTCTGTCACTAAACCTTATTAATGTATAAAGATTGAATCTTTGAAAGAACATGAGAGTTTTGAGTTCAACTTATTCGAGTTACCTATGAAGTTGCGAAGAGTGTTTTAATGATTAAAGATTGAATCTTTGAATGAAAATACCTCAATAAAGGTACTTATTTTGTTAGTAGACCTTTTTAATGTATAAAGACTGTATCTTTGAAAGAAATGGAGAGTTTTGAGTTAAACTTATTCACGTTCCCTGTAACGTCCCAAAGAGTGTTTTAATGAGTAAATATTGAATCTTTAAGTGTAATTACCTCAATCAAGGTAGCTGTTATGTCACTAGACCTTTTTAATATACAAAGATTGAATCTTGGAAAGAAAGTGAGAGTTTTGAGTTTAACTTATTCGAGTTACCTATGAAGTCGCGAAGAGTGTTTTAATGAATAAAGATTGAATCTTTGAATGAAAACACCTCAATAAAGGTACCTATTATGTTACTAGACCTTTTTAATGTCTAAAGATTGAATCTTTGGAATAAAATGATAGTTCTGAGTTCAACTTATTCGATTTACCTATGAAGTCGTGAACAGTGTTTTAATGAGTAAATAATGAATCTTTGAATGAAAATACCTTAGTAAAGCTACCTATTATGTTAGAAGACCTTTTTAATGTATAAAGATTGAATCTTGGAAAGAAAATGACTGTTTTGAGTTAAACTTATTCGAGTTCCCTATGACATCCCGAAGAGTATTTCAACGAGTAAAGATTGAATCTTTGATTGAAATTACTTGAATCAAGGGACTTATTTTGTCCCTGGACCTTTTATATATAAAGATTGAATCTTTAAAAAGAAGTGGGCGTTATTTGTTAAACCTATCCGAGTTCCCTATGACGTCCCGAATAGTGTTTTAACGCGTAAGGATTGAATCTTTGTATGAAATTACCTCAATAGAGGTACTTATTATGTCACTAGACCTTTTTAATGTATAAAGGTTCAAGCTTTGAAAGAAAATGAGAGTTTTGAGTTAAACATATTCGAGTTCCCTGCGACGTCTCGAAGAGTGTTTTAAAGAGTAAATATTGAATCTTTGAATGAAATTACCTCAATCAAGGTACCTATTATGTCACTAGACCTTTTTAATGTATAAAGATTGAATATTTGTAAAGAACTACGAGTTTTGAGTTAAAGTTATTTGAGTTCCCTTTGACGTCACGAAGCGTGTTTTAATGAGTAAAGATTGAATCTTTGAACGAAATTATCTCAATCAATGGACCTATTATGTCAGTAGACCTTTTTAATGTATAAAGATGGAATCTTTGAAAAAAATGAGAGTATTGAGTTTAACTTATTCGAGTTACCTATGAAGTCGCGAAGAGTGTTTTAATGACCAAAGATTGAATCTTCGAATGAAAATTCCTCAATACAGGAACCTATTATGTTACTAGATCTTTTTGATGTATAAAGATGGAATCTTTGAAAGAAAATTAGAGTTTTGAGTTAAACTTATTCGAGTTGCTTTTGACATCCCGAAGAGTGTTTTAATGAATAAAGATTGAATCTTTGAATGAAATTACCTCAATCGAGGTACCTATTAAGTCACTAGAAATTTTTATTGTATAAAGATTGAATCTTTTAAAAGAAATGAGAGTTTTGAGTTAAAGTTATTCGAGTTCCCTTTGATGTCACGAAGAGTGTTTTAATGAGTAAAGATTGAATCTTTGAACGAAATTACCTCAATCAAGGTACCTATTCTACCACTAGGCCTTTGTAATGTATGAAGATTGAATCTTTGCAAGAAAATGAGTGTTTTGAGTTTAACTTATTCGAGTTACCTATGAAATCGCGAAGAGTGTTTTAATGAATGAAGATGGAATCTTTGAATGAAAAATACCACAATAAAGGTACCAATTCTGTTAATAGACCTTTCCAATGTATAAAGATTGAATCTTTGAAAGAAAATGAGATTTTTGAGTTAAACTTATTCGAGTTCCCTGTAACGTCCCGAAGAGTGTCTTAATGAGTAAAGATTGAATCATTGAATGAAATTACCTCAATCAAGGTAGCTATTACATCACTAGACCATTTTAATTTATAAAGATTGACGTTTTGAAAAGAAATGAGTGTTTCAAGTTAAAGTTATTCAAGTTCCCTTTGACGTCACGAAGAGTGTTTTAATGAGTAAAGATTGAATCTTTGAATGAAATTACCTCAATCAAGGTACCTATTCTGTCACTAAACCTTTTTAATGTATAAAGATTGAATCTTTGAAAGAACATGAGAGTTTTGAGTTCAACTTGTTCGAGTTACCTATGAAGTTGCGAAGAGTGTTTTAATGACTAAAGATTGAATCTTTGAAAGAAAATACCTCAATAAAGGTACTTATTTTGTTAGTAGACCTTTTTAATGTATAAAGACTGTATATTTGAAAGAAATGGAGAGTTTTGAGTTAAACTTATTCACGTTCCCTGTAACGTCCCAAAGAGTGTTTTAATGAGTAAATATTGAATCTTTGAATGTAATTACCTCAATCAAGGTAGCTGTTATGTCACTAGACCTTTTTAATGTACAAAGATTGAATCTTGGAAAGAAAGTGAGAGTTTTGAGTTTAACTTATTCGAGTTACCTATGAAGTCGCGAAGAGTGTTTTAATGAAAAAAGATTGAATCTTTGAATGAAAACACCTCAATAAAGGTACCTATTATGTTACTAGACCTTTTTAATGTCTAAAGATTGAATCTTTGGAATAAAATGATAGTTCTGAGTTCAACTTATTCGATTTACCTATGAAGTCGTGAACAGTGTTTTAATGACTAAATAATGAATCTTTAAATGAAAATACCTTAGTAAAGGTACCTATTATGTTAGAAGACCTTTTTAATGTATAAAGATTGAATCTTGGAAAGAAAATGACTGTTTTGAGTTAAACTTATTCGAGTTCCCTATGACATCCCGAAGAGTATTTCAACGAGTAAAGATTGAATCTTTGATTGAAATTACTTGAATCAACGGACTTATTTTGTCCCTGGACCTTTTATATATTAAGATTGAATCTTTAAAAAGAAGTGGGCGTTATGAGTTAAACCTATCCGAGTTCCCTATGACGTCCCGAATAGTGTTTTAACGCGTAAGGATTGAATCTTTGTATGAAATTACCTCAATAGAGGTACTTATTATGTCACTAGACCTTTTTAATGTATAAAGGTTCAAGCTTTGAAAGAAAATGAGAGTTTTGTGTTAAACATATTCGAGTTCCCTGCGACGTCTCGAAGAGTGTTTTAAAGAGTAAATATTGAATCTTTGAATGAAATTACCTCAATCAAGGTACCTATTATGTCACTAGACCTTTTTAATGTATAAAGATTGAATATTTGTAAAGAACTACGAGTTTTGAGTTAAAGTTATTTGAGTTCCCTTTGACGTCACGAAGCGTGTTTTAATGAGTAAAGATTGAATCTTTGAACGAAATTATCTCAATCAATGTACCTATTATGTCAGTAGACCTTTTTAATGTATAAAAGATGGAATCTTTGAAAAAGATGAGAGTATTGAGTTTAACTTATTCGAGTTACGTATGAAGTCGCGAAGAGTGTTTTATTGACCAAAGATTGAATCTTCGAATGAAAATTCCTCAATACAGGAACCTATTATGTTACTAGATCTTTTTGATGTATAAAGATGGAATCTTTGAAAGAAAATTAGAGTTTTGAGTTAAACTTATTCGAGTTCCTTTTGACATCCCGAAGAGTGTTTTAATGAATAAAGATTGAATCTTTGAATGAAATTACCTCAATCGAGGTACCTATTAAGTCACTAGAAATTTTTATTGTATAAAGATTGAATCTTTGAAAAGAAATGAGAGTTTTGAGTTAATGTTATTCGAGTTCCCTTTGACGTCACGAAGAGTGTTTTAATGAGTAAAGATTGAATTTTTGAACGAAATTACCTCAATCAAGGTACCTATTCTACCACTAGGCGTTTGTAATGTATGAAGATTGAATCTTTGAAAGAAAATGAGTGTTTTGAGTTTAACTTATTCGAGTTACCTATGAAATCGCGAAGAGTGTTTTAATGAATGAAGATGGAATCTTTGAATGAAAAATACCACAGTAAAGGTACCAATTCTGTTACTAGACCTTTCCAATGTATAAAGATTGAATCTTTGAAAGAAAATGAGATTTTTGAGTTAAACTTATTCGAGTTCCCTGTAACGTCCCGAAGAGTGTCTTAATGAGTAAATATTGAATCATTGAATGAAATTACCTCAATCAAGGTAGCTATTACATCACTAGACCTTTTTAATTTATAAAGATTGACGTTTTGAAAAGAAATGAGTGTTTCGAGTTAAAGTTATTCAAGTTCCCTTTGACGTCACGAAGAGTGTTTTAACGAGTAAAGATTGAATCTTTGAATGAAATTACCTCAATCAAGGTACCTATTCTGTCACTAAACCTTTTTAATGTATAAAGATTGAATCTTTGAAAGAACATGAGAGTTTTGAGTTCAACTTATTCGAGTTACCTATGAAGTTGCAAAGAGTGTTTTAATGACTAAAGATTGAATCTTTGAAAGAAAATACCTCAATAAAGGTACTTATTTTGTTAGTAGACCTTTTTAATGTATAAAGACTGTATCTTTGAAAGAAATGGAGAGTTTTGAGTTAAACTTATTCACGTTCCCTGTAACGTCCCAAAGAGTGTTTTAATGAGTAAATATTGAATCTTTGAATGTAATTACCTCAATCAAGGTAGCTGTTATGTCACTAGACCTTTTTAATGTAAAAAGATTGAATCTTGGAAAGAAAGTGAGAGTTTTGAGTTTAACTTATTCGAGTTACCTACGAAGTCGCGAAGAGTGTTTTAATGAATAAATATTGAATCTTTGAATGAAAACACCTCAATAAAGGTACCTATTATGTTACTAGACCTTTTTAATGTCTAAAGATTGAATCTTTGGAATAAAATGATAGTTCTGAGTTCAACATATTTGATTTACCTATGAAGTCGTGAACAGTGTTTTAATGACTAAATAATGAATCTTTGAATGAAAATACCTTAGTAAAGGTACCTATTATGTTACAAGACATTTTTAATGTATAAAGATTGAATCTTGGAAAGAAAATGACTGTTTTGAGTTAAACTTATTCGAGTTCCCTATGACATCCCGAAGATTATTTCAACGAGTAAAGATTGAATCTTTGATTGAAATTACTTGAATCAAGGGACTTATTTTGTCCCTGGACCTTTTATATATTAAGATTGAATCTTTAAAAAGAAGTGGGTGTTATGAGTTAAACCTATCCGAGTTCCCTATGACGTCCCGAATAGTGTTTTAACGCGTAAGGATTGAATCTTTGTATGAAATTACCTCAATAGAGGTACTTATTATGTCACTAGACCTTTTTAATGTATAAAGGTTCAAGCTTTGAAAGAAAATGAGAGTTTTGAGTTAAACATATTCGAGTTCCCTCCGACGTCTCGAAGAGTGTTTTAAAGAGTAAATATTGAATCTTTGAATGAAATTACCTCAATCAAGGTACCTATTATATCACTAGACCTTTTTAATGTATAAAGATTGAATATTTGTAAAGAACTACGAGTTTTGAGTTAAAGTTATTTGAGTTCCCTTTGACGTCACGAAGCGTGTTTTTACGATTAAAGATTGAATCTTTGAACGAAATTATCTCAATCAATGTACCTATTATGTCAGTAGACCTTTTTAATGTATAAAAGATGGAATCTTTGAAAAAAATGAGAGTATTGAGTTTAACTTATTCGAGTTACCTATGAAGTCGCGAAGAGTGTTTTAATGACCAAAGATTGAATCTTCGAATGAAAATTCCTCAATACAGGAACCTATTATGTTACTAGATCTTTTTGATGTATAAAGATGGAATCTTTGAAAGAAAATTAGAGTTTTGAGTTAAACTTATTCGAGTTCCTTTTGACATCCCGAAGAGTGTTTTAATGAATAAAGATTGAATCTTTGAATGAAATTACCTCAATCGAGGTACCTATTAAGTCACTAGAAATTTTTATTTTATAAAGATTGAATCTTTGAAAAGAAATGAGAGTTTTGAGTTAAAGTTATTCGAGTTCCCTTTGACGTCACGAAGAGTGTTTTAATGAGTAAAGATTGAATCTTTGAACGAAATTACCTCAATCAAGGTAGCTATTCTACCACTAGGCCTTTGTAATGTATGAAGATTGAATCTTTGAAAGAAAATGAGTGTTTTGAGTTTAACTTATTCGAGTTACCTATGAAATCGCGAAGAGTGTTTTAATGAATGAAGATGGAATCTTTGAATGAAAAATACCACAATAAAGGTACCAATTCTGTTACTAGACCTTTCCATGTATAAAGATTGAATCTTTGAAAGAAAATGAGATTTTTGAGTTAAACTTATTCGAGTTCCCTGTAACGTCCCGAAGAGTGTCTTAATGAGTAAATATTGAATCATTGAATGAAATTACCTCAATCAAGGTAGCTATTACATCACTAGACCTTTTTAATTTATAAAGATTGACGTTTTGAAAAAAGAAATGAGTGTTTCGAGTTAAAGTTATTCAAGTTCCCTTTGACGTCACGAAGAGTGTTTTAACGAGTAAAGATTGAATCTTTGAATGAAATTACCTCAATCAAGGTACCTATTCTGTCACTAAACCTTTTTAATGTATAAAGATTGAATCTTTGAAAGAACATGAGAGTTTTGAGTTCAACTTATTCGAGTTACCTATGAAGTTGCGAAGAGTGTTTTAATGACTAAAGATTGAATCTTTGAAAGAAAATACCTCAATAAAGGTACTTATTTTGTTAGTAGACCTTTTTAATGTATAAAGACTGTATATTTGAAAGAAATGGAGAGTTTTGAGTTAAACTTATTCACGTTCCCTGTAACGTCCCAAAGAGTGTTTTAATGAGTAAATATTGAATCTTTGAATGTAATTACCTCAATCAAGGTAGCTGTTATGTCACTAGACCTTTTTAATGTACAAAGATTGAATCTTGGAAAGAAAGTGAGAGTTTTGAGTTTAACTTATTCGAGTTACCTATGAAGTCGAGAAGAGTGTTTTAATGAATAAAGACTGAATCTTTGAATGAAAACACCTCAATAAAGGTACCTATTATGTTACTAGACCTTTTTAATGTCTAAAGATTGAATCTTTGGAATAAAATGATAGTTCTGAGTTCAACTTATTCGATTTACCTATGAAGTCGTGAACAGTGTTTTAATGACTAAATAATGAATCTTTAAATGAAAATACCTTAGTAAAGGTACCTATTATGTTAGAAGACCTTTTTAATGTATAAAGATTGAATCTTGGAAAGAAAATGACTGTTTTGAGTTAAACTTATTCGAGTTCCCTATGACATCCCGAAGAGTATTTCAACGAGTAAAGATTGAATCTTTGATTGAAATTACTTGAATCAACGGACTTATTTTGTCCCTGGACCTTTTATATATTAAGATTGAATCTTTAAAAAGAAGTGGGCGTTATGAGTTAAACCTATCCGAGTTCCCTATGACGTCCCGAATAGTGTTTTAACGCGTAAGGATTGAATCTTTGTATGAAATTACCTCAATAGAGGTACTTATTATGTCACTAGACCTTTTTAATGTATAAAGGTTCAAGCTTTGAAAGAAAATGAGAGTTTTGAGTTAAACATATTCGAGTTCCCTGCGACGTCTCGAAGAGTGTTTTAAAGAGTAAATATTGAATCTTTGAATGAAATTACCTCAATCAAGGTACCTAGTATGTCACTAGACCTTTTTAATGTATAAAGATTGAATATTTGTAAAGAACTACGAGTTTTGAGTTAAAGTTATTTGAGTTCCCTTTGACGTCACGAAGCGTGTTTTAATGAGTAAAGATTGAATCTTTGAACGAAATTATCTCAATTAATGTACCTATTATGTCAGTAGACCTTTTTAATGTATAAAAGATGGAATCTTTGAAAAAAATGAGAGTATTGAGTTTAACTTATTCGAGTTACCTATGAAGTCGCGAAGAGTGTTTTAATGACCAAAGATTGAATCTTCGAATGAAAATTCCTCAATACAAGAACCTATTATGTTACTAGATCTTTTTGATGTATAAAGATGGAATCTTTGAAAGAAAATTAGAGTTTTGAGTTAAACTTATTCGAGTTCCTTTTGACATCCCGAAGAGTGTTTTAATGAATAAAGATTGAATCTTTGAATGAAATTACCTCAATCGAGGTACCTATTAAGTCACTAGAAATTTTTATTGTATAAAGATTGAATCTTTGAAAAGAAATGAGAGTTTTGAGTTAATGTTATTCGAGTTCCCTTTGACGTCACGAAGAGTGTTTTAATGAGTAAAGATTGAATCTTTGAACGAAATTACCTCAATCAAGGTACCTATTCTACCACTAGGCGTTTGTAATGTATGAAGATTGAATCTTTGAAAGAAAATGAGTGTTTTGAGTTTAACTTATTCGAGTTACCTATGAAATCGCGAAGAGTGTTTTAATGAATGAAGATGGAATCTTTGAATGAAAAATACCACAATAAAGGTACCAATTCTGTTACTAGACCTTTCCAATGTATAAAGATTGAATCTTTGAAAGAAAATGAGATTTTTGAGTTAAACTTATTCGAGTTCCCTGTAACGTCCCGAAGAGTGTCTTAATGAGTAAATATTGAATCATTGAATGAAATTACCTCAATCAAGGTAGCTATTACATCACTAGACCTTTTTAATTTATAAAGATTGACGTTTTGAAAAGAAATGAGTGTTTCGAGTTAAAGTTATTCAAGTTCTCTTTGACGTCACGAAGAGTGTTTTAACGAGTAAAGATTGAATCTTTGAATGAAATTACCTCAATCAAGGTGCCTATTCTGTCACTAAACCTTTTTAATGTATAAAGATTGAATCTTTGAAAGAACATGAGAGTTTTGAGTTCAACTTATTCGAGTTACCTATGAAGTTGCAAAGAGTGTTTTAATGACTAAAGATTGAATCTTTGAAAGAAAATACCTCAATAAAGGTACTTATTTTGTTAGTAGACCTTTTTAATGTATAAAGACTGTATCTTTGAAAGAAATGGAGAGTTTTGAGTTAAACTTATTCACGTTCCCTGTAACGTCCCAAATAGTGTTTTAATGAGTAAATATTGAATCTTTGAATGTAATTACCTCAATCAAGGTAGCTGTTATGTCACTAGACCTTTTTAATGTACAAAGATTGAATCTTGGAAAGAAAGTGAGAGTTTTGAGTTTAACTTATTCGAGTTACCTATGAAGTCGCGAAGAGTGTTTTAATGAATAAAGATTGAATCTTTGAATGAAAACACCTCAATAAAGGTACCTATTATGTTACTAGACCTTTTTAATGTCTAAAGATTGAATCTTTGGAATAAAATGATAGTTCTGAGTTCAACTTATTCGATTTACCTATGAAGTCGTGAACAGTGTTTTAATGACTAAATAATGAATCTTTGAATGAAAATACCTTAGTAAAGGTACCTATTATGTTACAAGACATTTTTAATGTATAAAGATTGAATCTTGGAAAGAAAATGACTGTTTTGAGTTAAACTTATTCGAGTTCCCTATGACATCCCGAAGAGTATTTCAACGAGTAAAGATTGAATCTTTGATTGAAATTACTTGAATCAAGGGACTTATTTTGTCCCTGGACCTTTTATATATTAAGATTGAATCTTTAAAAAGAAGTGGGTGTTATGAGTTAAACCTATCCGAGTTCCCTATGACGTCCCGAATAGTGTTTTAACGCGTAAGGATTGAATCTTTGTATGAAATTACCTCAATAGAGGTACTTATTATGTCACTAGACCTTTTTAATGTATAAAGGTTCAAGCTTGGAAGGAAAATGAGAGTTTTGAGTTAAACATATTCGAGTTCCCTCCGACGTCTCGAAGAGTGTTTTAAAGAGTAAATATTGAATCTTTGAATGAAATTACCTCAATCAAGGTACCTATTATATCACTAGACCTTTTTAATGTATAAAGATTGAATATTTGTAAAGAACTACGAGTTTTGAGTTAAAGTTATTTGAGTTCCCTTTGACGTCACGAAGCGTGTTTTAATGAGTAAAGATTGAATCTTTGAACGAAATTATCTCAATCAATGTACCTATTATGTCAGTAGACCTTTTTAATGTATAAAAGATGGAATCTTTGAAAAAAATGAGAGTATTGAGTTTAACTTATTCGAGTTACCTATGAAGTCGCGAAGAGTGTTTTAATGACCAAAGATTGAATCTTCGAATGAAAATTCCTCAATACAGGAGCCTATTATGTTACTAGATCTTTTTGATGTATAAAGATGGAATCTTTGAAAGAAAATTAGAGTTTTGAGTTAAACTTATTCGAGTTCCTTTTGACATCCCGAAGAGTGTTTTAATGAATAAAGATTGAATCTTTGAATGAAATTACCTCAATCGAGGTACC
Source organism: Cornus florida (assembly GCF_030987335.1). Classification (NCBI taxonomy): domain Eukaryota; kingdom Viridiplantae; phylum Streptophyta; class Magnoliopsida; order Cornales; family Cornaceae; genus Cornus; species Cornus florida. The sequence goes on from NW_026775573.1 coordinate 101,874,416, forward strand.
TATAAAGTCACTAGAAATTTTTATTGTATAAAGATTGAATCTTTGAAAAGAAATGAGAGTTTTGAGTTAAAGTTATTCGAGTTCCCTTTGACGTCACGAAGAGTGTTTTAATGAGTAAAGATTGAATCTTTGAATGAAATTACCTCAATCAAGGTACCTATTCTACCACTAGGCCTTTGTAATGTATGAAGATTGAATCTTTGAAAGAAAATGAGTGTTTTGAGTTTAACTTATTCGAGTTACCTATGAAATCGCGAAGAGTGTTTTAATGAATGAAGATGAAATCTTTGAATGAAAAATACCACAATAAAGGTACCAATTCTGTTACTAGACCTTTCCAATGTATAAAGATTGAATCTTTGAAAGAAAATGAGATTTTTGAGTTAAACTTATTCGAGTTCCCTGTAACGTCCCGAAGAGTGTCTTAATGAGTAAAGATTGAATCATTGAATGAAATTACCTCAATCAAGGTAGCTATTACATCACTAGACCGTTTTAATTTATAAAGATTGACGTTTTGAAAAGAAATGAGTGTTTCGAGTTAAAGTTATTCAAGTTCCCTTTGACGTCACGAAGAGTGTTTTAATGAGTAAAGATTGAATCTTTGAATGAAATTACCTCAATCAAGGTACCTATTCTGTCACTAAACCTTTTTAATGTGTAAAGATTGAATCTTTGAAAGAACATGAGAGTTTTGAGTTCAACTTATTCGAGTTACCTATGAAGTTGCGAAGAGTGTTTTAATGATTAAAGATTGAATCTTTGAATGAAAATACCTCAATAAAGGTACTTATTTTGTTAGTAGACCTCTTTAATGTATAAAGACTGTATCTTTGAAAGAAATGGAGAGTTTTGAGTTAAACTTATTCACGTTCCCTGTAACGTCCCAAAGAGTGTTTTAATGAGTAAATATTGAATCTTTGAATGTAATTACCTCAATCAAGGTAGCTGTTATGTCAGTAGACCTTTTTAATGTACAAAGATTGAATCTTGGAAAGAAAGTGAGAGTTTTGAGTTTAACTTATTCGAGTTACCTATGAAGTCGCGAAGAGTGTTTTAATGAATAAAGACTGAATCTTTGAATTAAAACACCTCAATAAAGGTTCCTATTATGTTACTAGACCTTTTAATGTCTAAAGATTGAATCTTTGGAATAAAATGATAGTTCTGAGTTCAACTTATTCGATTTACCTATGAAGTCGTGAACAGTGTTTTAATGACTAAATAATGAATCTTTGAATGAAAATACCTTAGTAATGGTTCCTATTATGTTAGAAGACCTTTTTAATGTATAAAGATTGAATCTTGGAAAGAAAATGACTGTTTTGAGTCAAACTTATTCGAGTTCCCTATGACATCCCGAAGAGTATTTCAACGAGTAAAGATTGAATCTTTGATTGAAATTACTTGAATCAAGGGACTTATTTTGTCCCTGGACCTTTTATATATAAAGATTGAATCTTTAAAAAGAAGTGGGCGTTATGAGTTAAACCTATCCGAGTTCCCTATGACGTCCCGAATAGTGTTTTAACGCGTAAGGATTGAATCTTTGTATGAAATTATCTCAATAGAGGTACTTATTATGTCACTAGACCTTTTTAATGTACAAAGGTTCAAGCTTTGAAAGAAAATGAGAGTTTTGAGTTAAACATATTCGAGTTCCCTGCGACGTCTCGAAGAGTGTTTTAAAGAGTAAATATTGAATCTTTGAATGAAATTACCTCAATCAAGGTACCTATTATGTCACTAGACCTTTTTAAAGTATAAAGATTGAATATTTGTAAAGAACTACGAGTTTTGAGTTAAAGTTATTTGAGTTCCCTTTGACGTCACGAAGCGTGTTTTAATGAGTAAAGATTGAATCTTTGAACGAAATTATCTCAATCAATGTACCTATTATGTCAGTAGACCTTTTTAATGTATAAAGATGGAATCTTTGAAAAAAATGAGAGTATTGAGTTTAACTTATTCGAGTTACCTATGAAGTCGCGAAGAGTGTTTTAATGACCAAAGATTGAATCTTCGAATGAAAATTCCTCAATACAGGAGCCTATTATGTTACAAGATCTTTTTGATGTATAAAGATGGAATCTTTGAAAGAAAATTAGAGTTTTGAGTTAAACTTATTCGAGTTCCTTTTGACATCCCGAAGAGTGTTTTAATGAATAAAGATTGAATCTTTGAATGAAATTACCTCAATCGAGGTACCTATTAAGTCACTAGAAATTTTTATTGTATAAAGATTGAATCTTTGAAAAGAAATGAGAGTTTTGAGTTAAAGTTATTCGAGTTCCCTTCGACGTCACGAAGAGTGTTTTAATGAGTAAAGATTAAATCTTTGAATGAAATTACCTCAATCAAGGTACCTATTCTACCACTAGGCCTTTGTAATGTATGAAGATTGAATCTTTGAAAGAAAATGAGTGTTTTGAGTTTAACTTATTCGAGTTACCTATGAAATCGCGAAGAGTGTTTTAATGAATGAAGATGGAATCTTTGAATGAAAAATACCACAATAAAGGTACCAATTCTGTTACTAGACCTTTCCCATGTATAAAGATTGAATCTTTGAAAGAAAATGAGATTTTTGAGTTAAACTTATTCGAGTTCCCTATAACGTCCCGAAGAGTGTCTTAATGAGTAAAGATTGAATCATTGAATGAAATTACCTCAATCAAGGTAGCTATTACATCACTAGACCGTTTTAATTTATAAAGATTGACGTTTTGAAAAGAAATGAGTGTTTCGAGTTAAAGTTATTCAAGTTCCCTTTGACGTCACGAAGAGTGTTTTAATGAGTAAAGATTGAATCTTTGAATGAAATTACCTCAATAAAGGTACCTATTCTGTCACTAAATCTTTTTAATGTATAAAGATTGAATCTTTCAAAGAACATGAGAGTTTTGAGTTCAACTTATTCGAGTTACCTATGAAGTTGCGAAGAGTGTTTTAATGATTAAAGATTGAATCTTTGAATGAAAATACCTCAATAAAGGTACTTATTTTGTTAGTAGACCTCTTTAATGTATAAAGACTGTATCTTTGAAAGAAATGGAGAGTTTTGAGTTAAACTTATTCACGTTCCCTGTAACGTCACAAAGAGTGTTTTAATGAGTAAATATTGAATCTTTGAATATAATTACCTCAATCAAGGTAGCTGTTATGTCACTAGACCTTTTTAATGTACAAAGATTGAATCTTGGAAAGAAAGTGGAGTTTTGAGTTTAACTTATTCGAGTTACCTATGAAGTCGCGAAGAGTGTTTTAATGAAAAAAGATTGAATCTTTGAATGAAAACACCTCAATAAAGGTACCTATTATGTTACTAGACCTTTTTAATGTCTAAAGATTGAATCTTTGGAATAAAATGATAGTTCTGAGTTCAACTTATTCGATTTACCTATGAAGTCGTGAACAGTGTTTTAATGACTAAATAATGAATCTTTAAATGAAAATACCTTAGTAAAGGTACCTATTATGTTAGAAGACCTTTTTAATGTATAAAGATTGAATCTTGGAAAGAAAATGACTGTTTTGAGTTAAACTTATTCGAGTTCCCTATGACATCCCGAAGAGTATTTCAACGAGTAAAGATTGAATCTTTGATTGAAATTACTTGAATCAACGGACTTATTTTGTCCCTGGACCTTTTATATATTAAGATTGAATCTTTAAAAAGAAGTGGGCGTTATGAGTTAAACCTATCCGAGTTCCCTATGACGTCCCGAATAGTGTTTTAACGCGTAAGGATTGAATCTTTGTATGAAATTACCTCAATAGAGGTACTTATTATGTCACTAGACCTTTTTAATGTATAAAGGTTCAAGCTTTGAAAGAAAATGAGAGTTTTGAGTTAAACATATTCGAGTTCCCTGCGACGTCTCGAAGAGTGTTTTAAAGAGTAAATATTGAATCTTTGAATGAAATTACCTCAATCAAGGTACCTATTATGTCACTAGACCTTTTTAATGTATAAAGATTGAATATTTGTAAAGAACTACGAGTTTTGAGTTAAAGTTATTTGAGTTCCCTTTGACGTCACGAAGCGTGTTTTAATGAGTAAAGATTGAATCTTTGAACGAAATTATCTCAATCAATGTACCTATTATGTCAGTAGACCTTTTTAATGTATAAAAGATGGAATCTTTGAAAAAAATGAGAGTATTGAGTTTAACTTATTCGAGTTACCTATGAAGTCGCGAAGAGTGTTTTAATGACCAAAGATTGAATCTTCGAATGAAAATTCCTCAATACAGGAACCTATTATGTTACTAGATCTTTTTGATGTATAAAGATGGAATCTTTGAAAGAAAATTAGAGTTTTGAGTTAAACTTATTCGAGTTCCTTTTGACATCCCGAAGAGTGTTTTAATGAATAAAGATTGAATCTTTGAATGAAATTACCTCAATCGAGGTACCTATTAAGTCACTAGAAATTTTTATTGTATAAAGATTGAATCTTTGAAAAGAAATGAGAGTTTTGAGTTAATGTTATTCGAGTTCCCTTTGACGTCACGAAGAGTGTTTTAATGAGTAAAGATTGAATCTTTGAACGAAATTACCTCAATCAAGGTACCTATTCTACCACTAGGCGTTTGTAATGTATGAAGATTGAATCTTTGAAAGAAAATGAGTGTTTTGAGTTTGACTTATTCGAGTTACCTATGAAATCGCGAAGAGTGTTTTAATGAATGAAGATGGAATCTTTGAATGAAAAATACCACAATAAAGGTACCAATTCTGTTACTAGACCTTTCCAATGTATAAAGATTGAATCTTTGAAAGAAAATGAGATTTTTGAGTTAAACTTATTCGAGTTCCCTGTAACGTCCCGAAGAGTGTCTTAATGAGTAAATATTGAATCATTGAATGAAATTACCTCAATCAAGGTAGCTATTACATCACTAGACCTTTTTAATTTATAAAGATTGACGTTTTGAAAAGAAATGAGTGTTTCGAGTTAAAGTTATTCAAGTTCCCTTTGACGTCACGAAGAGTGTTTTAACGAGTAAAGATTGAATCTTTGAATGAAATTACCTCAATCAAGGTACCTATTCTGTCACTAAACCTTTTTAATGTATAAAGATTGAATCTTTGAAAGAACATGAGAGTTTTGAGTTCAACTTATTCGAGTTACCTATGAAGTTGCGAAGAGTGTTTTAATGACTAAAGATTGAATCTTTGAAAGAAAATACCTCAATAAAGGTACTTATTTTGTTAGTAGACCTTTTTAATGTATAAAGACTGTATCTTTGAAAGAAATGGAGAGTTTTGAGTTAAACTTATTCACGTTCCCTGTAACGTCCCAAAGAGTGTTTTAATGAGTAAATATTGAATCTTTGAATGTAATTACCTCAATCAAGGTAGCTGTTATGTCACTAGACCTTTTTAATGTACAAAGATTGAATCTTGGAAAGAAAGTGAGAGTTTTGAGTTTAACTTATTCGAGTTACCTATGAAGTCACGAAGAGTGTTTTAATGAAAAAAGATTGAATCTTTGAATGAAAACACCTCAATAAAGGTACCTATTATGTTACTAGACCTTTTTAATGTCTAAAGATTGAATCTTTGGAATAAAATGATAGTTCTGAGTTCAACTTATTCGATTTACCTATGAAGTCGTGAACAGTGTTTTAATGACTAAATAATGAATCTTTAAATGAAAATACCTTAGTAAAGGTACCTATTATGTTAGAAGACCTTTTTAATGTATAAAGATTGAATCTTGGAAAGAAAATGACTGTTTTGAGTTAAACTTATTCGAGTTCCCTATGACATCCCGAAGAGTATTTCAACGAGTAAAGATTGAATCTTTGATTGAAATTACTTGAATCAACGGACTTATTTTGTCCCTGGACCTTTTATATATTAAGATTGAATCTTTAAAAAGAAGTGGGCGTTATGAGTTAAACCTATCCGAGTTCCCTATGACGTCCCGAATAGTGTTTTAACGCGTAAGGATTGAATCTTTGTATGAAATTACCTCAATAGAGGTACTTATTATGTTACTAGACCTTTTTAATGTATAAAGGTTCAAGCTTTGAAAGAAAATGAGAGTTTTGAGTTAAACATATTCGAGTTCCCTGCGACGTCTCGAAGAGTGTTTTAAAGAGTAAATATTGAATCTTTGAATGAAATTACCTCAATCAAGGTACCTATTATGTCACTAGACCTTTTTAATGTATAAAGATTGAATATTTGTAAAGAACTACGAGTTTTGAGTTAAAGTTATTTGAGTTCCCTTTGACGTCACGAAGCGTGTTTTAATGAGTAAAGATTGAATCTTTGAACGAAATTATCTCAATCAATGTACCTATTATGTCAGTAGACCTTTTTAATGTATAAAAGATGGAATCTTTGAAAAAAATGAGAGTATTGAGTTTAACTTATTCGAGTTACCTATGAAGTCGCGAAGAGTGTTTTAATGACCAAAGATTGAATCTTCGAATGAAAATTCCTCAATACAGGAACCTATTATGTTACTAGATCTTTTTGATGTATAAAGATGGAATCTTTGAAAGAAAATTAGAGTTTTGAGTTAAACTTATTCGAGTTCCTTTTGACATCCCGAAGAGTGTTTTAATGAATAAAGATTGAATCTTTGAATGAAATTACCTCAATCGAGGTACCTATTAAGTCACTAGAAATTTTTATTGTATAAAGATTGAATCTTTGAAAAGAAATGAGAGTTTTGAGTTAATGTTATTCGAGTTCCCTTTGACGTCACGAAGAGTGTTTTAATGAGTAAAGATTGAATCTTTGAACGAAATTACCTCAATCAAGGTACCTATTCTACCACTAGGCGTTTGTAATGTATGAAGATTGAATCTTTGAAAGAAAATGAGTGTTTTGAGTTTGACTTATTCGAGTTACCTATGAAATCGCGAAGAGTGTTTTAATGAATGAAGATGGAATCTTTGAATGAAAAATACCACAATAAAGGTACCAATTCTGTTACTAGACCTTTCCAATGTATAAAGATTGAATCTTTGAAAGAAAATGAGATTTTTGAGTTAAACTTATTCGAGTTCCCTGTAACGTCCCGAAGAGTGTCTTAATGAGTAAATATTGAATCATTGAATGAAATTACCTCAATCAAGGTAGCTATTACATCACTAGACCTTTTTAATTTATAAAGATTGACGTTTTGAAAAGAAATGAGTGTTTCGAGTTAAAGTTATTCAAGTTCCCTTTGACGTCACGAAGAGTGTTTTAACGAGTAAAGATTGAATCTTTGAATGAAATTACCTCAATCAAGGTACCTATTCTGTCACTAAACCTTTTTAATGTATAAAGATTGAATCTTTGAAAGAACATGAGAGTTTTGAGTTCAACTTATTCGAGTTACCTATGAAGTTGCGAAGAGTGTTTTAATGACTAAAGATTGAATCTTTGAAAAAAAATACCTCAATAAAGGTACTTATTTTGTTAGTAGACCTTTTTAATGTATAAAGACTGTATCTTTGAAAGAAATGGAGAGTTTTGAGTTAAACTTATTCACGTTCCCTGTAACGTCCCAAAGAGTGTTTTAATGAGTAAATATTGAATCTTTGAATGTAATTACCTCAATCAAGGTAGCTGTTATGTCACTAGACCTTTTTAATGTACAAAGATTGAATCTTGGAAAGAAAGTGAGAGTTTTGAGTTTAACTTATTCGAGTTACCTATGAAGTCACGAAGAGTGTTTTAATGAAAAAAGATTGAATCTTTGAATGAAAACACCTCAATAAAGGTACCTATTATGTTACTAGACCTTTTTAATGTCTAAAGATTGAATCTTTGGAATAAAATGATAGTTCTGAGTTCAACTTATTCGATTTACCTATGAAGTCGTGAACAGTGTTTTAATGACTAAATAATGAATCTTTAAATGAAAATACCTTAGTAAAGGTACCTATTATGTTAGAAGACCTTTTTAATGTATAAAGATTGAATCTTGGAAAGAAAATGACTGTTTTGAGTTAAACTTATTCGAGTTCCCTATGACATCCCGAAGAGTATTTCAACGAGTAAAGATTGAATCTTTGATTGAAATTACTTGAATCAACGGACTTATTTTGTCCCTGGACCTTTTATATATTAAGATTGAATCTTTAAAAAGAAGTGGGCGTTATGAGTTAAACCTATCCGAGTTCCCTATGACGTCCCGAATAGTGTTTTAACGCGTAAGGATTGAATCTTTGTATGAAATTACCTCAATAGAGGTACTTATTATGTTACTAGACCTTTTTAATGTATAAAGGTTCAAGCTTTGAAAGAAAATGAGAGTTTTGAGTTAAACATATTCGAGTTCCCTGCGACGTCTCGAAGAGTGTTTTAAAGAGTAAATATTGAATCTTTGAATGAAATTACCTCAATCAAGGTACCTATTATGTCACTAGACCTTTTTAATGTATAAAGATTGAATATTTGTAAAGAACTACGAGTTTTGAGTTAAAGTTATTTGAGTTCCCTTTGACGTCACGAAGCGTGTTTTAATGAGTAAAGATTGAATCTTTGAACGAAATTATCTCAATCAATGTACCTATTATGTCAGTAGACCTTTTTAATGTATAAAAGATGGAATCTTTGAAAAAAATGAGAGTATTGAGTTTAACTTATTCGAGTTACCTATGAAGTCGCGAAGAGTGTTTTAATGACCAAAGATTGAATCTTCGAATGAAAATTCCTCAATACAGGAACCTATTATGTTACTAGATCTTTTTGATGTATAAAGATGGAATCTTTGAAAGAAAATTAGAGTTTTGAGTTAAACTTATTCGAGTTCCTTTTGACATCCCGAAGAGTGTTTTAATGAATAAAGATTGAATCTTTGAATGAAATTACCTCAATCGAGGTACCTATTAAGTCACTAGAAATTTTTATTGTATAAAGATTGAATCTTTGAAAAGAAATGAGAGTTTTGAGTTAATGTTGTTCGAGTTCCCTTTGACGTCATGAAGAGTGTTTTAATGAGTAAAGATTGAATCTTTGAACGAAATTACCTCAATCAAGGTACCTATTCTACCACTAGGCGTTTGTAATGTATGAAGATTGAATCTTTGAAAGAAAATGAGTGTTTTGAGTTTAACTTATTCGAGTTACCTATGAAATCGCGAAGAGTGTTTTAATGAATGAAGATGGAATCTTTGAATGAAAAATACCACAATAAAGGTACCAATTCTGTTACTAGACCTTTCCAATGTATAAAGATTGAATCTTTGAAAGAAAATGAGATTTTTGAGTTAAACTTATTCGAGTTCCCTGTAACGTCCCGAAGAGTGTCTTAATGAGTAAATATTGAATCATTGAATGAAATTACCTCAATCAAGGTAGCTATTACATCACTAGACCTTTTTAATTTATAAAGATTGACGTTTTGAAAAGAAATGAGTGTTTCGAGTTAAAGTTATTCAAGTTCCCTTTGACGTCACGAAGAGTGTTTTAACGAGTAAAGATTGAATCTTTGAATGAAATTACCTCAATCAAGGTACCTATTCTGTCACTAAACCTTTTTAATGTATAAAGATTGAATCTTTGAAAGAACATGAGAGTTTTGAGTTCAACTTATTCGAGTTACCTATGAAGTTGCGAAGAGTGTTTTAATGACTAAAGATTGAATCTTTGAAAGAAAATACCTCAATAAAGGTACTTATTTTGTTAGTAGACCTTTTTAATGTATAAAGACTGTATCTTTGAAAGAAATGGAGAGTTTTGAGTTAAACTTATTCACGTTCCCTGTAACGTCCCAAAGAGTGTTTTAATGAGTAAATATTGAATCTTTGAATGTAATTACCTCAATCAAGGTAGCTGTTATGTCACTAGACCTTTTTAATGTACAAAGATTGAATCTTGGAAAGAAAGTGAGAGTTTTGAGTTTAACTTATTCGAGTTACCTATGAAGTCGCGAAGAGTGTTTTAATGAAAAAAGATTGAATCTTTGAATGAAAACACCTCAATAAAGGTACCTATTATGTTACTAGACCTTTTTAATGTCTAAAGATTGAATCTTTGGAATAAAATGATAGTTCTGAGTTCAACTTATTCGATTTACCTATGAAGTCGTGAACAGTGTTTTAATGACTAAATAATGAATCTTTAAATGAAAATACCTTAGTAAAGGTACCTATTATGTTAGAAGACCTTTTTAATGTATAAAGATTGAATCTTGGAAAGAAAATGACTGTTTTGAGTTAAACTTATTCGAGTTCCCTATGACATCCCGAAGAGTATTTCAACGAGTAAAGATTGAATCTTTGATTGAAATTACTTGAATCAACGGACTTATTTTGTCCCTGGACCTTTTATATATTAAGATTGAATCTTTAAAAAGAAGTGGGCGTTATGAGTTAAACCTATCCGAGTTCCCTATGACGTCCCGAATAGTGTTTTAACGCGTAAGGATTGAATCTTTGTATGAAATTACCTCAATAGAGGTACTTATTATGTTACTAGACCTTTTTAATGTATAAAGGTTCAAGCTTTGAAAGAAAATGAGAGTTTTGAGTTAAACATATTCGAGTTCCCTGCGACGTCTCGAAGAGTGTTTTAAAGAGTAAATATTGAATCTTTGAATGAAATTACCTCAATCAAGGTACCTATTATGTCACTAGACCTTTTTAATGTATAAAGATTGAATATTTGTAAAGAACTACGAGTTTTGAGTTAAAGTTATTTGAGTTCCCTTTGACGTCACGAAGCGTGTTTTAATGAGTAAAGATTGAATCTTTGAACGAAATTATCTCAATCAATGTACCTATTATGTCAGTAGACCTTTTTAATGTATAAAAGATGGAATCTTTGAAAAAAATGAGAGTATTGAGTTTAACTTATTCGAGTTACCTATGAAGTCGCGAAGAGTGTTTTAATGACCAAAGATTGAATCTTCGAATGAAAATTCCTCAATACAGGAACCTATTATGTTACTAGATCTTTTTGATGTATAAAGATGGAATCTTTGAAAGAAAATTAGAGTTTTGAGTTAAACTTATTCGAGTTCCTTTTGACATCCCGAAGAGTGTTTTAATGCATAAAGATTGAATCTTTGAATGAAATTACCTCAATCGAGGTACCTATTAAGTCACTAGAAATTTTTATTGTATAAAGATTGAATCTTTGAAAAGAAATGAGAGTTTTGAGTTAATGTTGTTCGAGTTCCCTTTGACGTCATGAAGAGTGTTTTAATGAGTAAAGATTGAATCTTTGAACGAAATTACCTCAATCAAGGTACCTATTCTACCACTAGGCGTTTGTAATGTATGAAGATTGAATCTTTGAAAGAAAATGAGTGTTTTGAGTTTAACTTATTCGAGTTACCTATGAAATCGCGAAGAGTGTTTTAATGAATGAAGATGGAATCTTTGAATGAAAAATACCACAATAAAGGTACCAATTCTGTTACTAGACCTTTCCAATGTATAAAGATTGAATCTTTGAAAGAAAATGAGATTTTTGAGTTAAACTTATTCGAGTTCCCTGTAACGTCCCGAAGAGTGTCTTAATGAGTAAATATTGAATCATTGAATGAAATTACCTCAATCAAGGTAGCTATTACATCACTAGACCTTTTTAATTTATAAAGATTGACGTTTTGAAAAGAAATGAGTGTTTCGAGTTAAAGTTATTCAAGTTCCCTTTGACGTCACGAAGAGTGTTTTAACGAGTAAAGATTGAATCTTTGAATGAAATTACCTCAATCAAGGTACCTATTCTGTCACTAAACCTTTTTAATGTATAAAGATTGAATCTTTGAAAGAACATGAGAGTTTTGAGTTCAACTTATTCGAGTTACCTATGAAGTTGCGAAGAGTGTTTTAATGACTAAAGATTGAATCTTTGAAAGAAAATACCTCAATAAAGGTACTTATTTTGTTAGTAGACCTTTTTAATGTATAAAGACTGTATCTTTGAAAGAAATGGAGAGTTTTGAGTTAAACTTATTCACGTTCCCTGTAACGTCCCAAAGAGTGTTTTAATGAGTAAATATTGAATCTTTGAATGTAATTACCTCAATCAAGGTAGCTGTTATGTCACTAGACCTTTTTAATGTACAAAGATTGAATCTTGGAAAGAAAGTGAGAGTTTTGAGTTTAACTTATTCGAGTTACCTATGAAGTCGCGAAGAGTGTTTTAATGAAAAAAGATTGAATCTTTGAATGAAAACACCTCAATAAAGGTACCTATTATGTTACTAGACCTTTTTAATGTCTAAAGATTGAATCTTTGGAATAAAATGATAGTTCTGAGTTCAACTTATTCGATTTACCTATGAAGTCGTGAACAGTGTTTTAATGACTAAATAATGAATCTTTAAATGAAAATACCTTAGTAAAGGAACCTATTATGTTAGAAGACCTTTTTAATGTATAAAGATTGAATCTTGGAAAGAAAATGACTGTTTTGAGTTAAACTTATTCGAGTTCCCTATGACATCCCGAAGAGTATTTCAACGGGTAAAGATTGAATCTTTGATTGAAATTACTTGAATCAACGGACTTATTTTGTCCCTGGACCTTTTATATATTAAGATTGAATCTTTAAAAAGAAGTGGGCGTTATGAGTTAAACCTATCCGAGTTCCCTATGACGTCCCGAATAGTGTTTTAACGCGTAAGGATTGAATCTTTGTATGAAATTACCTCAATAGAGGTACTTATTATGTCACTAGACCTTTTTAATGTATAAAGGTTCAAGCTTTGAAAGAAAATGAGAGTTTTGAGTTAAACATATTCGAGTTCCCTGCGACGTCTCGAAGAGTGTTTTAAAGAGTAAATATTGAATCTTTGAATGAAATTACCTCAATCAAGGTACCTATTATGTCACTAGACCTTTTTAATGTATAAAGATTGAATATTTGTAAAGAACTACGAGTTTTGAGTTAAAGTTATTTGAGTTCCCTTTGACGTCACGAAGCATGTTTTAATGAGTAAAGATTGAATCTTTGAACGAAATTATCTCAATCAATGTACCTATTATGTCAGTAGACCTTTTTAATGTATAAAAGATGGAATCTTTGAAAAAAATGAGAGTATTGAGTTTAACTTATTCGAGTTACCTATGAAGTCGCAAAGAGTGTTTTAATGACCAAAGATTGAATCTTCGAATGAAAATTCCTCAATACAGGAACCTATTATGTTACTAGATCTTTTTGATGTATAAAGATGGAATCTTTGAAAGAAAATTAGAGTTTTGAGTTAAACTTATTCGAGTTCCTTTTGACATCCCGAAGAGTGTTTTAATGAATAAAGATTGAATCTTTGAATGAAATTACCTCAATCGAGGTACCTATTAAGTCACTAGAAATTTTTATTGTATAAAGATTGAATCTTTGAAAAGAAATGAGAGTTTTGAGTTAATGTTATTCGAGTTCCCTTTGACGTCACGAAGAGTGTTTTAATGAGTAAAGATTGAATCTTTGAACGAAATTACCTCAATCAAGGTACCTATTCTACCACTAGGCGTTTGTAATGTATGAAGATTGAATCTTTGAAAGAAAATGAGTGTTTTGAGTTTAACTTATTCGAGTTACCTATGAAATCGCGAAGAGTGTTTTAATGAATGAAGATGGAATCTTTGAATGAAAAATACCACAATAAAGGTACCAATTCTGTTACTAGACCTTTCCAATGTATAAAGATTGAATCTTTGAAAGAAAATGAGATTTTTGAGTTAAACTTATTCGAGTTCCCTGTAACGTCCCGAAGAGTGTCTTAATGAGTAAATATTGAATCATTGAATGAAATTACCTCAATCAAGGTAGCTATTACATCACTAGACCTTTTTAATTTATAAAGATTGACGTTTTGAAAAGAAATGAGTGTTTCGAGTTAAAGTTATTCAAGTTCCCTTTGACGTCACGAAGAGTGTTTTAACGAGTAAAGATTGAATCTTTGAATGAAATTACCTCAATCAAGGTACCTATTCTGTCACTAAACCTTTTTAATGTATAAAGATTGAATCTTTGAAAGAACATGAGAGTTTTGAGTTCAACTTATTCGAGTTACCTACGAAGTTGCGAAGAGTGTTTTAATGACTAAAGATTGAATCTTTGAAAGAAAATACCTCAATAAAGGTACTTATTTTGTTAGTAGACCTTTTTAATGTATAAAGACTGTATCTTTGAAAGAAATGGAGAGTTTTGAGTTAAACTTATTCACGTTCCCTGTAACGTCCCAAAGAGTGTTTTAATGAGTAAATATTGAATCTTTGAATGTAATTACCTCAATCAAGGTAGCTGTTATGTCACTAGACCTTTTTAATGTACAAAGATTGAATCTTGGAAAGAAAGTGAGAGTTTTGAGTTTAACTTATTCGAGTTACCTATGAAGTCGCGAAGAGTGTTTTAATGAATAAAGATTGAATCTTTGAATGAAAACACCTCAATAAAGGTACCTATTATGTTACTAGACCTTTTTAATGTCTAAAGATTGAATCTTTGGAATAAAATGATAGTTCTGAGTTCAACTTATTCGATTTACCTATGAAGTCGTGAACAGTGTTTTAATGACTAAATAATGAATCTTTGAATGAAAATACCTTAGTAAAGGTACCTATTATGTTACAAGACATTTTTAATGTATAAAGATTAAATCTTGGAAAGAAAATGACTGTTTTGAGTTAAACTTATTCGAGTTCCCTATGACATCCCGAAGAGTATTTCAACGAGTAAAGATTGAATCTTTGATTGAAATTACTTGAATCAAGGGACTTATTTTGTCCCTGGACCTTTTATATATTAAGATTGAATCTTTAAAAAGAAGTGGGCGTTATGAGTTAAACCTATCCGAGTTCCCTATGACGTCCCGAATAGTGTTTTAACGCGTAAGGATTGAATCTTTGTATGAAATTATCTCAATAGAGGTACTTATTATGTCACTAGACCTTTTTAATGTACAAAGGTTCAAGCTTTGAAAGAAAATGAGAGTTTTGAGTTAAACATATTCGAGTTCCCTGCGACGTCTCGAAGAGTGTTTTAAAGAGTAAATATTGAATCTCTGAATGAAATTACCTCAATCAACGTACCTATTATGTCACTAGACCTTTTTAATGTATAAAGATTGAATATTTGTAAAGAACTACGAGTTTTGCATTAAAGTTATTTGAGTTCCCTTTGACGTCACGAAGCGTGTTTTAATGAGTAAAGATTGAGTCTTTGAACGAAATTATCTCAATCAATGTACCTATTATGTCAGTAGACCTTTTTAATGTATAAAGATGGAATCTTTGAAAAAAATGAGAGTATTGAGTTTAACTTATTCGAGTTACCTATGAAGTCGCGAAGAGTGTTTTAATGACCAAAGATTGAATCTTCGAATGAAAATTCCTCAATACAGGAGCCTATTATGTTACTAGATCTTTTTGATGTATAAAGATGGAATCTTTGAAAGAAAATTAGAGTTTTGAGTTAAACTTATTCGAGTTCCTTTTGACATCCCGAAGAGTGTTTTAATGAATAAAGATTGAATCTTTGAATGAAATTACCTCAATCGAGGTACCTATTAAGTCACTAGAAATTTTTATTGTATAAAGATTGAATCTTTGAAAAGAAATGAGAGTTTTGAGTTAAAGTTATTCGCGTTCCCTTTGACGTCACGAAGAGTGTTTTAATGAGTAAAGATTGAATCTTTGAATGAAATTACCTCAATCAAGGTACCTATTCTACCACTAGGCCTTTGTAATGTATGAAGATTGAATCTTTGAAAGAAAATGAGTGTTTTGAGTTTAACTTATTCGAGTTACCTATGAAATCGCGAAGAGTGTTTTAATGAATGAAGATGGAATCTTTGAATGAAAAATACCACAATAAAGGTACCAATTCTGTTACTAGACCTTTCCAATGTATAAAGATTGAATCTTTGAAAGAAAATGAGATTTTTGAGTTAAACTTATTCGAGTTCCCTGTAACGTCCCGAAGAGTGTCTTAATGAGTAAAGATTGAATCATTGAATGAAATTACCTCAATCAAGGTAGCTATTACATCACTAGACCGTTTTAATTTATAAAGATTGACGTTTTGAAAAGAAATGAGTGTTTCGAGTTAAAGTTATTCCAGTTCCCTTTGACGTCACGAAGAGTGTTTTAATGAGTAAAGATTGAATCTTTGAATGAAATTACCTCAATCAAGGTACCTATTCTGTCACTAAACCTTTTTAATGTATAAAGATTGAATCTTTGAAAGAACATGAGAGTTTTGAGTTCAACTTATTCGAGTTACCTATGAAGTTGCGAAGAGTGTTTTAATGATTAAAGATTGAATCTTTGAATGCAAATACCTCAATAAAGGTACTTATTTTGTTAGTAGACCTCTTTAATGTATAAAGACTGTATCTTTGAAAGAAATGGAGAGTTTTGAGTTAAACTTATTCACGTTCCCTGTAACGTCCCAAAGAGTGTTTTAATGAGTAAATATTGAATCTTTGAATGTAATTACCTCAATCAAGGTAGCTGTTATGTCACTAGACCTTTTTAATGTACAAAGATTGAATCTTGGAAAGAAAGTGAGAGTTTTGAGTTTAACTTATTCGAGTTACCTATGAAGTCGCGAAGAGTGTTTTAATGAATAAAGACTGAATCTTTGAATGAAAACACCTCAATAAAGGTACCTATTATGTTACTAGACCTTTTTAATGTCTAAAGATTGAATCTTTGGAATAAAATGATAGTTCTGAGTTCAACTTATTCGATTTACCTATGAAGTCGTGAACAGTGTTTTAATGACTAAATAATGAATCTTTGAATGAAAATACCTTAGTAATGGTTCCTATTATGTTAGAAGACCTTTTTAATGTATAAAGATTGAATCTTGGAAAGAAAATGACTGTTTTGAGTCAAACTTATTCGAGTTCCCTATGACATCCCGAAGAGTATTTCAACGAGTAAAGATTAAATCTTTGATTGAAATTACTTGAATCATGGGACTTATTTTGTCCCTGGACCTTTTATATATAAAGATTGAATCTTTAAAAAGAAGTGGGCGTTATGAGTTAAACCTATCCGAGTTCGCTATGACGTCCCGAATAGTGTTTTAACGCGTAAGGATTGAATCTTTGTATGAAATTATCTCAATAGAGGTACTTATTATGTCACTAGACCTTTTTAATGTACAAAGGTTCAAGCTTTGAAAGAAAATGAGAGTTTTGAGTTAAACATATTCGAGTTCCCTGCGATGTCTCGAAGAGTGTTTTAAAGAGTAAATATTGAATCTTTGAATGAAATTACCTCAATCAAGGTACCTATTATGTCACTAGACCTTTTTAATGTATAAAGATTGAATATTTGTAAAGAACTACGAGTTTTGAGTTAAAGTTATTTGAGTTCCCTTTGACGTCACGAAGCGTGTTTTAATGAGTAAAGATTGAATCTTTGAACGAAATTATCTCAATCAATGTACCTATTATGTCAGTAGACCTTTTTAATGTATAAAGATGGAATCTTTGAAAAAAATGAGAGTATTGAGTTTAACTTATTCGAGTTACCTATGAAGTCGCGAAGAGTGTTTTAATGACCAAAGATTGAATCTTCGAATGAAAATTCCTCAATACAGGAGCCTATTATGTTATTAGATCTTTTTGATGTATAAAGATGGAATCTTTGAAAGAAAATTAGAGTTTTGAGTTAAACTTATTCGAGTTCCTTTTGACATCCCGAAGAGTGTTTTAATGAATAAAGATTGAATCTTTGAATGAAATTACCTCAATCGAGGTACCTATTAAGTCACTAGAAATTTTTATTGTATAAAGATTGAATCTTTGAAAAGAAATGAGAGTTTTGAGTTAAAGTTATCCGAGTTCCCTTTGACGTCACGAAGAGTGTTTTAATGAGTAAAGATTGAATCTTTGAATGAAATTACCTCAATCAAGGTACCTATTCTACCACTAGGCCTTTGTAATGTATGAAGATTGAATCTTTGAAAGAAAATGAGTGTTTTGAGTTTAACTTATTCGAGTTACCTATGAAATCGCGAAGAGTGTTTTAATGAATGAAGATGGAATCTTTGAATGAAAAATACCACAATAAAGGTACCAATTCTGTTACTAGACCTTTCCAATGTATAAAGATTGAATCTTTGAAAGAAAATGAGATTTTTGAGTTAAACTTATTCGAGTTCCCTGTAACGTCCCGAAGAGTGTCTTAATGAGTAAAGATTGAATCATTGAATGAAATTACCTCAATCAAGGTAGCTATTACATCACTAGACCGTTTTAATTTATAAAGATTGACGTTTTGAAAAGAAATGAGTGTTTCGAGTTAAAGTTATTCAAGTTCCCTGTGACGTCACGAAGAGTGTTTTAATGAGTAAAGATTGAATCTTTGAATGAAATTACCTCAATCAAGGTACCTATTCTGTCACTAAACCTTTTTAATGTATAAAGATTGAATCTGTGAAAGAACATGAGAGTTTTGAGTTCAACTTATTCGAGTTACCTATGAAGTTGCGAAGAGTGTTTTAATGATTAAAGATTGAATCTTTGAATGAAAATACCTCAATAAAGGTACTTATTTTGTTAGTAGACCTCTTTAATGTATAAAGACTGTATCTTTGAAAGAAATGGAGAGTTTTGAGTTAAACTTATTCACGTTCCCTGTAACGTCCCAAAGAGTGTTTTAATGAGTAAATATTGAATCTTTGAATGTAATTACCTCAATCAAGGTAGCTGTTATGTCACTAGACCTTTTTAATGTACAAAGATTGAATCTTGGAAAGAAAGTGAGAGTTTTGAGTTTAACTTATTCGAGTTACCTATGAAGTCGCGAAGAGTGTTTTAATGAATAAAGACTGAATCTTTGAATGAAAACACCTCAATAAAGGTACCTATTATGTTACTAGACCTTTTTAATGTCTAAAGATTGAATCTTTGGAATAAAATGATAGTTCTGAGTTCAACTTATTCGATTTACCTATGAAGCCGTGAACAGTGTTTTAATGACTAAATAATGAATCTTTGAATGAAAATACCTTAGTAATGGTTCCTATTATGTTAGAAGACCTTTTTAATGTATAAAGATTGAATCTTGGAAAGAAAATGACTGTTTTGAGTCAAACTTATTCGAGTTCCCTATGACATCCCGAAGAGTATTTCAACGAGTAAAGATTAAATCTTTGATTGAAATTACTTGAATCATGGGACTTATTTTGTCCCTGGAC
The DNA here is from genome assembly GCF_030987335.1 of Cornus florida. NCBI lineage: Eukaryota > Viridiplantae > Streptophyta > Magnoliopsida > Cornales > Cornaceae > Cornus > Cornus florida. Next base: position 101,893,538 of record NW_026775573.1, read on the forward strand.
CTTTTATATATAAAGATTGAATCTTTAAAAAGAAGTGGGCGTTATGAGTTAAACCTATCCGAGTTCCCTATGACGTCCCGAATAGTGTTTTAACGCGTAAGGATTGAATCTTTGTATGAAATTATCTCAATAGAGGTACTTATTATGTCACTAGACCTTTTTAATGTACAAAGGTTCAAGCTTTGAAAGAAAATGAGAGTTTGGAGTTAAACATATTTGAGTTCCCTGCGACGTCTCGAAGAGTGTTTCAAAGAGTAAATATTGAATCTTTGAATGAAATTACCTCAATCAAGGTACCTATTATGTCACTAGACCTTTTTAATGTATAAAGATTGAATATTTGTAAAGAACTACGAGTTTTGAGTTAAAGTTATTTGAGTTCCCTTTGACGTTACGAAGCGTGTTTTAATGAGTAAAGATTGAATCTTTGAACGAAATTATCTCAATCAATGTACCAATTATGTCAGTAGACCTTTTTAATGTATAAAGATGGAATCTTTGAAAAAAATGAGAGTATTGAGTTTAACTTATTCGAGTTACCTATGAAGTCGCGAAGAGTGTTTTAATGACCAAAGATTGAATCTTCGAATGAAAATTCCTCAATACAGGAGCCTATTATGTTACTAGATCTTTTTGATGTATAAAGATGGAATCTTTGAAAGAAAATTAGAGTTTTGAGTTAAACTTATTCGAGTTCCTTTTGACATCCCGAAGAGTGTTTTAATGAATAAAGATTGAATCTTTGAATGAAATTACCTCAATCGAGGTACCTATTAAGTCACTAGAAATTTTTATTGTATAAAGATTGAATCTTTGAAAAGAAATGAGAGTTTTGAGTTAAAGTTATTCGAGTTCCCTTTGACGTCACGAAGAGTGTTTTAATGAGTAAAGATTGAATCTTTGAATGAAATTACCTCAATCAAGGTACCTATTCTACCACTAGGCCTTTGTAATGTATGAAGATTGAATCTTTGAAAGAAAATGAGTGTTTTGAGTTTAACTTATTCGAGTTACCTATGAAATCGCGAAGAGTGTTTTAATGAATGAAGATGGAATCTTTGAATGAAAAATACCACAATAAAGGTACCAATTCTGTTACTAGACCTTTCCAATGTATAAAGATTGAATCTTTGAAAGAAAATGAGATTTTTGAGTTAAACTTATTCGAGTTCCCTGTAACGTCCCGAAGAGTGTCTTAATGAGTAAAGATTGAATCATTGAATGAAATTACCTCAATCAAGGTAGCTATTACATCACTAGACCGTTTTAATTTATAAAGATTGCCGTTTTGAAAAGAAATGAGTGTTTCGAGTTAAAGTTATTCAAGTTCCCTTTGACGTCACGAAGAGTGTTTTAATGAGTAAAGATTGAATCTTTGAATGAAATTACCTCAATCAAGGTACCTATTCTGTCACTAAACCTTTTTAATGTATAAAGATTGAATCTTTGAAAGAACATGAGAGTTTTGAGTTCAACTTATTCGAGTTACCTATGAAGTTGCGAAGAGTGTTTTAATGACTAAAGATTGAATCTTTGAATGAAAATACCTCAATAAAGGTACATATTTTGTTAGTAGACCTTTTTAATGTATAAAGACTGTATCTTTGAAAGAAATGGAGAGTTTTGAGTTAAACTTATTCACGTTCCCTGTAACGTCCCAAAGAGTGTTTTAATGAGTAAATATTGAATCTTTGAATGTAATTACCTCAATCAAGGTAGCTGTTATGTCACTAGACCTTTTTAATGTACAAAGATTGAATCTTGGAAAGAAAGTGAGAGTTTTGAGTTTAACTTATTCGAGTTACCTATGAAGTCGCGAAGAGTGTTTTAATGACCAAAGATTGAATCTTCGAATGAAAATTACTCAATACAGGAACCTATTATGTTACTAGATCTTTTTGATGTATAAAGATGGAATCTTTGAAAGAAAATTAGAGTTTTGAGTTAAACTTATTCGAGTTCCTTTTGACATCCCGAAGAGTGTTTTAATGAATAAAGATTGAATCTTTGAATGAAATTACCTCAATCGAGGTACCTATAAAGTCACTAGAAAATTTTATTGTATAAAGATTGAATCTTTGAAAAGAAATGAGAGTTTTGAGTTAAAGTTATTCGAGTTCCCTTTGACGTCACGAAGAGTGTTTTAATGAGTAAAGATTGAATCTTTGAACGAAATTACCTCAATCAAGGTACCTATTCTACCACTAGGCGTTTGTAATGTATGAAGATTGAATCTTTGAAAGAAAGTGAGTGTTTTGAGTTTAACTTATTCGAGTTACCTATGAAATCGCGAAGAGTGATTTTTTGAATGAAGATGGAATCTTTGAATGAAAAATACCACAATAAAGGTACCAATTCTGTTACTAGACCTTTCCAATGTATAAAGATTGAATCTTAATGAGATTTTTGAGTTAAACTTATTCGAGTTCCCTGTAACGTCCCGAAGAGTGTCTTAATGAGTAAATATTGAATCATTGAATGAAATTACCTCAATCAAGGTAGCTATTACATCACTAGACCTTTTTAATTTATAAAGATTGACGTTTTGAAAAGAAATGAGTGTTTCGAGTTAAAGTTATTCAAGTTCCCTTTGACGTCACGAAGAGTGTTTTAATGAGTAAAGATTAAATCTTTGAATGAAATTACCTCAATCAAGGTACCTATTCTGTCACTAAACCTTTTTAATGTATAAAGATTGAATCTTTGAAAGAACATGAGAGTTTTGAGTTCAACTTATTCGAGTTACCTATGAAGTTGCGAAGAGTGTTTTAAAGACTAAAGATTGAATCTTTGAAAGAAAATACCTCAATAAAGGTACCTATTATGTTACTAGACCTTTTTAATGTCTAAAGATTGAATCTTTGGAATAAAATGATAGTTCTGAGTTCAACTTATTCGATTTACCTATGAAGTCGTGAACAGTGTTTTAATGACCAAATAATGAATCTTTGAATGAAAATACCTTACTAAAGGTACCTATTATGTTACGAGACATTTTTAATGTATAAAGATTGAATCTTGGAAAGAAAATGACTGTTTTGAGTTAAACTTATTCGAGTTCCCTATGACATCCCGAAGAGTATTTCAACGAGTAAAGATTGAATCTTTGATTGAAATTACTTGAATCAAGGGACTTATTTTGTCCCTGGACCTTTTATATATTAAGATTGAATCTTTAAAAAGAAGTGGGTGTTATGAGTTAAACCTATCCGAGTTCCCTATGACGTCCCGAATAGTGTTTTAACGCGTAAGGATTGAATCTTTGTATGAAATTACCTCAATAGAGGTACTTATTATGTCACTAGACCTTTTTAATGTATAAAGGTTCAAGCTTTGAAAGAAAATGAGAGTTTTGAGTTAAACATATTCGAGTTCCCTGCGACGTCTCGAAGAGTGTTTTAAAGAGTAAATATTGAATCTTTGAATGAAATTACCTCAATCAAGGTACCTATTATGTCACTAGACCTTTTTAATGTATAAAGATTGAATATTTGTAAAGAACTACGAGTTTTGAGTTAAAGTTATTTGAGTTCCCTGTGACGTCACGAAGCGTGTTTTAATGAGTAAAGATTGAATCTTTGAACGAAATTATCTCAATCAATGTACCTATTATGTCAGTAGACCTTTTTAATGTATAAAAGATGGAATCTTTGAAAAAAATGAGAGTATTGAGTTTAACTTATTCGAGTTACCTATGAAGTCGCGAAGAGTGTTTTAATGACCAAAGATTGAATCTTCGAATGAAAATTCCTCAATACAGGAACCTATTATGTTACTAGATCTTTTTGATGTATAAAGATTGAATCTTTGAAAGAAAATTAGAGTTTTGAGTTAAACTTATTCGAGTTCCTTTTGACATCCCAAAAAGTGTTTTAATGAATAAAGATTGAATCTTTGAATGAAATTACCTCAATCGAGGTACCTATTAAGTCACTAGAAATTTTTATTGTATAAAGATTGAATCTTTGAAAAGAAATGAGAGTTTTGAGTTAAAGTTATTCGAGTTCCCTTTGACGTCACGAAGAGTGTTTTAATGAGTAAAGATTGAATCTTTGAACGAAATTACCTCAATCAAGGTGCCTATTCTACCACTAGGCCTTTGTAATGTATGAAGATTGAATCTTTGAAAGAAAATGAGTGTTTTGAGTTTAACTTATTCGAGTTACCTATGAAATCGCGAAGAGTGTTTTAATGAATGAAGATGGAATCTTTGAACGAAAAATACCACAACAAAGGTACCAATTCTGTTACTAGACCTTTCTAATGTATAAAGATTGAATCTTTGAAAGAAAATGAGATTTTTGAGTTAAACTTATTCGAGTTCCCTGTAACGTCCCGAAGAGTGTCTTAATGAGTAAAGATTGAATCATTGAATGAAATTACCTCAATCAAGGTAGCTATTACATCACTAGACCTTTTTAATTTATAGAGATTGACGTTTTGAAAAGAAATGAGTGTTTCGAGTTAAAGTTATTCAAGTTCCCTTTGACGTCACGAAGAGTGTTTTAATGAGTAAAGATTGAATCTTTGAATGAAATTACCTCAATCAAGGTACCTATTCTGTCACTAAACCTTTTTAATGTATAAAGATTGAATCTTTGAAAGAACATGAGAGTTTTGAGTTCAACTTATTCGAGTTACCTATGAAGTTAGGAAGAGTGTTTTAATGATTAAAGATTGAATCTTTGAATGAAAATACCTCAATAAAGGTACTTATTTTGTTAGTAGACCTCTTTAATGTATAAAGACTGTATCTTTGAAAGAAATGGAGAGTTTTGAGTTAAACTTATTCACGTTCCCTGTAACGTCCCAAAGAGTGTTTTAATGAGTAAATATTGAATCTTTGAATGTAATTACCTCAATCAAGGTAGCTGTTATGTCACTAGACCTTTTTAATGTACAAAGATTGAATCTTGGAAAGAAAGTGAGAGTTTTGAGTTTAACTTATTCGACTTACCTATGAAGTCGAGAAGAGTGTTTTAATGAATAAAGACTGAATCTTTGAATGAAAACACCTCAATAAAGGTACCTATTATGTTACTAGACCTTTTTAATGTCTAAAGATTGAATGTTTGGAATAAAATGATAGTTCTGAGTTCAACTTATTCGATTTACCTATGAAGTCGTGAACAGTGTTTTAATGACTAAATAATGAATCTTTGAATGAAAATACCTTAGTAATGGTACCTATTATGTTAGAAGACCTTTTTAATGTATAAAGATTGAATCTTGGAAAGAAAATGACTGTTTTGAGTCAAACTTATTCGAGTTCCCTATGACATCCCGAAGAGTATTTCAACGAGTAAAGATTGAATCTTTGATTGAAATTACTTGAATCAAGGGACTTATTTTGTCCCTGGACCTTTTATATATAAAGATTGAATCTTTAAAAAGAAGTGGGCGTTATAAGTTAAACCTATCCGAGTTCCCTATGACGTCCCGAATAGTGTTTTAACGCGTAAGGATTGAATCTTTGTATGAAATTATCTCAATAGAGGTACTTATTATGTCACTAGACCTTTTTAATGTATAAAGGTTCAAGTTTTGAAAGAAAATGAGAGTTTTGAGTTAAACATATTCGAGTTCCCTGCGACGTCTCGAAGAGTGTTTTAAAGAGTAAATATTGAATCTTTGAATGAAATTACCTCAATCAAGGTACCTATTATGTCACTAGACCTTTTTAATGTATAAAGATTGAATATTTGTAAAGAACTACGAGTTTTGAGTTAAAGTTATTTGAGTTCCCTTTGACGTCACGAAGCGTGTTTTAATGAGTAAAGATTGAATCTTTGAACGAAATTATCTCAATCAATGTACCTATTATGACAGTAGACCTTTTTAATGTATAAAGATGGAATCTTTGAAAAAAATGAGAGTATTGAGTTTAACTTATTCGAGTTACCTATGAAGTCGCGAAGAGTGTTTTAATGACCAAAGATTGAATCTTCGAATGAAAATTCCTCAATACAGGAACCTATTATGTTACTAGATCTTTTTGATGTATAAAGATGGAATCTTTGAAAGAAAATTAGAGTTTTGAGTTAAACTTATTCGAGTTCCTTTTGACATCCCGAAGAGTGTTTTAATGAATAAAGATTGAATCTTTGAATGAAATTACCTCAATCGAGGTACCTATTAAGTCACTAGAAATTTTTATTGTATAAAGATTGAATCTTTGAAAAGAAATGAGAGTTTTGAGTTAAAGTTATTCGAGTTCCCTTTGACGTCACGAAGAGTGTTTTAATGAGTAAAGATTGAATCTTTGAATGAAATTACCTCAATCAAGGTACCTATTCTACCACTAGGCCTTTGTAATGTGTGAAGATTGAATCTTTGAAAGAAAATGAGTGTTTTGAGTTTAACTTATTCGAGTTACCTATGAAATCGCGAAGAGTGTTTTAATGAATGAAGATGGAATCTTTGAATGAAAAATACCACAATAAAGGTACCAATTCTGTTACTAGACCTTTCCAATGTATAAAGATTGAATCTTTGAAAGAAAATGAGATTTTTGAGTTAAACTTATTCGAGTTCCCTGTAACGTCCCGAAGAGTGTCTTAATGAGTAAAGATTGAATCATTGAATGAAATTACCTCAATCAAGGTAGCTATTACATCACTAGACCGTTTTAATTTATAAAGATTGACGTTTTGAAAAGAAATGAGTGTTTCGAGTTAAAGTTATTCAAGTTCCCTTTGACGTCACGAAGAGTGTATTAATGAGTAAAGATTGAATCTTTGAATGAAATTACCTCAATCAAGGTACCTATTCTGTCACTAAACCTTTTTAATGTATAAAGATTGAATCTTTGAAAGAACATGAGAGTTTTGAGTTCAACTTATTCGAGTTACCTATGAAGTTGCGAAGAGTGTTTTAATGACTAAAGATTGAATCTTTGAATGAAAATACCTCAATAAAGGTACTTATTTTGTTAGTAGACCTTTTTAATGTATAAAGACTGTATCTTTGAAAGAAATGGAGAGTTTTGAGTTAAACTTATTCACGTTCCCTGTAACGTCCCAAAGAGTGTTTTAATGAGTAAATATTGAATCTTTGAATGTAATTACCTCAATCAAGGTAGCTGTTATGTCACTAGACCTTTTTCATGTACAAAGATTGAATCTTGGAAAGAAAGTGAGAGTTTTGAGTTTAACTTATTCGAGTTACCTATGAAGTCGCGAAGAGTGTTTTAATGACCAAAGATTGAATCTTCGAATGAAAATTCCTCAATACAGGAACCTATTATGTTACTAGATCTTTTTGATGTATAAAGATGGAATCTTTGAAAGAAAATTAGAGTTTTGAGTTAAACTTATTCGAGTCCTTTTGACATCCCGAAGAGTGTTTTAATGAATAAAGATTGAATTTTTGAATGAAATTACCTCAATCGAGGTACCTATTAAGTCACTAGAAATTTTTATTGTATAAAGATTGAATCTTTGAAAAGAAATGAGAGTTTTGAGTTAAAGTTATTCGAGTTCCCTTTGACGTCACGAAGAGTGTTTTAAAGAGTAAAGATTGAATCTTTGAACGAAATTACCTCAATCAAGGTACCTACTCTACCACTAGGCCTTTGTAATGTATGAAGATTGAATCTTTGAAAGAAAATGAGTGTTTTGAGTTTAACTTATTCGAGTTACCTATGAAATCGCGAAGAGTGTTTTAATGAATGAAGATGGAATCTTTGAATGAAAAATACCACAATAAAGGTACCAATTCTGTTACTAGACCTTTCCAATGTATAAAGATTGAATCTTTGAAAGAAAATGAGATTTTTGAGTTAAACATATTCGAGTTCCCTGTAACGTCCCGAAGAGTGTCTTAATGAGTAAAGATTGAATCATTGAATGAAATTACCTCAATCAAGGTAGCTATTACATCACTAGACCTTTTTAATTTATAAAGATTGACGTTTTGAAAAGAAATGAGTGTTTCGAGTTAAAGTTATTCAAGTTCCCTTTGACGTCACGAAGAGTGTTTTAATGAGTAAAGATTGAATCTTTGAATGAAATTACCTCAATCAAGGTACCTATTCTGTCACTAAACCTTTTTAATGTATAAAGATTGAATCTTTGAAAGAGCATGACAGTTTTGAGTTCAACTTATTCGAGTTACCTATGAAGTTGCGAAGAGTGTTTTAATGACTAAAGATTGAATCTTTGAATGAAAATACCTCACTAAAGGTACTTATTTTGTTAGTAGACCTTTTTAATGTTTTAAGACTGTATCTTTGAAAGAAATGGAGAGTTTTGAGTTAAACTTATTCACGTTCCCGGTAACGTCCCAAAGAGAGTTTTAATAAGTAAATATTGAATCTTTGAATGTAATTACCTCAATCAAGGTAGCTGTTATGTCACTAGACCTTTTTAATGTACAAAGATTGAATCTTGGAAAGAAAGTGAGAGTTTTGAGTTTAACTTATTCGACTTACCTATGAAGTCGAGAAGAGTGTTTTAATGAATAAAGACTGAATCTTTGAATGAAAACACCTCAATAAAGGTACCTATTATGTTACTAGACCTTTTTAATGTCTAAAGATTGAATGTTTGGAATAAAATGATAGTTCTGAGTTCAACTTATTCGATTTACCTATGAAGTCGTGAACAGTGTTTTAATGACTAAATAATGAATCTTTGAATGAAAATACCTTAGTAATGGTACCTATTATGTTAGAAGACCTTTTTAATGTATAAAGATTGAATCTTGGAAAGAAAATGACTGTTTTGAGTCAAACTTATTCGAGTTCCCTATGACATCCCGAAGAGTATTTCAACGAGTAAAGATTGAATCTTTGATTGAAATTACTTGAATCAAGGGACTTATTTTGTCCCTGGACCTTTTATATATAAAGATTGAATCTTTAAAAAGAAGTGGGCGTTATAAGTTAAACCTATCCGAGTTCCCTATGACGTCCCGAATAGTGTTTTAACGCGTAAGGATTGAATCTTTGTATGAAATTATCTCAATAGAGGTACTTATTATGTCACTAGACCTTTTTAATGTATAAAGGTTCAAGTTTTGAAAGAAAATGAGAGTTTTGAGTTAAACATATTCGAGTTCCCTGCGACGTCTCGAAGAGTGTTTTAAAGAGTAAATATTGAATCTTTGAATGAAATTACCTCAATCAAGGTACCTATTATGTCACTAGACCTTTTTAATGTATAAAGATTGAATATTTGTAAAGAACTACGAGTTTTGAGTTAAAGTTATTTGAGTTCCCTTTGACGTCACGAAGCGTGTTTTAATGAGTAAAGATTGAATCTTTGAACGAAATTATCTCAATCAATGTACCTATTATGACAGTAGACCTTTTTAATGTATAAAGATGGAATCTTTGAAAAAAATGAGAGTATTGAGTTTAACTTATTCGAGTTACCTATGAAGTCGCGAAGAGTGTTTTAATGACCAAAGATTGAATCTTCGAATGAAAATTCCTCAATACAGGAACCTATTATGTTACTAGATCTTTTTGATGTATAAAGATGGAATCTTTGAAAGAAAATTAGAGTTTTGAGTTAAACTTATTCGAGTTCCTTTTGACATCCCGAAGAGTGTTTTAATGAATAAAGATTGAATCTTTGAATGAAATTACCTCAATCGAGGTACCTATTAAGTCACTAGAAATTTTTATTGTATAAAGATTGAATCTTTGAAAAGAAATGAGAGTTTTGAGTTAAAGTTATTCGAGTTCCCTTTGACGTCACGAAGAGTGTTTTAATGAGTAAAGATTGAATCTTTGAATGAAATTACCTCAATCAAGGTACCTATTCTACCACTAGGCCTTTGTAATGTGTGAAGATTGAATCTTTGAAAGAAAATGAGTGTTTTGAGTTTAACTTATTCGAGTTACCTATGAAATCGCGAAGAGTGTTTTAATGAATGAAGATGGAATCTTTGAATGAAAAATACCACAATAAAGGTACCAATTCTGTTACTAGACCTTTCCAATGTATAAAGATTGAATCTTTGAAAGAAAATGAGATTTTTGAGTTAAACTTATTCGAGTTCCCTGTAACGTCCCGAAGAGTGTCTTAATGAGTAAAGATTGAATCATTGAATGAAATTACCTCAATCAAGGTAGCTATTACATCACTAGACCGTTTTAATTTATAAAGATTGACGTTTTGAAAAGAAATGAGTGTTTCGAGTTAAAGTTATTCAAGTTCCCTTTGACGTCACGAAGAGTGTATTAATGAGTAAAGATTGAATCTTTGAATGAAATTACCTCAATCAAGGTACCTATTCTGTCACTAAACCTTTTTAATGTATAAAGATTGAATCTTTGAAAGAACATGAGAGTTTTGAGTTCAACTTATTCGAGTTACCTATGAAGTTGCGAAGAGTGTTTTAATGACTAAAGATTGAATCTTTGAATGAAAATACCTCAATAAAGGTACTTATTTTGTTAGTAGACCTTTTTAATGTATAAAGACTGTATCTTTGAAAGAAATGGAGAGTTTTGAGTTAAACTTATTCACGTTCCCTGTAACGTCCCAAAGAGTGTTTTAATGAGTAAATATTGAATCTTTGAATGTAATTACCTCAATCAAGGTAGCTGTTATGTCACTAGACCTTTTTCATGTACAAAGATTGAATCTTGGAAAGAAAGTGAGAGTTTTGAGTTTAACTTATTCGAGTTACCTATGAAGTCGCGAAGAGTGTTTTAATGACCAAAGATTGAATCTTCGAATGAAAATTCCTCAATACAGGAACCTATTATGTTACTAGATCTTTTTGATGTATAAAGATGGAATCTTTGAAAGAAAATTAGAGTTTTGAGTTAAACTTATTCGAGTCCTTTTGACATCCCGAAGAGTGTTTTAATGAATAAAGATTGAATTTTTGAATGAAATTACCTCAATCGAGGTACCTATTAAGTCACTAGAAATTTTTATTGTATAAAGATTGAATCTTTGAAAAGAAATGAGAGTTTTGAGTTAAAGTTATTCGAGTTCCCTTTGACGTCACGAAGAGTGTTTTAAAGAGTAAAGATTGAATCTTTGAACGAAATTACCTCAATCAAGGTACCTACTCTACCACTAGGCCTTTGTAATGTATGAAGATTGAATCTTTGAAAGAAAATGAGTGTTTTGAGTTTAACTTATTCGAGTTACCTATGAAATCGCGAAGAGTGTTTTAATGAATGAAGATGGAATCTTTGAATGAAAAATACCACAATAAAGGTACCAATTCTGTTACTAGACCTTTCCAATGTATAAAGATTGAATCTTTGAAAGAAAATGAGATTTTTGAGTTAAACATATTCGAGTTCCCTGTAACGTCCCGAAGAGTGTCTTAATGAGTAAAGATTGAATCATTGAATGAAATTACCTCAATCAAGGTAGCTATTACATCACTAGACCTTTTTAATTTATAAAGATTGACGTTTTGAAAAGAAATGAGTGTTTCGAGTTAAAGTTATTCAAGTTCCCTTTGACGTCACGAAGAGTGTTTTAATGAGTAAAGATTGAATCTTTGAATGAAATTACCTCAATCAAGGTACCTATTCTGTCACTAAACCTTTTTAATGTATAAAGATTGAATCTTTGAAAGAGCATGACAGTTTTGAGTTCAACTTATTCGAGTTACCTATGAAGTTGCGAAGAGTGTTTTAATGACTAAAGATTGAATCTTTGAATGAAAATACCTCACTAAAGGTACTTATTTTGTTAGTAGACCTTTTTAATGTTTTAAGACTGTATCTTTGAAAGAAATGGAGAGTTTTGAGTTAAACTTATTCACGTTCCCGGTAACGTCCCAAAGAGAGTTTTAATAAGTAAATATTGAATCTTTGAATGTAATTACCTCAATCAAGGTAGCTGTTATGTCACTAGACCTTTTTAATGTACAAAGATTGAATCTTGGAAAGAAAGTGAGAGTTTTGAGTTTAACTTATTCGAGTTACCTATGAAGTCGCGAAGAGTGTTTTAATGAATGAAGATTGAATCTTTGAATGAAAACACCTCAATAAAGGTACCTATTATGTTACTAGACCTTTTTAATGTCTAAAGATTGAATCTTTGGAATAAAATGATAGTTCTGAGTTTAACTTATTCGATTTACCTATGAAGTCGTGAACAGTGTTTTAATGACTAAATAATGAATCTTTGAATGAAAATACCGTAGTAAAGGTACCTATTATGTTAGAAGACCTTTTTAATGTATAAAGATTGAATCTTGGAAAGAAAATGACTGTTTTGAGTTAAACTTATTCGAGTTCCCTATGACATCCCGAAGAGTATTTCAACGAGTAAAGATTGAATCTTTGATTGAAATTACTTGAATCAAGGGACTTATTTTGTCCCTGGACCTTTTATATATAAAGATTGAATCTTTAAAAAGAAGTGGGCGTTATGTGTTAAACCTATCCGAGTTCCCTATGACGTCCCGAATAGTGTTTTAACGCGTAAGGATTGAATCTTTGTATGAAATTACCTCAATAGAGGTACTTATTATGTCACTAGACCTTTTTAATGTATAAAGGTTCAAGCTTTGAAAGAAAATGAGAGTTTTGAGTTAAACATATTCGAGTTCCCAACGACGTCTCGAAGAGTGTTTTAAAGAGTAAATATTGAATCTTTGAATGAAATTACCTCAATCAAGGTACCTATTATGTCACTAGACCTTTTTAATGTATAAAGATTGAATATTTGTAAAGAAGTACGAGTTTTGAGTTAAAGTTATTTGAGTTCCCTTTGACATCACGAAGCGTGTTTTAATGAGTAAAGATTGAATCTTCGAACGAAATTATCTCAATCAATGTACCTATTATGTCAGTAGACCTTTTTAATGTATAAAAGATGGAATCTTTGAAAAAAATGAGAGTATTGAGTTTAACTTATTCGAGTTACCTATGAAGTCGCAAAGAGTGTTTTAATGACCAAAGATTGAATCTTCGAATGAAAATTCCTCAATACAGGAACCTATTATGTTACTAGATCTTTTTGATGTATAAAGATGGAATCTTTGAAAGAAAATTAGAGTTTTGAGTTAAACTTATTCGAGTTCCTTTTGACATCCCGAAGAGTGTTTTAATGAATAAAGATTGAATCTTTGAATGAAATTACCTCAATCGAGGTACCTATTAAGTCACTAGAAATTTTTATTGTATAAAGATTGAATGTTTGAAAAGAAATGAGAGTTTTGAGTTAAAGTTATTCGAGTTAACTTTGACGTCACAAAGAGTGTTTTAATGAGTAAAGATTGAATCTTTGAACGAAATTACCTCAATCAAGGTACCTATTCTACCACTAGGCGTTTGTAATGTATGAAGATTGAATCTTTGAAAGAAAATGAGTGTTTTGAGTTTAACTTATTCGAGTTACCTATGAAATCGCGAAGAGTGTTTTAATGAATGAAGATGGAATCTTTGAATGAAAAATACCACAATAAAGGTACCAATTCTGTTACTAGACCTTTCCAATGTATAAAGATTGAATCTTTGAAAGAAAATGAGATTTTTGAGTTAAACTTATTCGAGTTCCCTGTAACGTCCCGAAGAGTGTCTTAATGAGTAAATATTGAATCATTGAATGAAATTACCTCAATCAAGGTAGCTATTACATCACTAGACCTTTTTAATTTATAAAGAATGACGTTTTGAAAAGAAATGAGTGTTTCGAGTTAAAGTTATTCAAGTTCCCTTTGACGTCACGAAGAGTGTTTTAACGAGTAAAGATTGAATCTTTGAATGAAATTACCTCAATCAAGGTACCTATTCTGTCACTAAACCTTTTTAATGTATAAAGATTGAATCTTTGAAAGAACATGAGAGTTTTGAGTTCAACTTATTCGAGTTACCTATGAAGTTGCGAAGAGTGTTTTAATGACTAAAGATTGAATCTTTGAATGAAAATACCTCAATAAAGGTACTTATTTTGTTAGTAGACCTTTTTAATGTATAAAGACTGTATCTTTAAAAGAAATGGAGAGTTTTGAGTTAAACTTATTCACGTTCCCTGTAACGTCCCAAAGAGTGTTTTAATGAGTAAATATTGAATCTTTGAATGTAATTACCTCAATCATGGTAGCTGTTATGTCACTAGACCTTTTTAATGTACAAAGATTGAATCTTGGAAAGAAAGTGAGAGTTTTGTGTTTAACTTATTCGAGTTACCTATGAAGTCGCAAAGAGTGTTTTAATGAATAAAGATTGAATCTTTGAATGAAAACACCTCAATAAAGGTACCTATTATGTTACTAGACCTTTTTAATGTCTAAAGATTGAATCTTTGGAATAAAATGATAGTTCTGAGTTCAACTTATTCGATTTACCTATGAAGTCGTGAACAGTGTTTTAATGACTAAATAATGAGTCTTTGAATGAAAATACCTTAGTAAAGGTACCTATTATGTTACAAGACATTTTTAATGTATAAAGATTGAATCTTGGAAAGAAAATGACTGTTTTGAGTTAAACTTATTCGAGTTCCCTATGACATCCCGAAGAGTATTTCAACGAGTAAAGATTGAATCTTTGATTGAAATTACTTGAATCAAGGGACTTATTTTGTCCCTGGACCTTTTATATATTAAGATTGAATCTTTAAAAAGAAGTGGGTGTTATGAGTTAAGCCTATCCGAGTTCCCTATGACGTCCCGAATAGTGTTTTAACGCGTAAGGATTGAATCTTTGTATGAAATTACCTCAATAGAGGTACTTATTATGTCACTAGACCTTTTTAATGTATAAAGGTTCAAGCTTTGAAAGAAAATGAGAGTTTTGAGTTAAACATATTCGAGTTCCCTGCGACGTCTCGAAGAGTGTTTTAAAGAGTAAATATTGAATCTTTGAATGAAATTACCTCAATCAAGGTACCTATTATGTCGCTAGACCTTTTTAATGTATAAAGATTGAATATTTGTAAAGAACTACGAGTTTTGAGTTAAAGTTATTTGAGTTCCCTTTGACGTCACGAAGCGTGTTTTAATGAGTAAAGATTGAATCTTTGAACGAAATTATCTCAATCAATCTACCTATTATGTCAGTAGACCTTTTTAATGTATAAAGATGGAATCTTTGAAAAAAATGAGAGTATTGAGTTTAACTTATTCGAGTTACCTATGAAGTCGCGAAGAGTGTTTTAATGACCAAAGATTGAATCTTCGAATGAAAATTCCTCAATACAGGAACCTATTATGTTACTAGATCTTTTTGATGTATAAAGATGGAATCTTTGAAAGAAAATTAGAGTTTTGAGTTAAACTTATTCGAGTTCCTTTTGACATCCCGAAGAGTGTTTTAATGAATAAAGATTGAATCTTTGAATGAAATTACCTCAATCGAGGTACCTATTAAGTCAGTAGAAATTTTTATTGTATAAAGATTGAATCTTTGAAAAGAAATGAGAGTTTTGAGTTAAAGTTATTCGAGTTCCCTTTGACGTCACGAAGAGTGTTTTAATGAGTAAAGATTGAATCTTTGAATGAAATTACCTCAATCAAGGTACCTATTCTACCACTAGGCCTTTGTAATGTATGAAGATTGAATCTTTGAAAGAAAATGAGTGTTTTGAGTTTAACTTATTCGAGTTACCTATGAAATCGCGAAGAGTGTTTTAATGAATGAAGATGGAATCTTTGAATGAAAAATACCACAATAAAGGTACCAATTCTGTTACTAGACCTTTCCAATGTATAAAGATTGAATCTTTGAAAGAAAATGAGATTTTTGAGTTAAACTTATTCGAGTTCCCTATAACGTCCCGAAGAGTGTCTTAATGAGTAAAGATTGAATCATTGAATGAAATTACCTCAATCAAGGTAGCTATTACATCACTAGACCGTTTTGAAAAGAAATGAAATGAGTGTTTCGAGTTAAAGTTATTCAAGTTCCCTTTGACGTCACGAAGAGTGTTTTAATGAGTAAAGATTGAATCTTTGAATGAAATTACCTCAATCAAGGTACCTATTCTGTCACTAAACCTTTTTAATGTATAAAGATTGAATCTTTGAAAGAACATGAGAGTTTTGAGTTCAACTTATTCGAGTTACCTATGAAGTTGCGAAGAGTGTTTTAATGACTAAAGATTGAATCTTTGAATGAAAATACCTCAATAAAGGTACTTATTTTGTTAGTAGACCTTTTTAATGTATAAAGACTGTATCTTTGAAAGAAATGGAGAGTTTTGAGTTAAACTTATTCACGTTCCCTGTAACGTCCCAAAGAGTGTTTTAATGAGTAAATATTGAATCTTTGAATGTAATTACCTCAATCAAGGTAGCTGTTATGTCACTAGACCTTTTTAATGTACAAAGATTGAATCTTGGAAAGAAAGTGAGAGTTTTGAGTTTAACTTATTCGAGTTACCTATGAAGTCGCGAAGAGTGTTTTAATGACCAAAGATTGAATCTTCGAATGAAAATTCCTCAATACAGGAACCTATTATGTTACTAGATCTTTTTGGCGTATAAAGATGGAATCTTTGAAAGAAAATTAGAGTTTTGAGTTAAACTTATTCGATTTACCTATGAAGTCGTGAACAGTGTTTTAATGACTAAATAATGAATCTTTGAATGAAAATACCGTAGTAAAGGTACCTATTATGTTAGAAGACCTTTTTAATGTATAAAGATTTAATCTTGGAAAGAAAATGACTGTTTTGAGTTAAACTTATTCGAGTTCCCTATGACATTCCGAAGAGTATTTCAACGAGTAAAGATTGAATCTTTGATTGAAATTACTTGAATCAAGGGACTTATTTTGTCCCTGGACCTTTTATATATAAAGATTGAATCTTTAAAAAGAAGTGGGCGTTATGTGTTAAACCTATCCGAGTTCCCTATGACGTCCCGAATAGTGTTTTAACGCGTAAGGATTGAATCTTTGTATGAAATTTTCTCAATAGAGGTACTTATTATGTCACTAGACCTTTTTAATGTATAAAGGTTCAAGCTTTGAAAGAAAATGAGAGTTTTGAGTTAAACATATTCGAGTTCCCTACAACGTCTCGAAGAGTGTTTTAAAGAGTAAATATTGAATCTTTGAATGAAATTACCTCAATCAAGGTACCTATTATGTCACTAGACCTTTTTAATGTATAAAGATTGAATATTTGTAAAGAACTACGAGTTTTGAGTTAAAGTTATTTGAGTTCCCTTTGACGTCACGAAGCGTGTTTTAATGAGTAAAGATTGAATCTTTGAACGAAATTATCTCAATCAATGTACCTATTATGTCAGTAGACCTTTTTAATGTATAAAAGATGGAATCTTTGGAATAAAATGATAGTTCTGAGTTCAACTTATTCGATTTACCTATGAAGTCGTGAACAGTGTTTTAATGACTAAATAATGAATCTTTGAATGAAAATACCGTAGTAAAGGTACCTATTATGTTAGAAGACCTTTTTAATGTATAAAGATTGAATCTTGGAAAGAAAATGACTATTTTGAGTTAAACTTATTCGAGTTCCCTATGACATCCCGAAGTGTATTTCAACGAGTAAAGATTGAATCTTTGATTGAAATTACTTGAATCAAGGGACTTATTTTATCCCTGGACCTTTTATATATAAAGATTGAATCTTTAAAAAGAAGTGGGCGTTATGTGTTAAACCTATCCGAGTTCCCTATGACGTCCCGAATAGTGTTTTAACGCGTAAGGATTGAATCTTTGTATAAAATTATCTCAATAGAGGTACTTATTATGTCACTAGACCTTTTTAATGTATAAAGGTTCAAGCTTTGAAAGAAAATGAGAGTTTTGAGTTAAACATATTCGAGTTCCCTACGACGTCTCGAAGAGTGTTTTAAAGAGTAAATATTGAATCTTTGAATGAAATTACCTCAATCAAGGTACCTATTATGTCACTAGACCTTTTTAATGTATAAAGATTGAATATTTGTAAAGAACTACGAGTTTTGAGTTAAAGTTATTTGAGTTCCCTTTGACGTCATGAAGCGTGTTTTAATGAGTAAAGATTGAATCTTTGAACGAAATTATCTCAATCAATGTACCTATTATGTCAGTAGACCTTTTTAATGTATAAACGATGGAATCTTTGAAAAAAATGAGAGTATTGAGTTTAACTTATTCGAGTTACCTATGAAGTCGCGAAGAGTGTTTTAATGACCAAAGATTGAATCTTAGAATGAAAATTCCTCAATACAGGAACCTATTATGTTACTAGATCTTTTTGATGTATAAAGATGGAATCTTTGAAAGAAAATTAGAGTTTTGAGTTAAACTTATTCGAGTTCCTTTTGACATCCCGAAGAGTGTTTTAATGAATAAAGATTGAATCTTTGAATGAAATTACCTCAATCGAGGTACCTATTAAGTCACTAGAAATTTTTATTGTATAAAGATTGAATGTTTGAAAAGAAATGAGAGTTTTGAGTTAAAGTTATTCGAGTTAACTTTGACGTCACGAAGAGTGTTTTAATGAGTAAAGATTGAATCTTTGAACGAAATTACCTCAATCAAGATACCTATTCTACCACTAGGCGTTTGTAATGTATGAAGATTGAATCTTTGAAAGAAAATGAGTGTTTTGAGTTTAACTTATTCGAGTTACCTATGAAATCGCGAAGAGTGTTTTAATGAATGAAGATGGAATCTTTGAATGAAAAATACCACAATAAAGGTACCAATTCTGTTACTAGACCTTTCCAATGTATAAAGATTGAATCTTTGAAAGAAAATGAGATTTTTGAGTTAAACTTATTCGAGTTCCCTGTAACGTCCCGAAGAGTGTCTTAATGAGTAAATATTGAATCATTGAATGAAATTACCTCAATCAAGGTAGCTATTACATCACTAGACCTTTTTAATTTATAAAGATTGACGTTTTGAAAAGAAATGAGTGTTTCGAGTTAAAGTTATTCAAGTTCCCTTTGACGTCACGAAGAGTGTTTTAATGAGTAAAGATTGAATCTTTGAATGATATTACCTCAATCAAGGTACCTATTCTGTCACTAAACCTTTTTAATGTATAAAGATTGAATCTTTGAAATAACATGAGAGTTTTGAGTTCAACTTATACGAGTTACCTATGAAGTTGCGAAGAGTGTTTTAATGATTAAAGATTGAATCTTTGAATGAAAATACCTCAATAAAGGTACTTATTTTGTTAGTAGACCTTTTTAATGTATAAAGACTGTATCTTTGAAAGAAATGGAGAGTTTTGAGTTAAACTTATTCACGTTCCCTGTAACGTCCCAAAGAGTGTTTTAATGAGTAAATATTGAATCTTTGAATGTAATTACCTCAATCAAGGTAGCTGTTATGTCACTAGACCTTTTTAATGTACAAAGATTGAATCTTGGAAAGAAAGTGAGAGTTTTGAGTTTAACTTATTCGAGTTACCTATGAAGTCGCGAAGAGTGTTTTAATGAATAAAGATTGAATCTTTGAATGAAAACACCTCAATAAAGGTACCTATTATGTTACTAGACCTTTTTAATGTCTAAAGATTGAATCTTTGGAATAAAATGATAGTTCTGAGTTCAACTTATTCGATTTACCTATGAAGTCGTGAACAGTGTTTTAATGACTAAATAATGAATCTTTGAATGAAAATACCTTAGTAAAGGTACCTATTATGTTAGAAGACCTTTTTAATGTATAAAGATTGAATCTTGGAAAGAAAATGACTGTTTTGAGTTAAACTTATTCGAGTTCCCTATGACATCCCGAAGAGTATTTCAACGAGTAAAGATTGAATCTTTGATTGAAATTACTTGAATCAAGGGACTTATTTTGTCCCTGGACCTTTTATATATAAAGATTGAATCTTTAAAAAGAAGTGGGCGTTATGAGTTAAACCTATCCGAGTTCCCTATGACGTCCCGAATAGTGTTTTAACGCGTAAGGATTGAATCTTTGTATGAAATTACCTCAATAGAGGTACTTATTATGTCACTAGACCTTTTTAATGTATAAAGGTTCAAGCTTTGAAAGAAAATGAGAGTTTTGAGTTAAACATATTCGAGTTCCCTGCGATGTCTCGAAGAGTGTTTTAAAGAGTAAATATTGAATCTTTGAATGAAATTACCTCAATCAAGGTACCTATTATGTCACTAGACCTTTTTAATGTATAAAGATTGAATATTTGTGAAGAACTACGAGTTTTCAGTTAAAGTTATTTGAGTTCCCTTTGACGTCACGAAGCGTGTTTTAATGAGTAAAGATTGAATCTTTGAACGAAATTATCTCAATCAATGTACCTATTATATCAGTAGACCTTTTTAATGTATAAAGATGGAATCTTTGAAAAAAATGAGAGTATTAAGTTTAACTTATTCGAGTTACCTATGAAGTCGCGAAGAGTGTTTTAATGACCAAAGATTGAATCTTCGAATGAAAATTCCTCAATACAGGAACCTATTATGTTACTAGATCTTTTTGATGTATAAAGATGGAATCTTTGAAAGAAAATTAGAGTTTTGAGTTAAACTTATTCGAGTTCCTTTTGACATCCCGAAGAGTGTTTTAATGAATAAAGATTGAATCTTTGAATGAAATTACCTCAATCGAGGTACCTATTAAGTCACTAGAAATTTTTATTGTATAAAGATTGAATCTTTGAAAAGAAATGAGAGTTTTGAGTTAAAGTTATTCGAGTTCCCTTTGACGTCACGAAGAGTGTTTTAATGAGTAAAGATTGAATCTTTGAACGAAATTACCTCAATCAAGGTACCTATTCTACCACTAGGCCTTTGTAATGTATGAAGATTGAATCTTTGAAAGAAAATGAGTGTTTTGAGTTTAACTTATTCGAGTTACCTATGAAATCGCGAAGAGTGTTTTAATGAATGAAGATGGAATCTTTGAATGAAAAATACCACAATAAAGGTACCAATTCTGTTACTAGACCTTTCCAATGTATAAAGATTGAATCTTTGAAAGAAAATGAGATTTTTGAGTTAAACTTATTCGAGTTCCCTGTAACGTCCCGAAGAATGTCTTAATGAGTAAAGATTGAATCATTGAATGAAATTACCTCAATCAAGGTTGCTATTACATCACTAGACCTTTTTAATTTATAAAGATTGACGTTTTGAAAAGAAATGAGTGTTTCGAGTTAAAGTTATTCAAGTTCCCTTTGATGTCACGAAGAGTGTTTTAATGAGTAAAGATTGAATCTTTGAATGAAATTACCTCAATCAAGGTACCTATTCTGTCACTAAACCTTTTTAATGTATAAAGATTGAATCTTTGAAAGAACATGAGAGTTTTGAGTTCAACTTATTCGAGTTACCTATGAAGTTGCGAAGAGTGTTTTAATGACTAAAGATTGAATCTTTGAATGAAAATACCTCAATAAAGGTACTTATTTTGTTAGTAGACCTTTTTAATGTATAAAGACTGTATCTTTGAAAGAAATGGAGAGTTTTGAGTCAAACATATTGACGTTCCCTGTAACGTCCCAAAGAGTGTTTTAATGAGTAAATATTGAATCTTTGAATGTAATTACCTCAATCAATGTAGCTGTTATGTCACTAGACCTTTTTAATGTACAAAGATTGAATCTTGGAAAGAAAGTGAGAGTTTTGAGTTTAACTTATTCGAGTAACCTATGAAGTCGCGAAGAGTGTTTTAATGAATAAAGATTGAATCTTTGAATGAAAACACCTCAATAAAGGTACCAATTATGTTACTAGACCTTTTTTAATGTCTAAAGATTGAATCTTTGGAATAAAATGATAGTTCTGAGTTCAACTTATTCGATTTACCTATGAAGTCGTGAACAGTGTTTTAATGACTAAATAATGAATCTTTGAATGAAAATACCTTAGTAAAGGTACCTATTATGTTAGAAGACCTTTTTAATGTATAAAGATTGAATCTTGGAAAGAAAATGACTGTTTTGAGTTAAACTTATTCGAGTTCCCTATGACATCCCGAAGAGTATTTCAACGAGTAAAGATTGAATCTTTGATTGAAATTACTTGAATCAAGGGACTTATTTTGTCCCTGGACCTTTTATATATAAAGATTGAATCTTTAAAAAGAAGTGAGCGTTATGAGTGAAACCTATCCGAGTTCCCTATGACGTCCCGAATAGTGTTTTAACGCGTAAGGATTGAATCTTTGTATGAAATTACCTCAATAGAGGTACTTATTATGTCACTAGACTTTTTTAATGTATAAAGGTTCAAGCTTTGAAAGAAAATGAGAGTTTTGAGTTAAACATATTCGAGTTCCCTGCGACGTCTCGAAGAGTGTTTTAAAGAGTAAATATTGAATCTTTGAATGAAATTACCTCAATCAAGGTACCTATTATGTCACTAGACCTTTTTAATGTATAAAGATTGAATATTTGTAAAGAACTACGAGTTTTGAGTTAAAGTTATTTGAGTTCCCTTTGACGTCACGAAGCGTGTTTTAATGAGTAAAGATTGAATCTTTGAACGAAATTATCTCAATCAATGTACCTATTATGTCAGTAGACCTTTTTAATGTATAAAAGATGGAATCTTTGAAAAAAATGAGACTATTGAGTTTAACTTATTCGAGTTACCTATGAAGTCGCGAAGAGTGTTTTAATGACCAAAGATTGAATCTTCGAATGAAAATTCCTCAATACAGGAACCTATTATGTTACTAGATCTTTTTGATGTATAAAGATGGAATCTTTGAAAGAAAATTAGAGTTTTGAGTTAAACTTATTCGAGTTCCTTTTGACATCCCGAAGAGTGTTTTAATGAATAAAGATTGAATCTTTGAATGAAATTACCTCAATCGAGGTACCTATTAAGTCACCAGAAATTTTTATTGTATAAAGATTGAATATTTGAAAAGAAATGAGAGTTTTGAGTTAAAGTTATTCGAGTTCCCTTTGACGTCACGAAGAGTGTTTTAATGAGTAAAGATTGAATCTTTGAACGAAATTACCTCAATCAAGGTACCTATTCTACCACTAGGCCTTTGTAATGTATGAAGATTAAATCTTTGAAAGAAAATGAGTGTTTTGAGTTTAACTTATTCGAGTTACCTATGAAATCGCGAAGAGTGTTTTAATGAATGAATATGGAATCTTTGAATGAAAAATACCACAATAAAGGTACCAATTCTGTTACTAGACCTTTCCAATGTATAAAGATTGAATCTTTGAAAGAAAATGAGATTTTTGAGTTAAACTTATTCGAGTTCCCAGTAACGTCCCGAAGAGTGTCTTAATGAGTAAAGATTGAATCATTGAATGAAATTACCTCAATCAAGGTAGCTATTACATCACTAGACCTTTTTAATTTATAAAGATTGACGTTTTGAAAAGAAATGAGTGTTTCGAGTTAAAGTTATTCAAGTTCCCTTTGACGTCACGAAGAGTGTTTTAATGAGTAAAGATTGAATCTTTGAATGAAATTACCTCAATCAAGGTACCTATTCTGTCACTAAACCTTTTTAATGTATAAAGATTGAATCTTTGAAAGAACATGAGAGTTTTGAGTTCAACTTATTCGAGTTACCTATGAAGTTGCGAAGAGTGTTTTAATGATTAAAGATTGAATCTTTGAATGAAAATACCTCAATAAAGGTACTTATTTTGTTAGTATACCTTTTTAATGTATAAAGACTGTATCTTTGAAAGAAATGGAGAGTTTTGAGTTAAACTTATTCACGTTCCCTGTAACGTCCCAAAGAGTGTTTTAATGAGTAAATATTGAATCTTTGAATGTAATTACCTCAATCAAGGTAGCTGTTATGTCACTAGACCTTTTTAATGTACAAAGATTGAATCTTGGAAAGAAAGTGAGAGTTTTGAGTTTAACTTATTCGAGTTACCTATGAAGTCGCGAAGAGTGTTTTAATGAATAAAGATTGAATCTTTGAATGAAAACACCTCAATAAAGGTACCTATTATGTTACTAGACCTTTTTAATGTCTAAAGATTGAATCTTTGGAATAAAATGATAGTTCTGAGTTCAACTTATTCGATTTACCTATGAAGTCCTGAACAGTGTTTTAATGACTAAATAATGAATCTTTGAATGAAAATACCTTAGTAAAGGTACCTATTATGTTAGAAGACCTTTTTAATGTATAAAGATTGAATCTTGGAAAGAAAATGACTGTTTTGAGTTAAACTTATTCGAGTTCCCTATGACATCCCGAAGAGTATTTCAACGAGTAAAGATTGAATCTTTGATTGAAATTACTTGAATCAAGGGACTTATTTTGTCCCTGGACCTTTTATATATAAAGATTGAATCTTTAAAAAGAAGTGGGCGTTATGAGTTAAACCTATCCGAGTTCCCTATGACGTCCCGAATAGTGTTTTAACACGTAAGGATTGAATCTTTTTATGAAATTACCTCAATAGAGGTACTTATTATGTCAGTAGACCTTTTTAATGTGTAAAGGTTCAAGTTTTGAAAGAAAATGAGAGTTTTGAGTTAAACATATTCGAGTTCCCTGCGACGTCTCGAAGAGTGTTTTAAAGAGTAAATATTGAATCTTTGAATGAAATTACCTCAATCAAGGTACCTATTATGTCACTAGACCTTTTTAATGTATAAAGATTGAATATTTGTAAAGAACTACGAGTTTTGAGTTAAAGTTATTTGAGTTCCCTTTGACGTCACGAAGCGTGTTTTAATGAGTAAAGATTGAATCTTTGAACGAAATTATCTCAATCAATGTACCTATTATGTCAGTAGACCTTTTTAATGTATAAAGATGGAATCTTTGAAAAAAATGAGAGTATTGAGTTTAACTTATTCGAGTTACCTATGAAGTCGCGAATAGTGTTTTAATGACCAAAGATTGAATCTTCGAATGAAAATTCCTCAATACAGGAACCTATTATGTTACTAGATCTTTTTGATGTATAAAGATAGAATCTTTGAAAGAAAATTAGAGTTTTGAGTTAAACTTATTCGAGTTCCTTTTGACATCCCGAAGAGTGTTTTAATGAATAAAGATTGAATCTTTGAATGAAATTACCTCAATCGAGGTACCTATTAAGTCACTAGAAATTTTTATTGTATAAAGATTGAATCTTTGAAAAGAAATGAGAGTTTTGAGTTAAAGTTATTCGAGTTCCCTTTGACGTCACGAAGAGTGTTTTAATGAGTAAAGATTGAATCTTTGAACGAAATTACCTCAATCAAGGTACCTATTCTACCACTAGGCCTTTGTAATGTATGAAGATTGAATCTTTGAAAGAAAATGAGTGTTTTGAGTTTAACTTATTCGAGTTACCTATGAAATCGCGAAGAGTGTTTTAATGAATGAAGATGGAATCTTTGAATGAAAAATACCACAATAAAGGTACCAATTCTGTTACTAGACCTTTCCAATGTATAAAGATTGAATCTTTGAAAGAAAATGAGATTTTTGAGTTAAACTTATTCGAGTTCCCTATAACGTCCCGAAGAGTGTCTTAATGAGTAAAGATTGAATCATTGAATGAAATTACCACAATTAAGGTAGCTATTACATCACTAGACCTTTTTAATTTATAAAGATTGACGTTTTGAAAAGAAATGAGTGTTTCGAGTTAAAGTTATTCAAGTTCCCTTTGACGTCACGAAGAGTGTTTTAATGAGTAAAGATTGAATATTTGAATGAAATTACCTCAATCAAGGTACCTATTCTGTCACTAAACCTTTTTAATGTATAAAGATTGAATCTTTGAAAGAACATGAGAGTTTTGAGTTCAACTTATTCGAGTTACCTATGAAGTTGCGAAGAGTGTTTTAATGACTAAAGATTGAATCTTTGAATGAAAATACCTCAATAAAGGTACTTATTTTGTTAGTAGACCTTTTTAATGTATAAAGACTGTATCTTTGAAAGAAATGGAGAGTTTTGAGTTAAACTTATTCACGTTCCCTGTAACGTCCCAAAGAGTGTTTTAATGAGTAAATAATGAATCTTTGAATGTAATTACCTCAATCAAGGTAGCTGTTATGTCACTAGACGTTTTTAATGTACAAAGATTGAATCTTGGAAAGAAAGTGAGAGTTTTGAGTTTAACTTATTCGAGTTACCTATGAAGTCGCGAAGAGTGTTTTAATGAATAAAGATTGAATCTTTGAATGAAAACACCTCAATAAAGGTACCTGTTATGTTACTAGACCTTTTTTAATGTCTAAAGTTTGAATCTTTGGAATAAAATGATAGTTCTGAGTTCAACTTATTCGATTTACCTATGAAGTCGTGAACAGTGTGTTAATGACTAAATAATGAATCTTTGAATGAAAATACCTTAGTAAAGGTACCTATTATGTTACAAGACCTTTTTAATGTATAAAGATTGAATCTTGGAAAGAAAATGACTGTTTTGAGTTAAACTTATTCGAGTTCCCTATGACATCCCGAAGAGTATTTCAACGAGTAAAGATTGAATCTTTGATTGAAATTACATGAATCAAGGGACTTATTTTGTCCCTGGACCTTTTATATATAAAGATTGAATCTTTAAAAAGAAGTGAGCGTTATGAGTTAAACCTATCCGAGTTCCCTACGATGTCCCGAATAGTGTTTTAACGCGTAAGGATTGAATCTTTGTATGAAATTACCTCAATAGAGGTACTTATTATGTCACTAGACCTTTTTAATGTATAAAGGTTCAAGCTTTGAAAGAAAATGAGTGTTTTGAGTTAAACATATTCGAGTTCCCAGCGACGTCTCGAAGAGTGTTTTAAAGAGTAAATATTGAATCTTTGAATGAAATTACCTCAATCAAGGTACCTATTATGTCACTAGACCTTTTTAATGTATAAAGATTGAATATTTGTAAAGAAGTACGAGTTTTGAGTTAAAGTTATTTGAGTTCCCTTTGACGTCACGAAGCGTGTTTTAATGACTAAAGATTGAATCTTTGAACGAAATTATCTCAATCAATGTACCTATTATGTCAGTAGACCTTTTTAATGTATAAAGATGGAATTTTTGAAAAAAATGACAGTATTGAGTTTAACTTATTCGAGTTACCTATGAAGTCGCGAAGAGTGTTTTAACGACCAAAGATTGAATCTTCGAATGAAAATTCCTCAATACAGGAACCTATTATGTTACTAGATCTTTTTGATGTATAAAGATTGAATCTTTGAAAGAAAATTAGAGTTTTGAGTTAAACTTATTCGAGTTCCTTTTGACATCCCGAAGAGTGTTTTAATAAATAAAGATTGAATCTTTGAATGAAATTACCTCAATCGAGGTACCTATTAAGTCACTAGAAATTTTTATTGTATAAAGATTGAATCTTTGAAAAGAAATGAGAGTTTTGAGTTAAAGTTATTCGAGTTCCCTTTGACGTCACGAAGAGTGTTTTAATGAGTAAAGATTGAATCTTTGAATGAAATTACCTCAATCAAGGTACCTATTCTACCACTAGGCCTTTGTAGTGTATGGAGATTGAATATTTGAAAGAAAATGAGTGTTTTGAGTTTAACTTATTCGAGTTGCCTATGAAATCGCGAAGAGTGTTTTAATGAATGAAGATGGAATCTTTGAATGAAAAATACCACAATAAAGGTACCAATTCTGTTACTAGACCTTTCCAATGTATAAAGATTGAATCTTTGAAAGAAAATGAGATTTTTGAGTTAAACTTATTCGAGTTCCCTGTAACGTCCCGAAGAGTGTCTTAATGAGTAAAGATTGAATCATTGAATGAAATTACCTCAATCAAGGTAGCTATTACATCACTAGACCTTTTTAATTTATAAAGATTGACGTTTTGAAAAGAAATGAGTGTTTCGAGTTAAAGTTATTCAAGTTCCTTTTGACGTCACGAAGAGTGTTTTAAAGAGTAAAGATTGAATCTTTGAATGAAATTACCTCAATCAAGGTACCTATTCTGTCACTAAACCTTTTTAATGTATAAAGATTGAATCTTTGAAAGAACATGAGAGTTTTGAGTTCAACTTATTCGAGTTACCTATGAAGTTGTGAAGAGTGTTTTAATGACTAAAGATTGAATCTTTGAATGAAAATACCTCAATAAAGGTACTTATTTTGTTATTAGACCTTTTTAATGTATAAAGACTGTATCTTTGAAAGAAATGGAGAGTTTTGAGTTAAACTTATTCACGTACCCTGTAACGTCCCAATGAGTGTTTTAATGAGTAAATATTGAATCTTTGAATGTAATTACCTCAATCAATGTAGCTGTTATGTCACTAGACCTTTTTAATGTACAACGATAGAATATTGGAAAGAAAGTGAGAGTTTTGAGTTTAACTTATTCGAGTTACCTATGAAGTCGCGAAGAGTTTCTTAATGAATAAAGATTGAATCTTTGAATGAAAACACCTCAATAAAGGTACCTATTATGTTACTAGACCTTTTTTAATGTCTAAAGATTGAATCTTTGGAATAAAATGATAGTTCTGAGTTCAACATATTCGATTTACCTATGAAGTCGTGAACAGTGTTTTAATGACTAAATAATGAATCTTTGAATGAAAATACCTTAGCAAAGGTACCTATTATGTTACAAGACCTTTTTAATGTATAAAGACTGAATCTTGGAAAGAAAATGACTGTTTTGAGTTAAACTTATTCGAGTTCCCTATGACATCCCGAAGAGTATTTCAACGAGTAAAGATTGAATCTTTGATTGAAATTACTTGAATCAAGGGACTTATTTTGTCCCTGGACCTTTTATATATAAAGATTGAATCTTTAAAAAGAAGTGAGCGTTATGAGTTAAACCTATCCGAGTTCCCTACGACGTCCCGAATAGTGTTTTAACGCGTAAGGATTGAATCTTTGTATGAAATTACCTCAATAGAGGTACTTATTATGTCACTAGACCTTTTTAATGTATAAAGGTTCAAGCTTTGAAAGAAAATGAGTGTTTTGAGTTAAACATATTCGAGTTCCCAGCGACGTCTCGAAGAGTGTTTTAAAGAGTAAATATTGAATCTTTGAATGAAATTACCTCAATCAAGGTACCTATTATGTCACTAGACCTTTTTAACGTATAAAGATTGAATATTTGTAAAGAAGTACGAGTTTTGAGTTAAAGTTATTTGAGTTCCCTTTGACGTCACGAAGCGTGTTTTAATGACTAAAGATTGAATCTTTGAACGAAATTATCTCAATCAATGTACCTATTATGTCAGTAGACCTTTTTAATGTATAAAGATGGAATTTTTGAAAAAAATGACAGTATTGAGTTTAACTTATTCGAGTTACCTATGAAGTCGCGAAGAGTGTTTTAATGACCAAAGATTGAATCTTCGAATGAAAATTCCTCAATACAGGAACCTATTATGTTACTAGATCTTTTTGATGTATAAAGATTGAATCTTTGAAAGAAAATTAGAGTTTTGAGTTAAACTTATTCGAGTTCCTTTTGACATCCCGAAGAGTGTTTTAATAAATAAAGATTGAATCTTTGAATGAAATTACCTCAATCGAGGTACCTATTAAGTCACTAGAAATTTTTATTGTATAAAGATTGAATCTTTGAAAAGAAATGAGAGTTTTGAGTTAAAGTTATTCGAGTTCCCTTTGACGTCACGAAGAGTGTTTTAATGAGTAAAGATTGAATCTTTGAATGAAATTACCTCAATCAAGGTACCTATTCTACCACTAGGCCTTTGTAGTGTATGGAGATTGAATATTTGAAAGAAAATGAGTGTTTTGAGTTTAACTTATTCGAGTTGCCTATGAAATCGCGAAGAGTGTTTTAATGAATGAAGATGGAATCTTTGAATGAAAAATACCACAATAAAGGTACCAATTCTGTTACTAGACCTTTCCAATGTATAAAGATTGAATCTTTGAAAGAAAATGAGATTTTTGAGTTAAACTTATTCGAGTTCCCTGTAACGTCCCGAAGAGTGTCTTAATGAGTAAAGATTGAATCATTGAATGAAATTACCTCAATCAAGGTAGCTATTACATCACTAGACCTTTTTAAATTATAAAGATTGACGTTTTGAAAAGAAATGAGTGTTTCGAGTTAAAGTTATTCAAGTTCCCTTTGACGTCACGAAGAGTGTTTTAATGAGTAAAGATTGAATCTTTGAATGAAATTACCTCAATCAAGGTACCTATTCTGTCACTAAACCTTTTTAATGTATAAAGATTGAATCTTTGAAAGAACATGAGAGTTTTGAGTTCAACTTATTCGAGTTACCTATGAAGTTGTGAAGAGTGTTTTAATGACTAAAGATTGAATCTGTGAATGAAAATACCTCAATAAAGGTACTTATTTTG
This sequence comes from Cornus florida, assembly GCF_030987335.1. Lineage (NCBI taxonomy): Eukaryota > Viridiplantae > Streptophyta > Magnoliopsida > Cornales > Cornaceae > Cornus > Cornus florida. The sequence continues at coordinate 101,923,665 of NW_026775573.1, forward strand.
TTATTAGACCTTTTTAATGTATAAAGACTGTATCTTTGAAAGAAATGGAGAGTTTTGAGTTAAACTTATTCACGTACCCTTTAACGTCCCAATGAGTGTTTTAATGAGTAAATATTGAATCTTTGAATGTAATTACCTCAATTAATGTAGCTGTTATGTCACTAGACCTTTTTAATGTACAAAGATAGAATCTTGGAAAGAAAGTGAGAGTTTTGAGTTTAACTTATTCGAGTTACCTATGAAGTCGCGAAGAGTTTCTTAATGAATAAAGATTGAATCTTTGAATGAAAACACCTCAATAAAGGTACCTATTATGTTACTAGACCTTTTTTAATGTCTAAAGATTGAATCTTTGGAATAAAATGATAGTTCTGAGTTCAACATATTCGATTTACCTATGAAGTCGTGAACAGTGTTTTAATGACTAAATAATGAATCTTTGAATGAAAATACCTTAGCAAAGGTACCTATTATGTTAGAAGACCTTTTTAATGTATAAAGACTGAATCTTGGAAAGAAAATGACTGTTTTGAGTTAAACTTATTCGAGTTCCCTATGACATCCCGAAGAGTATTTCAACGAGTAAACATTGAATCTTTGATTGAAATTACTTGAATCAAGGGACTTATTTTGTCCCTGGACCTTTTATATATAAAGATTGAATCTTTAAAAAGAAGTGAGCGTTATGAGTTAAACCTATCCGAGTTCCCTATGACGTCCCGAATAGTGTTTTAACGCGTAAGGATTGAATCTTTGTATGAAATTACCTCAATAGAGGTACTTATTATGTCACTAGACCTTTTTCATGTAAAAAGGTTCAAGCTTTGAAAGAAAATGAGAGTTTTGAGTTAAACATATTCGAGTTCCCTGCGACGTCTCGAAGAGTGTTTTAAAGAGTAAATATTGAATCTTTGAATGAAATTACCTCAATCAAGGTACCTATTATGTCACTAGACCTTTTTAATGTATAAAGATTGAATATTTGTAAAGAAGTACGAGTTTTGAGTTAAAGTTATTTGAGTTCCCTTTGACGTCACGAAGCGTGTTTTAATGAGTAAAGATTGAATCTTTGAACGAAATTATCTCAATCAATGTACCTATTATGTCAGTAGACCTTTTTAATGTATAAAGATGGAATCTTTGAAAAAAATGAGAGTATTGAGTTTAACTTATTCGAGTTACCTATGAAGTCGCGAAGAGTGTTTTAATGACCAAAGATTGAATCTTCGAATGAAAATTCCTCAATACAGGAACCTATTATGTTACTAGATCTTTTTGATGTATAAAGATTGAATCTTTGAAAGAAAATTAGAGTTTTGAGTTAAACTTATTCGAGTTCCTTTTGACATCCCGAAGAGTGTTTTAATGAATAAAGATTGAATCTTTGAATGAAATTACCTCAATCGAGGTACCTATTAAGTCACTAGAAATTTTTATTGTATAAAGATTGAATCTTTGAAAAGAAATGAGAGTTTTGAGTTAAAGTTATTCGAGTTCCCTTTTACGTCACGAAGAGTGTTTTAATGAGTAAAGATTGAATCTTTGAATGAAATTACCTCAATCAAGGTACCTATGCTACCAGTAGGCCTTTGTAAGGTATGGAGATTGAATCTTTGAAAGAAAATGAGTGTTTTGAGTTTAACTTATTCGAGTTACCTATGAAATCGCGAAGAGTGTTTTAATGAATGAAGATGGAATCTTTGAATGAAAAATACCACAATAAAGGTACCAATTCTGTTACTAGACCTTTCGACAGTAGTAATAGACTCCCACCACTGCAATGCATTGCCTATCAGCATAAACGTAGCCAGCATCTGTTTCTGCACTTCGGTACAGATTACCATCCGAAGATGACGCTCGCTCTCCTGTTTCCACTGATATGCTAACAGGACATCTGTGGACCCCGCAAATGTCGGTGGATTTCCCCGGATGAACGAGTGACGAACTTTGTCCCATGACATTGGCTGTGCCACTGGTTCAGGAACAGGTACTATCGGAGGAGGTTGCTGGTTTCGTAGAGCAGATGCTACTCCTGCTGCCACCGCTCGTGCAATGATATCAGCAACTTGAGGAGAAAATTCCTGATTCTCATTTTGAGTTGGGGAAATACTGCGATGACGGTTCGCATTCCATGTCCCACGCCGAGACATCCTTCTTTTAAATTCAGAAAAATCTAACGTCAGTACATTATAATGGACCGACTAAAAGAATACAAAGAACCCTAATATTTAGGCTCTAATTATCAGAATACACAACGCGGAAGTATAGTAATCACAGATCCCTAAGACACTCGAACCTGGAATGCTCTGATACCAACTGTAACACCCCCACATTTCCCACGCATAAGTTGATCAGGCTTATACACGAAAAACGAGGGATATCAAAAACAATTGGCAATATACAAGCATGGAATACAAAATGATGGAAATAAAAGAATTTAGACAGGAAAGAAACATTAAATAATACAACATCCATCCATCCTTTATTTGATACAGTACTTCATTACAACTTGGAAATCCTACGTCAGGGATCCCTAAATATAACCCTGAGAGTTCAACGTCAAAAGTAAATAAAAACTGAAACTGAAATACTACATAAAACTTCTACCCTGCACTGGATCGTAGGAGTAGATGAGTTCGGATGATGGTCCCACACTGCTAACCTCAGCCTTGAAACGGATACTGACCGTATCCTGAAATAACAACAATGGTGGGTCAACCCCACGAGCAAGTCCTCTCTACTATGACCCAAATCAGAGAATCAAATAAATTAATCATTATGAATCGGATGAGTACTATATCTGTATACATCCTACGGGAACTATCCGATGTATAACATGACCTCAACCAGAATAGACGGAGATCACTTAGACTCACACTAGGTGGTCAAGTGTCGCCTTTCCCTACCCGGGAAATCAGCTATTATACATGGTGCACGGTACTGACAACACAGACTATAACGAACTACACAGTGATAACACCTCGCAAAGTACTGATGAATATACTGAGCATATAAATTAGGCAACACATGCCAACAATATTAATAACTATACCGAGTATGTCAATTAGGCAACACATGCCAATAATATTAAACCACATACCCCGACAGCCACACATCTGTCTATCGCAACGAATGCATAAGGTATAAATGAGTCTAAACTTATTAGTCAGCTCACATGGTTCTATATGGCAACACATCCATATAATATAAATGCGACATAATAAACAGTCCATTTATTCCCTGAAATGCACACAGCATAATAATCATGGTTTATATATCAATTAACAGTATAAACATCCTATAAGATATCATGGATAATTTATCTGACTAAAACCATGGCCTTATTTCATTTAACAGTAATGTTTGATACCATTAAATACGATAATAACACTATTTATATTTAACAATGTCGTTAAATAAATCACATTAGTATCCGTACTGCGAACGAGCCAATAAATGCTTAGAAAAGATTAATCGGCCATAAAAATAAGTAACGGGTGTTAAAATAATAATTTCGTGGCCCGTTAAACCCGTAATTACCAACACAGTACCTAAAAATCCAAGTTTAAGGTTCTGGAATTTACAAAACAGGCCCTAGGGGTATTCTGGTAATTTCCAGCAGCTGTAGGGACCCCACACACGCCCTCACGCGCCTCCCAGAGCCTCCCCACGCGCAGCCCAACCTTCCCCACTCTCCCACGCGCCTCCACGCGCGTCTGGCATCAGCCACGCGCTCCCACGCGCGCACTAAGGGTGCCTTGCTGACGTGTCACTTCCTGGTTGGTTGGCTGCATCCGGACTCCGTACTCGCGTCACACCGGATCATCTCACCCTATCTTCCCTCCATCCAACGCCCACAGATCCGGGTGTACCGCGGTATCATGGACCGCGATGCACCGGATCAATCAGACTCCACTAATGGCCAGGATGCGCGCGTACACCCTCCTATGGTGCGCCGCGTTGCACCGGATCACTCCGGTCGTCTCCCCCACTGCCGGCGACCGGAAAACTCGCCGGAAGGTCGCCGGAAATTGCAGAAAATGCCCGGAAAAATCTAGAAAATTCTAGAAAAATCCCTAAAGTCTTATTTAATTATTTTTAGCCATTATTAAATTCATAGAACATTAAATAAATATATACCATCCTATATAATTAAAATTCCATTAATTTAATAAAATAAAATTAATAATTTATCAACCTCCTAACCTTGGCTCTATGCATAAAAATAGGCTAAACAATTAATTTATTAATTCAAAGGGGAAAAGTAGATAATAACTTGCCTTTTTGGATTTAAAATAAATCCGCCGGTCTGCGCGTAGTCGGGTAAAATTGCCTACACCGGTCCAAGCTTCTTTCTCTTTCTCTTTTCCTTTCACTCTTATAAAATAGCTCTCTAGAATTTATACTTTGCTTCTAACTCCCTTTATTTTTTTTTTCTAAGGCAAGCTAGTTAATTTATAGACAAAATATATAATATAAATATTACAAATATCTAATTTATAATAACTTCTCACCCATTTCTCATATTCCTACCTATATGGCTTTAATTCCAACCATAACCATTGATGCAATCCTATCCTAATCTCTAATTTCATCATGACTTTGGTTTAATACTATTATTATTATTATAAATATTATTATTCTTATTACTAATATTATTATTAATAAACTTTTATAATAATTATTATTATTATTATATTATTATTATTATTATTATTATTAAACTAATATAATTATTATTATTACAAAATAATACATTATATCATCATAATACTATATAACACAAATATAATACTTTAATTAACTAATAATGATTAATATAAGCATAACCAACAAATAAAATTATTATTAATAATACATGCATAATTAAATGAATAAATTTACTATTTTAACATACACAATCACTTTACATGCACAATTAAATGAACATAATATAATAATGTAGTATGCACAAATAAATAAAATTAATTAACCTAACACAAAATTAATTTAAATACATTCTTTAAAATTACGGGGTATTACATTTTTAATGTAAAAAGATGGAATCTTTGAAAAAAATGAGAGTATTGAGTTTAACTTATTCGAGTTACCTATGAAGTCGCGAAGAGTGTTTTAATGACCAAAGATTGAATCTTCGAATGAAAATTCCTCAATACAGGAACCTATTATGTTACTAGATCTTTTTGATGTATAAAGATTGAATCTTTGAAAGAAAATTAGAGTTTTGAGTTAAACTTATTCGAGTTCCTTTTGACATCCCGAAGAGTGTTTTAATGAATAAAGATTGAATCTTTGAATGAAATTACCTCAATCGAGGTACCTATTAAGTCACTAGAAATTTTTATTGTATAAAGATTGAATCTTTGAAAAGAAATGAGAGTTTTGAGTTAAAGTTATTCGAGTTCCCTTTGACGTCACGAAGAGTGTTTTAATGAGTAAAGATTGAATCTTTGAATGAAATTACCTCAATCAAGGTACCTATTCTACCACTAGGCCTTTGTAATGTATGAAGATTGAATCTTTGAAAGAAAATGAGTGTTTTGAGTTTAACTTATTCGAGTTACCTATGAAATCACGAAGAGTGTTTTAATGAATGAAGATGGAATCTTTGAATGAAAAATACCACAATAAAGGTACCAATTCTGTTACTAGACCTTTACAATGTATAAAGATTGAATCTTTGAAAGAAAATGAGATTTTTGAGTTAAACTTATTCGAGTTCCCTGTAACGTCCCGAAGAGTGTCTTAATGAGTAAAGATTGAATCATTCAATGAAATTACCTCAATCAAGGTAGCTATTACATCACTAGACCTTTTTAATTTATAAAGATTGACGTTTTGAAAAGAAATGAGTGTTTCGAGTTAAAGTTATTCAAGTTCCCTTTAACGTCACGAAGAGTGTTTTAATGAGTAAAGATTGAATCTTTGAATGAAATTACCTCAATCAAGGTACCTATTCTGCCACTAAACCTTTTTAATGTATAAAGATTGAATCTTTGAAAGAACATGAGAGTTTTGAGTTCAACTTATTCGAGTTACCTATGAAGTTGCGAAGAGTGTTTTAATGACTAAAGATTGAATCTTTGAATGAAAATACCTCAATAAAGGTACTTATTTTGTTAGTAGACCTTTTTAATGTATAAAGACTGTATCTTTGAAAGAAATGGAGAGTTTTGAGTTAAACTTATTCACGTTCCCTGTAACGTCCCAAAGAGTGTTTTAATGAGTAAATATTGAATCTTTGAATGTAATTACCTCAATCAAGGTAGCTGTTATGTCACTAGACCTTTTTAATGTACAAAGATTGAATCTTGGAAAGAAAGTGAGAGTTTTGAGTTACCTATGAAGTCGCGAAGATTGTTTTAATGAATAAAGATTGAATCTTTGAATGAAAAAACCTCAATAAAGGTACCTAGTTACTAGACCTTTTTAATGTCTAAAGATTGAATCTTTGGAATAAAATGATAGTTCTGAGTTCAACTTATTCGATTTACCTATGAAGTCGTGAACAGTGTTTTAATGACTAAATAATGAATCTTTGAATGAAAATACCTTAGTAAAGGTACCTATTATGTTACAAGACCTTTTTAATGTATAAAGATTGAATCTTGGAAAGAAAATGACTGTTTTGAGTTAAACTTATTCGAGTTCCCTATGACATCCCGAAGAGTATTTCAACGAGTAAAGATTGAATCTTTGATTGAAATTACTTGAATCAAGGGACTTATTTTGTCCCTGGACCTTTTATATATAAAGATTGAATCTTTAAAAAGAAGTGAGCGTTATGAGTTAAACCTATCCGAGTTCCCTATGACGTCCCAAATAGTGTTTTAACGTGTAAGGATTGAATCTTTGTATGAATTTACCTCAATAGAGGTACTTATTATGTCACTAGACCTTTTTAATGTATAAAGGTTCAAGCTTTGAAAGAAATTGAGAGTTTTGAGTTAAACATATTCGAGTTCCCTGTGACGTCTCGAAGAGTGTTTTAAAGAGTAAATATTGAATCTTTGAATGAAATTACCTCAATCAAGGTACCTATTATGTCACTAGACCTTTTTAATGTATAAAGATTGAATATTTGTAAAGAACTACGAGTTTTGAGTTAAAGTTATTTGAGTTCCCTTTGACGTCACGAAGCGTGTTTTAATGAGTAAAGATTGAATCTTTGAACGAAATTATCTCAATCAATGTACCTATTATGTCAGTAGACCTTTTTAATGTATAAAGATGGAATCTTTGAAAAAAATGAGAGTATTGAGTTTAACTTATTCGAGTTACCTATGAAGTCGCGAAGAGTGTTTTAATGACCAAAGATTGAATCTTCGAATGAAAATTCCTCAATACAGGAACCTATTATGTTACTAGATCTTTTTGATGTATAAAGATTGAATCTTTGAAAGAAAATTAGAGTTTTGAGTTAAACTTATTCGAGTTCCTTTTGACATCCCGAAGAGTGTTTTAATGAATAAAGATTGAATCTTTGAATGAAATTACCTCAATCGAGGTACCTATTAAGTCACTAGAAATTTTTATTGTATAAAGATTGAATCTTTGAAAAGAAATGAGAGTTTTGAGTTAAAGTTATTCGAGTTCCCTTTGACGTCACGAAGAGTGTTTTAATGAGTAAAGATTGAATCTTTGAATGAAATTACCTCAATCAAGGTACCTATTCTACCACTAGGTCTTTGTAATGTATGAAGATTGAATCTTTGAAAGAAAATGAGTGTTTTGAGTTTAACTTATTCGAGTTACCTATGAAATCGCGAAGAGTGTTTTAATGAATGAAGATGGAATCTTTGAATGAAAAATACCACAATAAAGGTACCAATTCTGTTACTAGACCTTTCCAATGTATAAAGATTGAATCTTTGAAAGAAAATGAGATTTTTGAGTTAAACTTATTCGAGTTCCCTATAACGTCCCGAAGAGTGTCTTAATGAGTAAAGATTGAATCATTGAATGAAATTACCTCAATCAAGGTAGCTATTACATCACTAGACCTTTTTAATTTATAAAGATTGACATTTTGAGAAGAAATGAGTGTTTCAAGTTAAAGTTATTCAAGTTCCCTTTGACGTCACGAAGAGTGTTTTAATGAGTAAAGATTGAATCTTTGAATGAAATTACCTCAATCAAGGTACCTATTCTGTCACTAAACCTTTTTAATGTATAAAGATTGAATCTTTGAAAGAACATGAGAGTTTTGAGTTCAACTTATTCGAGTTACCTATGAAGTTGCGAAGAGTGTTTTAATGACTAAAGATTGAATCTTTAAATGAAAATACCTCAATAAAGGTACTTATTTTGTTAGTAGACCTTTTTAATGTATAAAGACTGTATCTTTGAAAGAAATGGAGAGTTTTGAGTTAAACTTATTCACGTTCCCTGTAACGTCCCAAAGAGTGTTTTAATGAGTAAATATTGAATCTTTGAATGTAATTACCTCAATCAAGGTAGCTGTTATGTCACTAGACCTTTTTAATGTACAAAGATTGAATCTTGGAAAGAAAGTGAGAGTTTTGAGTTTAACTTATTCGAGTTACCTATGAAGTCGCGAAGAGTGTTTTAATGAATAAAGATTGAATCTTTGAATGAAAACACCTCAATAAAGGTACCTATTATGTTACTAGACCTTTTTAATGTCTAAAGATTGAATCTTTGGAATAAAATGATAGTTCTGAGTTCAACTTATTCGATTTACCTATGAAGTCGTGAACAGTGTTTAAACGACTAAATAATGAATCTTTGAATGAAAATACCTTAGTAAAGGTACCTATTATGTTACAAGACCTTTTTAATGTATAAAGATTGAATCTTGGAAAGAAAATGACTGTTTTGAGTTAAACTTATTCGAGTTCCCTATGACTTCCCGAAGAGTATTTCAACGAGTAAAGATTGAATCTTTGATTGAAATTACTTGAATCAAGGGACTTATTTTGTCCCTGGACCTTTTATATATAAAGATTGAATCTTTAAAAAGAAGTGAGCGATATGAGTTAAACCTATCCGAGTTCCCTATGACGTCCCAAATAGTGTTTTAACGCGTAAGGATTGAATGTTTGTATGAAATTACCTCAATAGAGGTACTTATTATGTCACTAGACCTTTTTAATGTATAAAGGTTCAAGCTTTGAAAGAAAATGAGAGTTTTGAGTTAAACATATTCGAGTTCCCTGCGACGTCTCGAAGAGTGTTTTAAAGAGTAAATATTGAATCTTTGAATGAAATTACCTCAATCAAGGTACCTATTATGTCACTAGACCTTTTTAATGTATAAAGATTGAATATTTGTAAAGAACTACGAGTTTTGAGTTAAAGTTATTTGAGTTCCCTTTGACGTCACGAAGCGTATTTTAATGAGTAAAGATTGAATCTTTGAACGAAATTATCTCAATCAATGTACCTATTATGTCAGTAGACCTTTTTAATGTATAAAGATGGAATCTTTGAAAAAAATGAGAGTATTGAGTTTAACTTATTCGAGTTACCTAGGAAGTCGCGAAGAGTGTTTTAATGACCAAAGATTGAATCTTCGAATGAAAATTCCTCAATACAGGAACCTATTATGTTACTAGATCTTTTTGATGTATAAAGATTGAATCTTTGAAAGAAAATTAGAGTTTTGAGTTAAACTTATTCGAGTTCCTTTTGACACCCCGAAGAGTGTTTTAATGAATAAAGATTGAATCTTTGAATGAAATTACCTCAATCGAGGTACCTATTAAGTCAATAGAAATTTTTATTGTATAAAGATTGAATCTTTGAAAAGAAATGAGAGTTTTGAGTTAAAGTTATTCGAGTTCCCTTTGACGTCACGAAGAGTGTTTTAATGAGTAAAGATTGAATCTTTGAATGAAATTACCTCAATCAAGGTACCTATTCTACCACTAGGCCTTTGTAATGTATAAAGATTGAATCTTTGAAAGAAAATGAGTGTTTTGAGTTTAACTTATTCGAGTTACCTATGAAATCGCGAAGAGTGTTTTAAAGAATGAAGATGGAATCTTTGAATGAAAAATACCACAAAAAGGTACCAATTCTGTTACTAGACCTTTCCAATGTATAAAGATTGAATCTTTGAAAGAAAATGAGTGTTTTGAGTTTAACTTATTCGAGTTACCTATGAAATCGCGAAGAGTGTTTTAAAGAATGAAGATGGAATCTTTGAATGAAAAATACCACAAAAAGGTACCAATTCTGTTACTAGACCTTTCCAATGTATAAAGATTGAATCTTTGAAAGAAAATGAGATTTTTGAGTTAAACTTATTCGAGTTCCCTATAACGTCCCGAAGAGTGTCTTAATGAGTAAAGATTGAATCATTGAATGAAATTACCTCAATCAAGGTAGCTATTACATCAGTAGACCTTTTTAATTTATAAAGATTGACGTTTTGAAAAGAAATGAGTGTTTCAAGTTAAAGTTATTCAAGTTCCCTTTGACGTCACGAAGAGTGTTTTAATGAGTAAAGATTGAATCTTTGAATGAAATTACCTCAATCAAGGTACCTATTCTGTCACTAAACCTTTTTAATGTATAAAGATTGAATCTTTGAAAGAACATGAGAGTTTTGAGTTCAACTTATTCGAGTTACCTATGAAGTTGCGAAGAGTGTTTTAATGACTAAAGATTGAATCTTTAAATGAAAATACCTCAATAAAGGTACTTATTTTGTTAGTAGACCTTTTTAATGTATAAAGACTGTATCTTTGAAAGAAATGGAGAGTTTTGAGTTAAACTTATTCACGTTCCCTGTAACGTCCCAAAGAGTGTTTTAATGAGTAAATATTGAATCTTTGAATGTAATTACCTCAATCAAGGTAGCTGTTATGTCACTAGACCTTTTTAATGTACAAAGATTGAATCTTGGAAAGAAAGTGAGAGTTTTGAGTTTAACTTATTCGAGTTACCTATGAAGTCGCGAAGAGTGTTTTAATGAATAAAGATTGAATCTTTGAATGAAAACACCTCAATAAAGGTACCTATTATGTTACTAGACCTTTTTAATGTCTAAAGATTGAATCTTTGGAATAAAATGATAGTTCTGAGTTCAACTTATTCGATTTACCTATGAAGTCGTGAACAGTGTTTAAACGACTAAATAATGAATCTTTGAATGAAAATACCTTAGTAAAGGTACCTATTATGTTACAAGACCTTTTTAATGTATAAAGATTGAATCTTGGAAAGAAAATGACTGTTTTGAGTTAAACTTATTCGAGTTCCCTATGACTTCCCGAAGAGTATTTCAACGAGTAAAGATTGAATCTTTGATTGAAATTACTTGAATCAAGGGACTTATTTTATCCCTGGACCTTTTATATATAAAGATTGAATCTTTAAAAAGAAGTGAGCGATATGAGTTAAACCTATCCGAGTTCCCTATGACGTCCCAAATAGTGTTTTAACGCGTAAGGATTGAATGTTTGTATGAAATTACCTCAATAGAGGTACTTATTATGTCACTAGACCTTTTTAATGTATAAAGGTTCAAGCTTTGAAAGAAAATGAGAGTTTTGAGTTAAACATATTCGAGTTCCCTGCGACGTCTCGAAGAGTGTTTTAAAGAGTAAATATTGAATCTTTGAATGAAATTACCTCAATCAAGGTACCTATTATGTCACTAGACCTTTTTAATGTATAAAGATTGAATATTTGTAAAGAACTACGAGTTTTGAGTTAAAGTTATTTGAGTTCCCTTTGACGTCACGAAGCGTATTTTAATGAGTAAAGATTGAATCTTTGAACGAAATTATCTCAATCAATGTACCTATTATGTCAGTAGACCTTTTTAATGTATAAAGATGGAATCTTTGAAAAAAATGAGAGTATTGAGTTTAACTTATTCGAGTTACCTAGGAAGTCGCGAAGAGTGTTTTAATGACCAAAGATTGAATCTTCGAATGAAAATTCCTCAATACAGGAACCTATTATGTTACTAGATCTTTTTGATGTATAAAGATTGAATCTTTGAAAGAAAATTAGAGTTTTGAGTTAAACTTATTCGAGTTCCTTTTGACACCCCGAAGAGTGTTTTAATGAATAAAGATTGAATCTTTGAATGAAATTACCTCAATCGAGGTACCTATTAAGTCAATAGAAATTTTTATTGTATAAAGATTGAATCTTTGAAAAGAAATGAGAGTTTTGAGTTAAAGTTATTCGAGTTCCCTTTGACGTCACGAAGAGTGTTTTAATGAGTAAAGATTGAATCTTTGAATGAAATTACCTCAATCAAGGTACCTATTCTACCACTAGGCCTTTGTAATGTATAAAGATTGAATCTTTGAAAGAAAATGAGTGTTTTGAGTTTAACTTATTCGAGTTACCTATGAAATCGCGAAGAGTGTTTTAAAGAATGAAGATGGAATCTTTGAATGAAAAATACCACAAAAAGGTACCAATTCTGTTACTAGACCTTTCCAATGTATAAAGATTGAATCTTTGAAAGAAAATGAGTGTTTTGAGTTTAACTTATTCGAGTTACCTATGAAATCGCGAAGAGTGTTTTAAAGAATGAAGATGGAATCTTTGAATGAAAAATACCACAAAAAGGTACCAATTCTGTTACTAGACCTTTCTAATGTATAAAGATTGAATCTTTGAAAGAAAATGAGATTTTTGAGTTAAACTTATTCGAGTTCCCTGTAACGTCCCGAAGAGTGTCTTAATGAGTAAAGATTGAATTATTGAATGAAATTACCTCAATCAAGGTAGCTATTACTTCACTAGACCTTTTTAATTTATAAAGATTGACATTTTGAAAAGAAATGAGTGTTTCGAGTTAAAGTTATTCAAGTTCCCTTTGACGTCACGAAGAGTGTTTTAATGAGTAAAGATTGAATCTTTGAATGAAATTACCTCAATCAAGGTACCTATTCTGTCACTAAACCTTTTTAATGTATAAAGATTGAATCTTTGAAAGAACATGAGAGTTTTGAGTTCAACTTATTCGAGTTACCTATGAAGTTGAGAAGAGTGTTTTAATGACTAAAGATTGAATCTTTAAATGGAAATACCTCAATAAAGGTACTTATTTTGTTCGTAGACCTTTTTAATGTATAAAGACTGTATCTTTGAAAGAAATGGAGAGTTTTGAGTTAAACTTATTCACGTTCCCTGTAACGTCCCAAAGAGTGTTTTAATGAGTAAATATTGAATCTTTGAATGTAATTACCTCAATCAAGGTAGCTGTTATGTCACTAGACCTTTTTAATGTACAAAGATTGAATCTTGGAAAGAAAGTGAGAGTTTTGAGTTACCTATGAAGTCGCGAAGATTGTTTTAATGAATAAAGATTGAATCTTTGAATGAAAAAACCTCAATAAAGGTACCCAGTTACTAGACCTTTTTAATGTCTAAAGATTGAATCTTTGGAATAAAATGATAGTTCTGAGTTCAACTTATTCGATTTACCTATGAAGTCGTGAACAGTGTTTTAATGACTAAATAATGAATCTTTGAATGAAAATACCTTAGTAAAGGTACCTATTATGTTACAAGACCTTTTTAATGTATAAAGATTGAATCTTGGAAAGAAAATGACTGTTTTGAATTAAACTTATTCGAGTTCCCTATGACATCCCGAAGAGTATTTCAACGAGTAAAGATTGAATCTTTGATTGAAATTACTTGAATCAAGGGACTTATTTTGTCCCTGGACCTTTTATATATAAAGATTGAATCTTTAAAAAGAAGTGAGCGTTATGAGTTAAACCTATCCGAGTTCCCTATGACGTCCCGAATAGTGTTTTAACGCGTAAGGATTGAATCTTTGTATGAAATTACCTCAATAGAGGTATTTATTATGTCAGTAGACCTTTTTAATGTATAAAGGTTCAAGCTTTGAAAGAAAATGAGAGTTTTGAGTTAAACATATTCGAGTTCCCTGCGACGTCTCGAAGAGTGTTTTAAAGAGTAAATATTGAATCTTTGAATGAAATTACCTCAATCAAGGTACATATTATGTAACTAGACCTTTTTAATGTATAAAGATTGAATATTTGTAAAGAACTACGAGTTTTGAGTTAAAGTTATTTGAGTTCCCTTTGACGTTACGAAGCGTGTTTTAATGAGTAAAGATTGAATCTTTGAACGAAATTATCTCAATCAATGTACCTATTATGTCAGTAGACCTTTTTAATGTATAAAGATGGAATCTTTGAAAAAAATGAGAGTATTGAGTTTAACTTATTCGAGTTACCTATGAAGTCGCGAAGAGTGTTTTAATGACCAAAGATTGAATCTTCGAATGAAAATTCCTCAATACAGGAACCTATTATGTTACTAGATCTTTTTGATGTATAAAGATTGAATCTTTGAAAGAAAATTAGAGTTTTGAGTTAAACTTATTCGAGTTCCTTTTGACATCCCGAAGAGTGTTTTAATGAATAAAGATTGAATCTTTGAATGAAATTACCTCAATCGAGGTACCTATTAAGTCACTAGAAATTTTTATTGTATAAAGATTGAATCTTTGAAAAGAAATGAGAGTTTTGAGTTAAAGTTATTCGAGTTCCCTTTGACGTCACGAAGAGTGTTTTAATGAGTAAAGATTGAATCTTTGAATGAAATTACCTCAATCAAGGTACCTATTCTACCACTAGGCCTTTGTAATGTATGAAGATTGAATCTTTAAAAGAAAATGAGTGTTTTGAGTTTAACTTATTCGAGTTACCTATGAAATCGCGAAGAGTGTTTTAATGAATGAAGATGGAATCTTTTAATGAAAAATACCACAATAAAGGTACCAATTCTGTTACTAGACCTTTCCAATGTATAAAGATTGAATCTTTGAAAGAAAATGAGATTTTTGAGTTAAACTTATTCGAGTTCCCTGTAACGTCCCGAAGAGTGTCTTAATGAGTAAAGATTGAATCATTGAATGAAATTACCTCAATCAAGGTAGCTATTACATCACTAGACCTTTTTAATTTATAAAGATTGACGTTTTGAAAAGAAATGAGTGTTTCGAGCTAAAGTTATTCAAGTTCCCTTTGACGTCACGAAGAGTGTTTTAATGAGTAAAGATTGAATCTTTGAATGAAATTACCTCAATCAAGGTACCTATTCTGTCACTAAACCTTTTTAATGTTTAAAGATTGAATCTTTGAAAGAACATGAGAGTTTTGAGTTCAACTTATTCGAGTTACCTATGAAGTTGCGAAGAGTGTTTTAATGACTAAAGATTGAATCTTTAAATGAAAATACCTCAATAAAGGTACTTATTTTGTTAGTAGACCTTTTTAATGTATAAAGACTGTATCTTTGAAAGAAATGGAGAGTTTTGAGTTAAACTTATTCACGTTCCCTGTAACGTCCCAAAGAGTGTTTTAATGAGTAAATATTGAATCTTTGAATGTAATTACCTCAATCAAGGTAGCTGTTATGTCACTAGACCTTTTTAATGTACAAAGATTGAATCTTGGAAAGAAAGTGAGAGTTTTGAGTTTAACTTATTCGAGTTACCTATGAAGTCGCGAAGAGTGTTTTAATGAATAAAGATTGAATCTTTGAATGAAAACACCTCAATAAAGGTACCTATTATGTTACTAGACCTTTTTAATGTCTAAAGATTGAATCTTTGGAATAAAATGATAGTTCTGAGTTCAACTTATTCGATTTACCTATGAAGTCGTGAGCAGTATTTAAATGACAAAATAATGAATCTTTGAATGAAAATACCTTAGTAAAGGTACCTATTATGTTACAAGACCTTTTTAATGTATAAAGATTGAATCTTGGAAAGAAAATGACTGTTTTGAGTTAAACTTATTCGAGTTCCCTATGACATCCCGAAGAGTATTTCAACGAGTAAAGATTGAATCTTTGATTGAAATTACTTGAATCAAGGGACTTATTTTGTCCCTGGACCTTTTATATATAAAGATTGAATCTTTAAAAAGAAGTGGGCGTTATGAGTTAAACCTATCCGAGTTCCCTATGATGTCCCGAATAGTGTTTTAACGCGTAAGGATTGAATCTTTTTATGAAATTACCTCAATAGAGGTACTTATTATGTCACTAGACCTTTTTAATGTATAAAGGTTCAAGCTTTGAAAGAAAATGAGAGTTTTGAGTTAAATATATTCGAGTTCCCTGCGACGTCTCGAAGAGTGTTTTAAAGAGTAAATATTGAATCTTTGAATTAAATTACCTCAATCAAGGTACTTATTATGTCACTAGACCTTTTTAATGTATAAAGATTGAATATTTGTAAAGAACTACGAGTTTTGAGTTAAAGTTATTTGAGTTCCCTTTGACATCACGAAGCGTGTTTTAATGAGTAAAGATTGAATCTTTGAACGAAATTATCTCAATCAATGTACCTATTATGTCAGTAGACCTTTTTAATGTATAAAGATGGAATCTTTGAAAAAAATGAGAGTATTGAGTTTAACTTATTTGAGTTACCTATGAAGTCGCGAAGAGTGTTTTAATGACCAAAGATTGAATCTTCGAATGAAAATTCCTCAATACAGGAACCTATTATGTTACTAGATCTTTTTGATGTATAAAGATTGAATCTTTGAAAGAAAATTAGTGTTTTGAGTTAAACTTATTCGAGTTCCTTTTGACATCCCGAAGAGTGTTTTAATGAATAAAGATTGAATCTTTGAATGAAATTACCTCAATCGAGGTACCTATTAAGTCGCTAGAAATTTTTATTGTATAAAGATTGAATCTTTGAAAAGAAATGAGAGTTTTGAGTTAAAGTTATTCGAGTTCCCTTTGACGTCACGAAGAGTGTTTTAATGAGTAAAGATTGAATCTTTGAATGAAATTACCTCAATCAAGGTACCTATTCTACCACTAGGCCTTTGTAATGTATGAAGATTGAATCTTTGAAAGAAAATGAGTGTTTTGAGTTTAACTTATTCGAGTTACCTATGAAATCGCGAAGAGTGTTTTAATGAATGAAGATGGAATCTTTGAATGAAAAATACCACAATAAAGGTACCAATTCTGTTACTAGACCTTTCCAATGTATAAAGATTGAATCTTTGAAAGAAAATGAGATTTTTGAGCTAAACTTATTCGAGTTCCCTGTAACGTCCCGAAGAGTGTCTTAATGAGTAAAGATTGAATCATTGAATGAAATTACCTCAATCAAGGTAGCTATTACATCGCTAGACCTTTGTAATTTATAAAGATTGACGTTTTGAAAAGAAATGAGTGTTTCGAGTTAAAGTTATTCAAGTTCCCTTTGACATCACGAAGAGTGTTTTAATGAGTAAAGATTGAATCTTTGAATGAAATTACCTCAATCAAGGTACCTATTCTGTCACTAAACCTTTTTAATGTATAAAGATTGAATCTTTGAAAGAACATGAGAGTTTTGAGTTCAACTTATTCGAGTTACCTATGAAGTTGCGAAGAGTGTTTTAATGACTAAAGATTGAATCTTTGAATGAAAATACCTCAATAAAGGTACTTATTTTGTTAGTAGACCTTTTTAATGTATAAAGACTGTATCTTTGAAAGAAATAGAGAGTTTTGAGTTAAACTTATTCACGTTCCCTGTAACGTCCCAAAGAGTGTTTTAATGAGTAAATATTGAATCTTTGAATGTAATTACCTCAATCAAGGTAGCTGTTATGTCACTAGACCTTTTTAATGTACAAAGATTGAATCTTGGAAAGAAAGTGAGAGTTTTGAGTTTAACTTATTCGAGTTACCTATGAAGTCGCGAAGAGTGTTTTAATGAATAAAGATTGAATCTTTGAATGAAAACACCTCAATAAAGGTACCTATTATGTTACTAGACCTTTTTAATGTCTAAAGATTGAATCTTTGGAATAAAATGATAGTTCTGAGTTCAACTTATTCGATTTACCTATGAAGTCGTGAACAGTGTTTTAATGACTAAATAATGAATCTTTGAATGAAAATACCTTAGTAAAGGTACCTATTATGTTACAAGACCTTTTTAATGTATAAATATTGAATCTTGGAAAGAAAATGACTGTTTTGAGTTAAACTTATTCGAGTTCCCTATGACATCCCGAAGAGTATTTCAACGAGTAAAGATTGAATCTTTGATTGAAATTACTTGAATCAAGGGACTTATTTTGTCCCTGGACCTTTTATATATAAAGATTGAATCTTTAAAAAGAAGTGAGCGTTATGAGTTAAACCTATCCGAGTTCCCTATGACGTCCCGAATAGTGTTTTAACGCGTAAGGATTGAATCTTTGTATGAAATTACCTCAATAGAGGTACTTATTATGTCACTAGACCTTTTTAATGTATAAAGGTTCAAGCTTTGAAAGAAAATGAGAGTTTTGAGTTAAACATATTCGAGTTCCCTGCGACGTCTCGAAGAGTGTTTTAAAGAGTAAATATTGAATCTTTGAATGAAATTACCTCAATCAAGGTACCTATTATGTCACTAGACCTTTTTAATGTATAAAGATTGAATATTTGTAAAGAACTACGAGTTTTGAGTTAAAGTTATTTGAGTTCCCTTTGACGTCACGAAGCGTGTTTTAATGAGTAAAGATTGAATCTTTGAACGAAATTATCTCAATCAATGTACCTATTATGTCAGTAGACCTTTTTAATGTATAAAGATGGAATCTTTGAAAAAAATGAGAGTATTGAGTTTAACTTATTCGAGTTACCTATGAAGTCGCGAAGAGTGTTTTAATGACAAAAGATTGAATCAACGACTTCACGCGGGGATAACACATATTCCCGATTCTTAGGGATAGGGAGGAAGGGCATAGAGCACTACTTCCTTGTTATACCGTTCGTGACCAAGGGAATTGGTTCGAATGAAAATTCCTCAATACAGGAACCTATTATGTTACTAGATCTTTTTGATATATAAAGATTGAATCTTTGAAAGAAAATTAGAGTTTTGAGTTAAACTTATTCGAGTCCCTTTTGACATCCCGAAGAGTGTTTTAATGAATAAAGATTGAATCTTTGAATGAAATTACCTCAATCGAGGTACCTATTAAGTCACTAGAAATTTTTATTGTATAAAGATTGAATCTTTGAAAAGAAATGAGAGTTTTGAGTTAAAGTTATTCGAGTTCCTTTTGACGTCACGAAGAGTGTTTTAATGAGTAAAGATTGAATCTTTGAATGAAATTACCTCAATCAAGGTACCTATTCTACCACTAGGCCTTTGTAATGTATGACGATTGAATCTTTGAAAGAAAATGAGTGTTTTGAGTTTAACTTATTCGAGTTACCTATGAAATCGCGAAGAGTGTTTTAATGAATGAAAATGGAATCTTTGAATGAAAAATACCACAATAAAGGTACCAATTCTGTTACTAGACCTTTCCAATGTATAGAGATTGATTCTTTGAAAGAAAATGAGATTTTTGAGTTAAACTTATTCGAGTTCCCTGTAACGTCCCGAAGAGTGTCTTAATGAGTAAAGATTGAATCATTGAATGAAATTACCTCAATCAAGGTAGCTATTACATCACTAGACCTTTTTAATTTATAAAGATTGACGTTTTGAAAAGAAATGAGTGTTTCGAGTTAAAGTTATTCAAGTTCCCTTTGACGTCACGAAGAGTGTTTTAATGAGTAAAAATTGAATCTTTGTATGAAATTACCTCAATCAAGGTACCTATTCTGTCACTAAACCTTTTTAATGTATAAAGATTGAATCTTTGAAAGAACATGAGAGTTTTGAGTTCAACTTATTCGAGTTACCTATGAAGTTGCGAAGAGTGTTTTAATGACTAAAGATTGAATCTTTGAATGAAAATACCTCAACAAAGGTACTTATTTTGTTAGTAGACCTTTTTAATGTATAAAGACTGTATCTTTGAAAGAAATGGAGAGTTTTGAGTTAAACTTATTCACGTTCCCTGTAACGTCCCAAAGAGTGTTTTAATGAGTAAATATTGAATCTTTGAATGTAATTACCTCAATCAAGGTAGCTGTTATGTCACTAGACTTTTTTAATGTACAAAGATTGAATCTTGGAAAGAAAGTGAGAGTTTTGAGTTTAACTTATTCGAGTTACCTATGAAGTCGCGAAGAGTGTTTTAATGAATAAAGATTGAATCTTTGAATGAAAACACCTCAATAAAGGTACCTATTATGTTACTAGACCTTTTTAATGTCTAAAGATTGAATCTTTGGAATAAAATGATAGTTCTGAGTTCAACTTATTCGATTTACCTATGAAGTCGTGAACAGTGTTTTAATGACTAAATAATGAATCTTTGAATGAAAATACCTTAGTAAAGGTACCTATTATGTTACAAGACCTTTTTAATGTATAAAGATTGAATCTTGGAAAGAAAAGGACTATTTTGAGTTAAACTTATTCGAGTTCCCTATGACATCCCGAAGAGTATTTCAACGAGTAAAGATTGAATCTTTGATTGAAATTACTTGAATCAAGGGACTTATTTTGTCCCTGGACCTTTTATATATAAAGATTGAATCTTTAAAAAGAAGTGAGCGTTATGAGTTAAACCTATCCGAGTTCCCTATGATGTCTCGAATAGTGTTTTAACGCGTATGGATTGAATCTTTGTACGAAATTACCTCAATAGAGGTACTTATTATGTCACTAGACCTTTTTAATGTATAAGTTTCAAGCTTTGAAAGAAAATGAGAGTTTTGAGTTAAACATATTCGAGTTCCCTGCGACGTCTCGAAGAGTGTTTTAAAGAGTAAATATTGAATCTTTGAATGAAATTACCTCAATCAAGGTACCTATTATGTCACTAGACCTTTTTAATGTATAAAGATTGAATATTTGTAAAGAACTACGAGTTTTGAGTTAAAGTCATTTGAGTTCCCTTTGACGTCACGAAGCGTGTTTTAATGAGTAAAGATTGAATCTTTAAACGAAATTATCTCAATCAATGTACCTATTATGTCAGTAGACCTTTTTAATGTATAAAGATGGAATCTATGAAAAAAATGAGAGTATTGAGTCTAACTTATTCGAGTTACCTATGAAGTCGCGAAGAGTGTTTTAATGACCAAAGATTGAATCTTCGAATGAAAATTCCTCAATACAGGAACCTATTATGTTAGTAGATCTTTTTGATGTATAAAGATTGAATCTTTGAAAGAAAATTAGAGTTTTGAGTTAAACTTATTCGAGTTCCTTTTGACATCCCGAAGAGTGTTTTAATGAATAAAGATTGAATCTTTGAATGAAATTACCTCAATCGAGGTACCTATTAAGTCACTAGAAATTTTTATTGTATAAAGATTGAATCTTTGAAAAGAAATGAGAGTTTTGAGTTAAAGTTATTCGAGTTCCCTTTGACGTCACGAAGAGTGTTTTAATGAGTAAAGATTGAATCTTTGAAGGAAATTACCTCAATCAAGGTACCTATTCTACCACTAGGCCTTTGTAATGTATAAAGATTGAATCTTTGAAAGAAAATGAGTGTTTTGAGTTTAACTTATTCGAGTTACCTATGAAATCGCGAAGAGTATTTTAATGAATGAAGATGGAATCTTTGAATGAAAAATACCACAATAAAGGTACCAATTCTGTTACTAGACCTTTCCAATGTATAAAGATTGAATCTTTGAAAGAAAATGAGATTTTTGAGTTAAACTTATTCGAGTTCCCTGTAACGTCCCGAAGAGTGTCTTAATGAGTAAAGATTGAATTATTGAATGAAATTACCTCAATCAAGGTAGCTATTACATCACTAGACCTTTTTAATTTATAAAGATTGACGTTTTGAAAAGAAATGAGTGTTTCGAGTTAAAGTTATTCAAGTTCCCTTTGACGTCACGAAGAGTGTTTTAATGAGTAAAGATTGAATCTTTGAATGAAATTACCTCGATCAAGGTACCTATTCTGTCACTAAACCTTTTTAATGTATAAAGATTGAATCTTTGAAAGAACATGAGAGTTTTGAGTTCAACTTATTCGAGTTACCTATGAAGTTGCGACGAGTGTTTTAATGACTAAGGATTGAATCTTTAAATGAAAATACCTCAATAAAGGTACTTATTTTGTTCGTAGACCTTTTTAATGTATAAAGACTGTATCTTTGAAAGAAATGGAGAGTTTTGAGTTAAACTTATTCACGTTCCCTGTAACGTCCCAAAGAGTGTTTTAATGAGTAAATATTGAATCTTTGAATGTAATTACCTCAATCAAGGTAGCTGTTATGTCACTAGACCTTTTTAATGTACAAAGATTGAATCTTGGAAAGAAAGTGAGAGTTTTGAGTTACCTATGAAGTCGCGAAGATTGTTTTAATGAATAAAGATTGAATCTTTGAATGAAAAAACCTCAATAAAGGTACCTAGTTACTAGACCTTTTTAATGTCTAAAGATTGAATCTTTGGAATAAAATGATAGTTCTGAGTTCAACTTATTCGATTTACCTATGAAGTCGTGAACAGTGTTTTAATGACTAAATAATGAATCTTTGAATGAAAATACCTTAGTAAAGGTACCTATTATGTTACAAGACCTTTTTAATGTATAAAGATTGAATCTTGGAAAGAAAATGACTGTTTTGAGTTAAACTTATTCGAGTTCCCTATGACATCCCGAAGAGTATTTCAACGAGTAAAGATTAAATCTTTGATTGAAATTACTTGAATCAAGGGACTTATTTTGTCCCTGGACCTTTTATATATAAAGATTGAATCTTTAAAAAGAAGTGAGCGTTATGAGTTAAACCTATCCGAGTTCCCTATGACGTCCCGAATAGTGTTTTAACGCGTAAGGATTGAATCTTTGTATGAAATTACCTCAATAGAGGTACTTATTATGTCAGTAGACCTTTTTAATGTATAAAGGTTCAAGCTTTGAAAGAAAATGAGAGTTTTGAGTTAAACATATTCGAGTTCCCTGCGACGTCTCGAAGAGTGTTTTAAAGAGTAAATATTGAATCTTTGAATGAAATTACCTCAATCAAGGTACATATTATGTAACTAGACCTTTTTAATGTATAAAGATTGAATATTTGTAAAGAACTACGAGTTTTGAGTTAAAGTTATTTGAGTTCCCTTTGACGTTACGAAGCGTGTTTTAATGAGTAAAGATTGAATCTTTGAACGAAATTATCTCAATCAATGTACCTATTATGTCAGTAGACCTTTTTAATGTATAAAGATGGAATCTTTGAAACAAATGAGAGTATTGAGTTTAACTTATTCGAGTTACCTATGAAGTCGCGAAGAGTGTTTTAATGACCAAAGATTGAATCTTCGAATGAAAATTCCTCAATACAGGAACCTATTATGTTAGTAGATCTTTTTGATGTATAAAGATTGAATCTTTGAAAGAAAATTAGAGTTTTGAGTTAAACTTATTCGAGTTCCTTTTGACATCCCGAAGAGTGTTTTAATGAATAAAGATTGAATCTTTGAATGAAATTACCTCAATCGAGGTACCTATTAAGTCACTAGAAATTTTTATTGTATAAAGATTGAATCTTTGAAAAGAAATGAGAGTTTTGAGTTAAAGTTATTCGAGTTCCCTTTGACGTCACGAAGAGTGTTTTAATGGGTAAAGATTGAATCTTTGAATGAAATTACCTCAATCAAGGTACCTATTCTACCACTAGGCCTTTGTAATGTATGAAGATTGAATCTTTGAAAGAAAATGAGTGTTTTGAGTTTAACTTATTCGAGTTACCTATGAAATCGCGAAGAGTGTTTTAATGAATGAAGATGGAATCTTTGAATGAAAAATACCACAATAAAGGTACCAATTCTGTTACTAGACCTTTCCAATGTATAAAGATTGAATCTTTGAAAGAAAATGAGATTTTTGAGTTAAACTTATTCGAGTTCCCTGTAACGTCCCGAAGAGTGTCTTAATGAGTAAAGATTGAATCATTGAATGAAATTACCTCAATCAAGGTAGCTATTACATCACTAGACCTTTTTAATTTATAAAGATTGACGTTTTGAAAAGAAATGAGTGTTTCGAGTTAAAGTTATTCAAGTTCCCTTTGACGTCACGAAGAGTGTTTTAATGAGTAAATATTGAATCTTTGAATGAAATTACCTCAATCAAGGTACCTATTCTGTCACTAAACCTTTTTAATGTATAAAGATTGAATCTTTGAAAGAACATGAGAGTTTTGAGTTTAACTTATTCGAGTTACCTATGAAGTTGCGAAGAGTGTTTTAATGACTAAAGATTGAATCTTTGAATGAAAATACCTCAATAAAGGTACTTATTTTGTTAGTAGACCTTTTTAATGTATAAAGACTGTATCTTTGAAAGAAATGGAGAGTTTTGAGTTAAACTTATTCACGTTCCCTGTAACGTCCCAAAGAGTGTTTTAATGAGTAAATATTGAATCTTTGAATGTAATTACCTCAATCAAGGTAGCTGTTATGTCACTAGACCTTTTTAATGTACAAAGATTGAATCTTGGAAAGAAAGTGAGAGTTTTGAGTTTAACTTATTCGAGTTACCTATGAAGTCGCGAAGAGTGTTTTAATGAATAAAGATTGAATCTTTGAATGAAAACACCTCAATAAAGGTACCTATTATGTTACTAGACCTTTTTAATGTCTAAAGATTGAATCTTTGGAATAAAATGATAGTTCTGAGTTCAACTTATTCGATTTACCTATGAAGTCGTGAACAGTGTTTTAATGACTAAATAATGAATCTTTGAATGAAAATACCTTAGTAAAGGTACCTATTATGTTACAAGACCTTTTTAATGTATAAAGATTGAATCTTGGAAAGAAAATGACTGTTTTGAGTTAAACTTATTCGAGTTCCCTATGACATCCCGAAGAGTATTTCAACGAGTAAAGATTAAATCTTTGATTGAAATTACTTGAATCAAGGGACTTATTTTGTCCCTGGACCTTTTATATATAAAGATTGAATCTTTAAAAAGAAGTGAGCGTTATGAGTTAAACCTATCCGAGTTCCCTATGACGTCCCGAATAGTGTTTTAACGCGTAAGGATTGAATCTTTGTATGAAATTACCTCAATAGAGGTACTTATTATGTCAGTAGACCTTTTTAATGTATAAAGGTTCAAGCTTTGAAAGAAAATGAGAGTTTTGAGTTAAACATATTCGAGTTCCCTGCGACGTCTCGAAGAGTGTTTTAAAGAGTAAATATTGAATCTTTGAATGAAATTACCTCAATCAAGGTACATATTATGTAACTAGACCTTTTTAATGTATAAAGATTGAATATTTGTAAAGAACTACGAGTTTTGAGTTAAAGTTATTTGAGTTCCCTTTGACGTTACGAAGCGTGTTTTAATGAGTAAAGATTGAATCTTTGAACGAAATTATCTCAATCAATGTACCTATTATGTCAGTAGACCTTTTTAATGTATAAAGATGGAATCTTTGAAACAAATGAGAGTATTGAGTTTAACTTATTCGAGTTACCTATGAAGTCGCGAAGAGTGTTTTAATGACCAAAGATTGAATCTTCGAATGAAAATTCCTCAATACAGGAACCTATTATGTTAGTAGATCTTTTTGATGTATAAAGATTGAATCTTTGAAAGAAAATTAGAGTTTTGAGTTAAACTTATTCGAGTTCCTTTTGACATCCCGAAGAGTGTTTTAATGAATAAAGATTGAATCTTTGAATGAAATTACCTCAATCGAGGTACCTATTAAGTCACTAGAAATTTTTATTGTATAAAGATTGAATCTTTGAAAAGAAATGAGAGTTTTGAGTTAAAGTTATTCGAGTTCCCTTTGACGTCACGAAGAGTGTTTTAATGGGTAAAGATTGAATCTTTGAATGAAATTACCTCAATCAAGGTACCTATTCTACCACTAGGCCTTTGTAATGTATGAAGATTGAATCTTTGAAAGAAAATGAGTGTTTTGAGTTTAACTTATTCGAGTTACCTATGAAATCGCGAAGAGTGTTTTAATGAATGAAGATGGAATCTTTGAATGAAAAATACCACAATAAAGGTACCAATTCTGTTACTAGACCTTTCCAATGTATAAAGATTGAATCTTTGAAAGAAAATGAGATTTTTGAGTTAAACTTATTCGAGTTCCCTGTAACGTCCCGAAGAGTGTCTTAATGAGTAAAGATTGAATCATTGAATGAAATTACCTCAATCAAGGTAGCTATTACATCACTAGACCTTTTTAATTTATAAAGATTGACGTTTTGAAAAGAAATGAGTGTTTCGAGTTAAAGTTATTCAAGTTCCCTTTGACGTCACGAAGAGTGTTTTAATGAGTAAATATTGAATCTTTGAATGAAATTACCTCAATCAAGGTACCTATTCTGTCACTAAACCTTTTTAATGTATAAAGATTGAATCTTTGAAAGAACATGAGAGTTTTGAGTTTAACTTATTCGAGTTACCTATGAAGTTGCGAAGAGTGTTTTAATGACTAAAGATTGAATCTTTGAATGAAAATACCTCAATAAAGGTACTTATTTTGTTAGTAGACCTTTTTAATGTATAAAGACTGTATCTTTGAAAGAAATGGAGAGTTTTGAGTTAAACTTATTCACGTTCCCTGTAACGTCCCAAAGAGTGTTTTAATGAGTAAATATTGAATCTTTGAATGTAATTACCTCAATCAAGGTAGCTGTTATGTCACTAGACCTTTTTAATGTACAAAGATTGAATCTTGGAAAGAAAGTGAGAGTTTTGAGTTTAACTTATTCGAGTTACCTATGAAGTCGCGAAGAGTGTTTTAATGAATAAAGATTGAATCTTTGAATGAAAACACCTCAATAAAGGTACCTATTATGTTACTAGACCTTTTTAATGTCTAAAGATTGAATCTTTGGAATAAAATGATAGTTCTGAGTTCAACTTATTCGATTTACCTATGAAGTCGTGAACAGTGTTTTAATGACTAAATAATGAATCTTTGAATGAAAATACCTTAGTAAAGGTACGCATTATGTTACAAGACCTTTTTAATGTATAAAGATTAAATCTTGGAAAGAAAATGACTGTTTTGAGTTAAACTTATTCGAGTTCCCTATGACATCCCGAAGAGTATTTCAACGAGTAAAGATTGAATCTTTGATTGAAATTACTTGAATCAAGGGACTTATTTTGTCCCTGGACATTTTATATATAAAGATTAAATCTTTAAAAAGAAGTGAGCGTTATGAGTTAAACCTATCCGAGTTCCCTATGACGTCCCGAATAGTGTTTTAACGCGTAAGGATTGAATCTTTGTATGAAATTACCTCAATAGAGGTACTTATTATGTCAGTAGACCTTTTTAATGTATAAAGGTTCAAGCTTTGAAAGAAAATGAGAGTTTTGAGTTAAACATATTCGAGTTCCCTGCGACGTCTCGAAGAGTGTTTTAAAGAGTAAATATTGAATCTTTGAATGAAATTACCTCAATCAAGGTACATATTATGTAACTAGACCTTTTTAATGTATAAAGATTGAATATTTGTAAAAAACTACGAGTTTTGAGTTAAAGTTATTTGAGTTCCCTTTGACGTCACGAAGCGTGTTTTAATGAGTAAAGATTGAATCTTTGAACGAAATTATCTCAATCAATGTACCTATTATGTCAGTAGACCTTTTTAATGTATAAAGATGGAATCTTTGAAAAAAATTAGAGTATTGAGTTTAACTTATTCGAGTTACCTATGAAGTCGCGAAGAGTGTTTTAATGACCAAAGATTGAATCTTCGAATGAAAATTCCTCAATACAGGAACCTATTATGTTAGTAGATCTTTTTGATGTATAAAGATTGAATCTTTGAAAGAAAATTAGAGTTTTGAGTTAAACTTATTCGAGTTCCTTTTGACATCCCGAAGAGTGTTTTAATGAATAAAGATTGAATCTTTGAATGAAATTACCTCAATCGAGGTACCTATTAAGTCACTAGAAATTTTTATTGTATAAAGATTGAATCTTTGAAAAGAAATGAGAGTTTTGAGTTAAAGTTATTCGAGTTCCCTTTGACGTCACGAAGAGTGTTTTAATGAGTAAAGATTGAATCTTTGAAGGAAATTACCTCAATCAAGGTACCTATTCTACCACTAGGCCTTTGTAATGTATCAAGATTGAATCTTTGAAAGAAAATGAGTGTTTTGAGTTTAACTTATTCGAGTTACCTATGAAATCGCGAAGAGTATTTTAATGAATGAAGATGGAATCTTTGAATGAAAAATACCACAATAAAGGTACCAATTCTGTTACTAGATCTTTCCAATGTATAAAGATTGAATCTTTGAAAGAAAATGAGATTTTTGAGTTAAACTTATTCGAGTTCCCTGTAACGTCCCGAAGAGTGTCTTAATGAGTAAAGATTGAATCATTGAATGAAATTACCTCAATCAAGGTAGCTATTACATCACTAGACCTTTTTAATTTATAAAGATTGACGTTTTGAAAAGAAATGAGTGTTTCGAGTTAAAGTTATTCAAGTTCCCTTTGACGTCACGAAGAGTGTTTTAATGAGTAAAAATTGAATCTTTGAATGAAATTACCACAATCAAGGTACCTATTCTGTCGCTAAACCTTTTTAATGTATAAAGATTGAATCTTTGAAAGAACGTAAGAGTTTTGAGTTCAACTTATTCGAGTTACCTATGAAGTTGCGAAGAGTGTTTTAATGACTAAAGATTGAATCTTTGAATGAAAATACCTCAATAAAGGTACTTATTTTGTTAGTAGACCTTTTTAATGTATAAAGACTGTATCTTTGAAAGAAATGGAGAGTTTTGAGTTAAACTTATTCACGTTCCCTGTAACGTCCCAAAGAGTGTTTTAATGAGTAAATATTGAATCTTTGAATGTAATTACCTCAATCAAGGTAGCTGTTATATCACTAGACCTTTTTAATATACAAAGATTGAATCTTGGAAAGAAAGTGAGAGTTTTGAGTTTAACTTATTCGAGTTACCTATGAAGTCGCGAAGAGTGTTTTAATGAATAAAGATTGAATCTTTGAATGAAAACACCTCAATAAAGGTACCTATTATGTTACTAGACCTTTTTAATGTCTAAAGATTGAATCTTTGGAATAAAATGATAGTTCTGAGTTCAACTTATTCGATTTACCTATGAAGTCGTGAACAGTGTTTTAATGCCTAAATAATGAATCTTTGAATGAAAATACCTTAGTAAAGGTACCTATTCTGTTACAAGACCTTTTTAATGTATAAAGATTGAATCTTGGAAAGAAAATGACTGTTTTGAGTTAAACTTATTCGAGTTCCCTATGACATCCCGAAGAGTATTTTAACGAGTAAAAATTGAATCTTTGATTGAAATTACTTGAATCAAGGGACTTATTTTGTCCCTGGACCTTTTATATATAAAGATTGAATCTTTAGAAAGAAGTGAGCGTTATGAGTTAAACCTATCCGAGTTCCCTATGACGTCCCGAATAGTGTTTTAACGCGTAAGGATTGAATCTTTGTATGAAATTACCTCAATAGAGGTACTTATTATGTCACTAGACCTTTTTAATGTATAAAGGTTCAAGCTTTGAAAGAAAATGAGAGTTTTGAGTTAAACATATTCGAGTTCCCTGCGACGTCTCGAAGAGTGTTTTAAAGAGTAAATATTGAATCTTTGAATGAAATTACCTCAATCAAGGTACCTATTATCTCACTAGACCTTTTTAATGTATAAAGATTGAATATTTGAAAAGAACTACGAGTTTTGAGTTAAAGTTATTTGAGTTCCCTTTGACGTCACGAAGCGTGTTTTAATGAGTAAAGATTGAATCTTTGAACGAAATTATCTCAATCAATGTACCTATTATGTCAGTAGACCTTTTTAATGTATAAAGATGGAATCTTTGAAAAAAATGAGAGTATTGAGTTTAACTTATTCGAGTTACCTATGAAGTCGCGAAGAGTGTTTTAATGACCAAAGATTGAATCTTCGAATGAAAATTCCTCAATACAGGAACCTATTATGTTACTAGATCTTTTTGATGTATAAAAATTGAATCTTTGAAAGAAAATTAGAGTTTTGAGTTAAACTTATTCGAGTTCCTTTTGACATCCCGAAGAGTGTTTTAATGAATAAAGATTGAATCTTTGAATGAAATTACCTCAATCGAGTTACCTATTAAGTCACTAGAAATTTTTATTGTATAAAGATTGAATCTTTGAAGAGAAATGAGAGTTTTGAGTTAAAGTTATTCGAGTTCCCTTTGACGCCACGAAGAGTGTTTTAATGAGTAAAGATTGAATCTTTGAATGAAATTACCTCAATCAAGGTACCTATTCTACCACTAGGCCTTTGTAATGTATAAAGAATGAATCTTTGAAAGAAAATGAGTGTTTTGAGTTTAACTTATTCGAGTTACCTATGAAATCGCGAAGAGTGTTTTAATGAATGAAGATGGAATCTTTGAATGAAAAATACCACAATAAAGGTACCAATTCTGTTACTAGACCTTTCCAATGTATAAAGATTGAATCTTTGAAAGAAAATGAGATTTTTGAGTTAAACTTATTCGAGTTCCCTATAACGTCCCGAAGAGTGTCTTAATGAGTAAAGATTGAATCATTGAATGAAATTACCTCAATCAAGGTAGCTATTACATCACTAGACCTTTTTAATTTATAAAGATTGACGTTTTGAAAAGAAATGAGTGTTTCGAGTTAAAGTTATTCAAGTTCCCTTTGACGTCACGAAGAGTGTTTTAATGAGTAAAGATTGAATCTTTGAATGAAATTACCTCAATCAAGGTACCTATTCTGTCACTAAACCTTTTTAATGTATAAAGATTGAATCTTTGAAAGAACATGAGAGTTTTGAGTTCAACTTATTCGAGTTACCTATGAAGTTGCGAAGAGTGTTTTAATGACTAAAGATTGAATCTTTGAATGAAAATACCTCAATAAAGGTACTTATTTTGTTAGTAGACCTTTTTAATGTATAAAGACTGTATCTTTGAAAGAAATGGAGAGTTTTGAGTTAAACTTATTCACGTTCCCTGTAACGTCCCAAAGAGTGTTTTAATGAGTAAATATTGAATCTTGGAAAGAAAGTGAGAGTTTTGAGTTTAACTTATTCGAGTTACCTATGAAGTCGCGAAGAGTGTTTTAATGAATAAAGATTGAATCTTTGAATGAAAACACCTCAATAAAGGTACCTATTATGTTACTAGACCTTTTTAATGTCTAAAGATTGAATCTTTGGAATAAAATGATAGTTCTGAGTTCAACTTATTCGATTTACCTATGAAGTCGTGAACAGTGTTTTAATGACTAAATAATGAATCTTTGAATGAAAATACCTTAGTAAAGGTACCTATTATGTTACAAGACCTTTTTAATGTATAAAGATTGAATCTTGGAAAGAAAAGGACTATTTTGAGTTAAACTTATTCGAGTTCCCTATGACATCCCGAAGAGTATTTCAACGAGTAAAGATTGAATCTTTGATTGAAATTACTTGAATCAAGGGACTTATTTTGTCCCTGGACCTTTTATATATAAAGATTGAATCTTTAAAAAGAAGTGAGCGTTATGAGTTAAACCTATCCGAGTTCCCTATGATGTCTCGAATAGTGTTTTAACGCGTATGGATTGAATCTTTGTACGAAATTACCTCAATAGAGGTACTTATTATGTCACTAGACCTTTTTAATGTATAAGTTTCAAGCTTTGAAAGAAAATGAGAGTTTTGAGTTAAACATATTCGAGTTCCCTGCGACGTCTCGAAGAGTGTTTTAAAGAGTAAATATTGAATCTTTGAATGAAATTACCTCAATCAAGGTACCTATTATGTCACTAGACCTTTTTAATGTATAAAGATTGAATATTTGTAAAGAACTACGAGTTTTGAGTTAAAGTCATTTGAGTTCCCTTTGACGTCACGAAGCGTGTTTTAATGAGTAAAGATTGAATCTTTAAACGAAATTATCTCAATCAATGTACCTATTATGTCAGTAGACCTTTTTAATGTATAAAGATGGAATCTATGAAAAAAATGAGAGTATTGAGTCTAACTTATTCGAGTTACCTATGAAGTCGCGAAGAGTGTTTTAATGACCAAAGATTGAATCTTCGAATGAAAATTCCTCAATACAGGAACCTATTATGTTAGTAGATCTTTTTGATGTATAAAGATTGAATCTTTGAAAGAAAATTAGAGTTTTGAGTTAAACTTATTCGAGTTCCTTTTGACATCCCGAAGAGTGTTTTAATGAATAAAGATTGAATCTTTGAATGAAATTACCTCAATCGAGGTACCTATTAAGTCACTAGAAATTTTTATTGTATAAAGATTGAATCTTTGAAAAGAAATGAGAGTTTTGAGTTAAAGTTATTCGAGTTCCCTTTGACGTCACGAAGAGTGTTTTAATGAGTAAAGATTGAATCTTTGAAGGAAATTACCTCAATCAAGGTACCTATTCTACCACTAGGCCTTTGTAATGTATAAAGATTGAATCTTTGAAAGAAAATGAGTGTTTTGAGTTTAACTTATTCGAGTTACCTATGAAATCGCGAAGAGTATTTTAATGAATGAAGATGGAATCTTTGAATGAAAAATACCACAATAAAGGTACCAATTCTGTTACTAGACCTTTCCAATGTATAAAGATTGAATCTTTGAAAGAAAATGAGATTTTTGAGTTAAACTTATTCGAGTTCCCTGTAACGTCCCGAAGAGTGTCTTAATGAGTAAAGATTGAATTATTGAATGAAATTACCTCAATCAAGGTAGCTATTACATCACTAGACCTTTTTAATTTATAAAGATTGACGTTTTGAAAAGAAATGAGTGTTTCGAGTTAAAGTTATTCAAGTTCCCTTTGACGTCACGAAGAGTGTTTTAATGAGTAAAGATTGAATCTTTGAATGAAATTACCTCGATCAAGGTACCTATTCTGTCACTAAACCTTTTTAATGTATAAAGATTGAATCTTTGAAAGAACATGAGAGTTTTGAGTTCAACTTATTCGAGTTACCTATGAAGTTGCGACGAGTGTTTTAATGACTAAAGATTGAATCTTTAAATGAAAATACCTCAATAAAGGTACTTATTTTGTTCGTAGACCTTTTTAATGTATAAAGACTGTATCTTTGAAAGAAATGGAGAGTTTTGAGTTAAACTTATTCACGTTCCCTGTAACGTCCCAAAGAGTGTTTTAATGAGTAAATATTGAATCTTTGAATGTAATTACCTCAATCAAGGTAGCTGTTATGTCACTAGACCTTTTTAATGTACAAAGATTGAATCTTGGAAAGAAAGTGAGAGTTTTGAGTTACCTATGAAGTCGCGAAGATTGTTTTAATGAATAAAGATTGAATCTTTGAATGAAAAAACCTCAATAAAGGTACCTAGTTACTAGACCTTTTTAATGTCTAAAGATTGAATCTTTGGAATAAAATGATAGTTCTGAGTTCAACTTATTCGATTTACCTATGAAGTCGTGAACAGTGTTTTAATGACTAAATAATGAATCTTTGAATGAAAATACCTTAGTAAAGGTACCTATTATGTTACAAGACCTTTTTAATGTATAAAGATTGAATCTTGGAAAGAAAATGACTGTTTTGAGTTAAACTTATTCGAGTTCCCTATGACATCCCGAAGAGTATTTCAACGAGTAAAGATTAAATCTTTGATTGAAATTACTTGAATCAAGGGACTTATTTTGTCCCTGGACCTTTTATATATAAAGATTGAATCTTTAAAAAGAAGTGAGCGTTATGAGTTAAACCTATCCGAGTTCCCTATGACGTCCCGAATAGTGTTTTAACGCGTAAGGATTGAATCTTTGTATGAAATTACCTCAATAGAGGTACTTATTATGTCAGTAGACCTTTTTAATGTATAAAGGTTCAAGCTTTGAAAGAAAATGAGAGTTTTGAGTTAAACATATTCGAGTTCCCTGCGACGTCTCGAAGAGTGTTTTAAAGAGTAAATATTGAATCTTTGAATGAAATTACCTCAATCAAGGTACATATTATGTAACTAGACCTTTTTAATGTATAAAGATTGAATATTTGTAAAGAACTACGAGTTTTGAGTTAAAGTTATTTGAGTTCCCTTTGACGTTACGAAGCGTGTTTTAATGAGTAAAGATTGAATCTTTGAACGAAATTATCTCAATCAATGTACCTATTATGTCAGTAGACCTTTTTAATGTATAAAGATGGAATCTTTGAAACAAATGAGAGTATTGAGTTTAACTTATTCGAGTTACCTATGAAGTCGCGAAGAGTGTTTTAATGACCAAAGATTGAATCTTCGAATGAAAATTCCTCAATACAGGAACCTATTATGTTAGTAGATCTTTTTGATGTATAAAGATTGAATCTTTGAAAGAAAATTAGAGTTTTGAGTTAAACTTATTCGAGTTCCTTTTGACATCCCGAAGAGTGTTTTAATGAATAAAGATTGAATCTTTGAATGAAATTACCTCAATCGAGGTACCTATTAAGTCACTAGAAATTTTTATTGTATAAAGATTGAATCTTTGAAAAGAAATGAGAGTTTTGAGTTAAAGTTATTCGAGTTCCCTTTGACGTCACGAAGAGTGTTTTAATGGGTAAAGATTGAATCTTTGAATGAAATTACCTCAATCAAGGTACCTATTCTACCACTAGGCCTTTGTAATGTATGAAGATTGAATCTTTGAAAGAAAATGAGTGTTTTGAGTTTAACTTATTCGAGTTACCTATGAAATCGCGAAGAGTGTTTTAATGAATGAAGATGGAATCTTTGAATGAAAAATACCACAATAAAGGTACCAATTCTGTTACTAGACCTTTCCAATGTATAAAGATTGAATCTTTGAAAGAAAATGAGATTTTTGAGTTAAACTTATTCGAGTTCCCTGTAACGTCCCGAAGAGTGTCTTAATGAGTAAAGATTGAATCATTGAATGAAATTACCTCAATCAAGGTAGCTATTACATCACTAGACCTTTTTAATTTATAAAGATTGACGTTTTGAAAAGAAATGAGTGTTTCGAGTTAAAGTTATTCAAGTTCCCTTTGACGTCACGAAGAGTGTTTTAATGAGTAAATATTGAATCTTTGAATGAAATTACCTCAATCAAGGTACCTATTCTGTCACTAAACCTTTTTAATGTATAAAGATTGAATCTTTGAAAGAACATGAGAGTTTTGAGTTTAACTTATTCGAGTTACCTATGAAGTTGCGAAGAGTGTTTTAATGACTAAAGATTGAATCTTTGAATGAAAATACCTCAATAAAGGTACTTATTTTGTTAGTAGACCTTTTTAATGTATAAAGACTGTATCTTTGAAAGAAATGGAGAGTTTTGAGTTAAACTTATTCACGTTCCCTGTAACGTCCCAAAGAGTGTTTTAATGAGTAAATATTGAATCTTTGAATGTAATTACCTCAATCAAGGTAGCTGTTATGTCACTAGACCTTTTTAATGTACAAAGATTGAATCTTGGAAAGAAAGTGAGAGTTTTGAGTTTAACTTATTCGAGTTACCTATGAAGTCGCGAAGAGTGTTTTAATGAATAAAGATTGAATCTTTGAATGAAAACACCTCAATAAAGGTACCTATTATGTTACTAGACCTTTTTAATGTCTAAAGATTGAATCTTTGGAATAAAATGATAGTTCTGAGTTCAACTTATTCGATTTACCTATGAAGTCGTGAACAGTGTTTTAATGACTAAATAATGAATCTTTGAATGAAAATACCTTAGTAAAGGTACGCATTATGTTACAAGACCTTTTTAATGTATAAAGATTAAATCTTGGAAAGAAAATGACTGTTTTGAGTTAAACTTATTCGAGTTCCCTATGACATCCCGAAGAGTATTTCAACGAGTAAAGATTGAATCTTTGATTGAAATTACTTGAATCAAGGGACTTATTTTGTCCCTGGACCTTTTATATATAAAGATTAAATCTTTAAAAAGAAGTGAGCGTTATGAGTTAAACCTATCCGAGTTCCCTATGACGTCCCGAATAGTGTTTTAACGCGTAAGGATTGAATCTTTGTATGAAATTACCTCAATAGAGGTACTTATTATGTCAGTAGACCTTTTTAATGTATAAAGGTTCAAGCTTTGAAAGAAAATGAGAGTTTTGAGTTAAACATATTCGAGTTCCCTGCGACGTCTCGAAGAGTGTTTTAAAGAGTAAATATTGAATCTTTGAATGAAATTACCTCAATCAAGGTACATATTATGTAACTAGACCTTTTTAATGTATAAAGATTGAATATTTGTAAAAAACTACGAGTTTTGAGTTAAAGTTATTTGAGTTCCCTTTGACGTCACGAAGCGTGTTTTAATGAGTAAAGATTGAATCTTTGAACGAAATTATCTCAATCAATGTACCTATTATGTCAGTAGACCTTTTTAATGTATAAAGATGGAATCTTTGAAAAAAATTAGAGTATTGAGTTTAACTTATTCGAGTTACCTATGAAGTCGCGAAGAGTGTTTTAATGACCAAAGATTGAATCTTCGAATGAAAATTCCTCAATACAGGAACCTATTATGTTAGTAGATCTTTTTGATGTATAAAGATTGAATCTTTGAAAGAAAATTAGAGTTTTGAGTTAAACTTATTCGAGTTCCTTTTGACATCCCGAAGAGTGTTTTAATGAATAAAGATTGAATCTTTGAATGAAATTACCTCAATCGAGGTACCTATTAAGTCACTAGAAATTTTTATTGTATAAAGATTGAATCTTTGAAAAGAAATGAGAGTTTTGAGTTAAAGTTATTCGAGTTCCCTTTGACGTCACGAAGAGTGTTTTAATGAGTAAAGATTGAATCTTTGAAGGAAATTACCTCAATCAAGGTACCTATTCTACCACTAGGCCTTCGTAATGTATCAAGATTGAATCTTTGAAAGAAAATGAGTGTTTTGAGTTTAACTTATTCGAGTTACCTATGAAATCGCGAAGAGTATTTTAATGAATGAAGATGGAATCTTTGAATGAAAAATACCACAATAAAGGTACCAATTCTGTTACTAGATCTTTCCAATGTATAAAGATTGAATCTTTGAAAGAAAATGAGATTTTTGAGTTAAACTTATTCGAGTTCCCTGTAACGTCCCGAAGAGTGTCTTAATGAGTAAAGATTGAATCATTGAATGAAATTACCTCAATCAAGGTAGCTATTACATCACTAGACCTTTTTAATTTATAAAGATTGACGTTTTGAAAAGAAATGAGTGTTTCGAGTTAAAGTTATTCAAGTTCCCTTTGACGTCACGAAGAGTGTTTTAATGAGTAAAAATTGAATCTTTGAATGAAATTACCACAATCAAGGTACCTATTCTGTCGCTAAACCTTTTTAATGTATAAAGATTGAATCTTTGAAAGAACGTAAGAGTTTTGAGTTCAACTTATTCGAGTTACCTATGAAGTTGCGAAGAGTGTTTTAATGACTAAAGATTGAATCTTTGAATGAAAATACCTCAATAAAGGTACTTATTTTGTTAGTAGACCTTTTTAATGTATAAAGACTGTATCTTTGAAAGAAATGGAGAGTTTTGAGTTAAACTTATTCACGTTCCCTGTAACGTCCCAAAGAGTGTTTTAATGAGTAAATATTGAATCTTTGAATGTAATTACCTCAATCAAGGTAGCTGTTATATCACTAGACCTTTTTAATATACAAAGATTGAATCTTGGAAAGAAAGTGAGAGTTTTGAGTTTAACTTATTCGAGTTACCTATGAAGTCGCGAAGAGTGTTTTAATGAATAAAGATTGAATCTTTGAATGAAAACACCTCAATAAAGGTACCTATTATGTTACTAGACCTTTTTAATGTCTAAAGATTGAATCTTTGGAATAAAATGATAGTTCTGAGTTCAACTTATTCGATTTACCTATGAAGTCGTGAACAGTGTTTTAATGCCTAAATAATGAATCTTTGAATGAAAATACCTTAGTAAAGGTACCTATTCTGTTACAAGACCTTTTTAATGTATAAAGATTGAATCTTGGAAAGGAAATGACTGTTTTGAGTTAAACTTATTCGAGTTCCCTATGACATGCCGAAGAGTATTTTAACGAGTAAAAATTGAATCTTTGATTGAAATTACTTGAATCAAGGGACTTATTTTGTCCCTGGACCTTTTATATATAAAGATTGAATCTTTAAAAAGAAGTGAGCGTTATGAGTTAAACCTATCCGAGTTCCCTATGACGTCCCGAATAGTGTTTTAACGCGTAAGGATTGAATCTTTGTATGAAATTACCTCAATAGAGGTACTTATTATGTCACTAGACCTTTTTAATGTATAAAGGTTCAAGCTTTGAAAGAAAATGAGAGTTTTGAGTTAAACATATTCGAGTTCCCTGCGACGTCTCGAAGAGTGTTTTAAAGAGTAAATATTGAATCTTTGAATGAAATTACCTCAATCAAGGTACCTATTATCTCACTAGACCTTTTTAATGTATAAAGATTGAATATTTGAAAAGAACTACGAGTTTTGAGTTAAAGTTATTTGAGTTCCCTTTGACGTCACGAAGCGTGTTTTAATGAGTAAAGATTGAATCTTTGAACGAAATTATCTCAATCAATGTACCTATTATGTCAGTAGACCTTTTTAATGTATAAAGATGGAATCTTTGAAAAAAATGAGAGTATTGAGTTTAACTTATTCGAGTTACCTATGAAGTCGCGAAGAGTGTTTTAATGACCAAAGATTGAATCTTCGAATGAAAATTCCTCAATACAGGAACCTATTATGTTACTAGATCTTTTTGATGTATAAAAATTGAATCTTTGAAAGAAAATTAGAGTTTTGAGTTAAACTTATTCGAGTTCCTTTTGACATCCCGAAGAGTGTTTTAATGAATAAAGATTGAATCTTTGAATGAAATTACCTCAATCGAGTTACCTATTAAGTCACTAGAAATTTTTATTGTATAAAGATTGAATCTTTGAAGAGAAATGAGAGTTTTGAGTTAAAGTTATTCGAGTTCCCTTTGACGCCACGAAGAGTGTTTTAATGAGTAAAGATTGAATCTTTGAATGAAATTACCTCAATCAAGGTACCTATTCTACCACTAGGCCTTTGTAATGTATAAAGAATGAATCTTTGAAAGAAAATGAGTGTTTTGAGTTTAACTTATTCGAGTTACCTATGAAATCGCGAAGAGTGTTTTAATGAATGAAGATGGAATCTTTGAATGAAAAATACCACAATAAAGGTACCAATTCTGTTACTAGACCTTTCCAATGTATAAAGATTGAATCTTTGAAAGAAAATGAGATTTTTGAGTTAAACTTATTCGAGTTCCCTATAACGTCCCGAAGAGTGTCTTAATGAGTAAAGATTGAATCATTGAATGAAATTACCTCAATCAAGGTAGCTATTACATCACTAGACCTTTTTAATTTATAAAGATTGACGTTTTGAAAAGAAATGAGTGTTTCGAGTTAAAGTTATTCAAGTTCCCTTTGACGTCACGAAGAGTGTTTTAATGAGTAAAGATTGAATCTTTGAATGAAATTACCTCAATCAAGGTACCTATTCTGTCACTAAACCTTTTTAATGTATAAAGATTGAATCTTTGAAAGAACATGAGAGTTTTGAGTTCAACTTATTCGAGTTACCTATGAAGTTGCGAAGAGTGTTTTAATGACTAAAGATTGAATCTTTGAATGAAAATACCTCAATAAAGGTACTTATTTTGTTAGTAGACCTTTTTAATGTATAAAGACTGTATCTTTGAAAGAAATGGAGAGTTTTGAGTTAAACTTATTCACGTTCCCTGTAACGTCCCAAAGAGTGTTTTAATGAGTAAATATTGAATCTTGGAAAGAAAGTGAGAGTTTTGAGTTTAACTTATTCGAGTTACCTATGAAGTCGCGAAGAGTGTTTTAATGAATAAAGATTGAATTTTTGAATGAAAACACCTCAATAAAGGTACCTATTATGTTACTAGACCTTTTTAATGTCTAAAGATTGAATCTTTGGAATAAAATGATAGTTCTGAGTTCAACTTATTCGATTTACCTATGAAGTCGTGAACAGTGTTTTAATGACTAAATAATGAATCTTTGAATGAAAATACCTTAGTAAACGTACCTATTATGTTACAAGACCTTTTTAATGTATAAAGATTGAATCTTGGAAAGAAAATGACTGTTTTGAGTTAAACTTATTCGAGTTCCCTATGACATCCCGAAGAGTATTTCAACGAGTAAAGATTGAATCTTTGATTGAAATTACTTGAATCAAGGGAATTATTTTGTCCCTGGACCTTTTATATATAAAGATTGAATCTTTAAAAAGAAGTGAGCGTTATGAGTTAAACCTATCCGAGTTCCCTATGACGTCCCGAATAGTGTTTTAACGCTCAAGGATTGAATCTTTGTATGAAATTACCTCAATAGAGGTACTTATTATGTCACTAGACCTTTTTAATTTATAAAGGTTCAAGCTTTGAAAGAAAATGAGAGTTTTGAGTTAAACATATTCGAGTTCCCTGCGACGTCTCGAAGAGTGTTTTAAAGAGTAAATATTGAATCTTTGAATGAAATTACCTCAATCAAGGTACCTATTATGTCACTAGACCATTTTAATGTATAAAGATTGAATATTTGTAAAGAACTACGAGTTTTGAGTTAAAGTTATTTGAGTTCCGTTTGACGTCACGAAGCGTGTTTTAATGAGTAAAGATTGAATCTTTGAACGAAATTATCTCAATCAATGTACCTATTATGTCAGTAGACCTTTTTAATGTATAAAGATGGAATCTTTGAAAAAAATGAGAGTATTGAGTTTAACTTATTCGAGTTACCTATGAAGTCGCGAAGAGAGTTTTAATGACCAAAGATTGAATCTTCGAATGAAAATTCCTCAATACAGGAACCTATTATGTTACTAGATCTTTTTGATGTATAAAGATTGAATCTTTGAAAGAAAATTAGAGTTTTGAGTTAAACTTATTCGAGTTCCTTTTGACATCCCGAAGAGTGTTTTAATGAATAAAGATTGAATCTTTGAATGAAATTACCTCAATCGAGGTACCTATTAAGTCACTAGAAATTTTTATTGTATAAAGATTGAATCTTTGAAAAGAAATGAGAGTTTTGAGTTAAAGTTATTCGAGTTCCCGTTGACGTCACGAAGAGTGTTTTAATGAGTAAAGATTGAATCTTTGAATGAAATTACCTCAATCAAGGTACCTATTCTACCACTAGGCCTTTGTAATGTATAAAGATTGAATCTTTGAAAGAAAATGAGTGTTTTGAGTTTAACTTATTCGAGTTACCTATGAAATCGCGAAGAGTGTTTTAATGAATGAAGATGGAATCTTCGAATGAAAAATACCACAATAAAGGTACCAATTCTGTTACTAG
Organism: Cornus florida; assembly: GCF_030987335.1. Lineage (NCBI taxonomy): Eukaryota > Viridiplantae > Streptophyta > Magnoliopsida > Cornales > Cornaceae > Cornus > Cornus florida. The sequence continues at coordinate 101,964,876 of NW_026775573.1, forward strand.
ACCTTTCCAATGTATAAAGATTGAATCTTTGAAAGAAAATGAGATTTTTGAGTTAAACTTATTCGAGTTCCCTGTAACGTCCCGAAGAGTGCCTTAATGAGTAAAGATTGAATCATTGAATGAAATTACCTCAATCAAGGTAGCTATTACATCACTAGACCTTTTTAATTTATAAAGATTGACGTTTTGAAAAGAAATGAGTGTTTCGAGTTAAAGTTATTCAAGTTCCCTTTGACGTCACGAAGAGTGTTTTAATGAGTAAAGATTGAATCTTTGAATGAAATTACCTCAATCAAGGTACCTATTCTGTCACTAAACCTTTTTAATGTATAAAGATTGAATCTTTGAAAGAACATGAGAGTTTTGAGTTCAACTTATTCGAGTTACCTATGAAGTTGCGAAGAGTGCTTTAATGACTAAAGATTGAATCTTTGAATGAAAATACCTCAATAAAGGTACTTATTTTGTTAGTAGACCTTTTTAATGTATAAAGACTGTATCTTTGAAAGAAATGGAGAGTTTTGAGTTAAACTTATTCACGTTCCCTGTAACGTCCCAAAGAGTGTTTTAATGAGTAAATATTGAATCTTTGAATGTAATTACCTCAATCAAGGTAGCTGTTATGTCACTAGACCTTTTTAATGTACAAAGATTGAATCTTGGAAAGAAAGTGAGAGTTTTGAGTTTAACTTATTCGAGTTACCTATGAAGTCGCGAAAAGTGTTTTAATGAATAAAGATTGAATCTTTGAATGAAAACACCTCAATAAAGGTACCTATTATGTTACTAGACCTTTTTAATGTCTAAAGATTGAATCTTTGGAATAAAATGATAGTTCTGAGTTCAACTTATTCGATTTACCTATGAAGTTGTGAACAGTGTTTTGATGACTAAATAATGAATCTTTGAATGAAAATACCTTAGTAAAGGTACCTATTATGTTATAAGACCTTTTTAATGTATAAAGATTGAATCTTGGAAAGAAAATGACTGTTTTGAGTTAAACTTATTCGAGTTCCCTATGACATCCCGAAGAGTATTTCAACGAGTAAAGATTGAATCTTTGATTGAAATTACTTGAATCAAGGGACTTATTTTGTCCCTGGACCTTTTATATATAAAGATTGAATCTTTAAAAAGAAGTGAGCGTTATGAGTTAAACCTATCCGAGTTCCCTATGACGTCCCGAATAGTGTTTTAACGCGTAAGGATTGAATCTTTGTATGAAATTACCTCAATAGAGGTACTTATTATGTCACTAGACCTTTTTAATGTATAATGGTTCAAGCTTTGAAAGAAAATGAGAGTTTTGAGTTAAACATATTCGAGTTCCCTGCGACGTCTCGAAGAGTGTTTTAAAGAGTAAATATTGAATCTTTGAATGAAATTACCTCAATCAAGGTACCTATTATGTCACTAGACCTTTTTAATGTATAAAGATTGAATATTTGTAAAGAACTACGAGTTTTGAGTTAAAGTTATTTGAGTTCCCTTTGACGTCACGAAGCGTGTTTTAATGAGTAAAGATTGAATCTTTGAACGAAATTATCTCAATCAATGTACCTATTATGTCAGTAGACCTTTTTAATGTATAAAGATGGAATCTTTGAATTAAATGAGAGTGTTGAGTTTAATTATTCGAGTTACCTATGAAGTCGCGAAGAGTGTTTTAATGACCAAAGATTGAATCTTCGAATGAAAATTCCTCAATACAGGAACCTATTATGTTACTAGATCTTTTTGATGTATAAAGATTGAATCTTTGAAAGAAAATTAGAGTTTTGAGTTAAACTTATTCGAGTTCCTTTTGACATCCCGAAGAGTGTTTTAAAGAATAAAGATTGAATCTTTGAATGAAATTACCTCAATCGAGGTACCTATTAAGTCACTAGAAATTTTTATTGTATAAAGATTGAATCTTTGAAAAGAAATGAGAGTTTTGAGTTAAAGTTATTCGAGTTCCCGTTGGCGTCACGAAGAGTGTTTTAATGAGTAAAGATTGAATCTTTGAATGAAATTACCTCAATCAAGGTACCTATTCTACCACTAGGCCTTTGTAATGTATAAAGATTGAATCTTTGAAAGAAAATGAGTGTTTTGAGTTTAACTTATTCGAGTTACCTATGAAATCGTGAAGAGTGTTTTAATGAATGAAGATGGAATCTTTGAATGAAAAATACCACAATAAAGGTACCAATTCTGTTACTAGACCTTTCCAATGTATAAAGATTGAATCTTTGAAAGAAAATGACATTTTTGAGTTAAACTTATTCGAGTTCCCTTTAACGTCCCGAAGAGTGTCTTAATGAGTAAAGATTGAATCATTGAATGAAATTACCTCAATCAAGGTAGCTATTACATCACTAGACCTTTTTAATTTATAAAGATTGACGTTTTGAAAAGAAATGAGTGTTTCGAGTTAAAGTTATTCAAGTTCCCTTTGACGTCCCGAAGAGTGTTTTAATGAGTAAAGATTGAATCTTTGAATGAAATTACTTCAATCAAAGTACCTATTCTGTCACTAAACCTTTTTAATGTATAAAGATTGAATCTTTGAAAGAACATGAGAGTTTTGAGTTCAACTTATTCGAGTTACCTATGAAGTTGCGAAGAGTGTTTTGATCACTAAAGATTGAATCTTTGAATGAAAATACCTCAATAAAGGTACTTATTTTGTTAGTAGACCTTTTTAATGTATAAAGACTGTATCTTTGAAAGAAATGGAGAGTTTTGAGTTAAACTTATTCACGTTCCCTGTAACGTCCCAAAGAGTGTTTTAATGAGTAAATATTGAATCTTTGAATGTAATTACCTCAATCAAGGTAGCTGTTATGTCACTAGACCTTTTTAATGTACAAAGATTGAATCTTGGAAAGAAAGTGAGAGTTTTGAGTTTAACTTATTCGAGTTACCTATGAAGTCGCGAAGAGTGTTTTAATGAATAAAGATTGAATCTTTGAATGAAAACACCTCAATAAAGGTACCTATTATGTTACTAGACCTTTTTAATGTCTAAAGATTGAATCTTTGGAATAAAATGATAGTTCTGAGTTCAACTTATTCGATTTACCTATGAAGTCGTGAACAGTGTTTTGATGACTAAATAATGAATCTTTGAATGAAAATACCTTAGTAAAGGTACCTATTATGTTACAAGACCTTTTTAATTATAAAGATTGAATCTTGGAAAGAAAATGACTGTTCTGAGTTAAACTTATTCGAGTTCCCTATGACATCCCGAAGAGTATTTCAACGAGTAAAGATTGAATCTTTGATTGAAATTACTTGAATCAAGGGACTTATTTTGTCCCTGGACCTTTTATATATAAAGATTGAATCTTTAAAAAGAAGTGAGCGTTATGAGTTAAACCTATCCGAGTTCCCTATGACGTCCCGAATAGTGTTTTAACGCGTAAGGATTGAATCTTTGTATGAAATTACCTCAATAGAGGTTCTTATTATGTCACTAGACCTTTTTAATGTATAAAGGTTCAAGCTTTGAAAGAAAATGAGAGTTTTGAGTTAAACATATTCGAGTTCCCTGCGACGTCTCGAAGAGTGTTTTAAAGAGTAAATATTGAATCTTTGAATGAAATTACCTCAATCAAGGTACCTATTATGTCACTAGACCTTTTTAATGTATAAAGATTGAATATTTGTAAAGAACTACGAGTTTTGAGTTAAAGTTATTTGAGTTCCCTTTGACGTCACGAAGCGTGTTTTAATGAGTAAAAATTGAATCTTTGAACGAAATTATCTCAATCAATGTACCTATTATGTCAGTAGACCTTTTTAATGTATAAAGATGGAATCTTTGAATAAAATGAGAGTGTTGAGTTTAACTTATTCGAGTTACCTATGAAGTCGCGAAGAGTGTTTTAATGACCAAAGATTGAATCTTCGAATGAAAATTCCTCAATACAGGAACCTATTATGTTACTAGATGTTTTTGATGTATAAAGATTGAATCTTTGAAAGAAAATTAGAGTTTTGAGTTAAACTTATTCGAGTTCCTTTTGACATCCCGAAGAGTGTTTTAATGAATAAAGATTGAATCTTTGAATGAAATTACCTCAATCGAGGTACCAATTAAGTCACTAGAAATTTTTATTCTATAAAGATTGAATCTTTCAAAAGAAATGAGAGTTTTGAGTTAAAGTTATTCGAGTTCCGTTTGACGTCACGAAGAGTGTTTTAATGAGTAAAGATTGAATCTTTGAATGAAATTACCTCAATCAAGGTACCTATTCTACCACTAGGCCTTTGTAATGTATAAAGATTGAATCTTTGAAAGAAAATGAGTGTTTTGAGTTTAACTTATTCGAGTTACCTATGAAATCGCGAAGAGTGTTTTAATGAATGAAGATGGAATCTTTGAATGAAAAATACCACAATAAAGGTACCAATTCTGTTACTAGACCTTTCCAATGTATAAAGATTGAATCTTTGAAAGAAAATGAGATTTTTGAGTTAAACTTATTCGAGTTCCCTGTAACGTCCCGAAGAGTGTCTTAATGAGTAAAGATTGAATCATTGAATGAAATTACCTCAATCAAGGTAGCTATTACATCACTAAACCTTTTTAATTTATAAAGATTGACGTTTTGAAAAGAAATGAGTGTTTCGAGTTAAAGTTATTCAAGTTCCCTTTGACGTCCCGAAGATTGTTTTAATGAGTAAAGATTGAATCTTTGAATGAAACTACTTCAATCAAAGTACCTATTCTGTCACTAAACCTTTAATGTATAAAGATTGAATCTTTGAAAGAACATGAGAGTTTTGAGTTCAACTTATTCGAGTTACCTATGAAGTTGCGAAGAGTGTTTTGATGACTAATGATTGAATCTTTGAATGAAAATACCTCAATAAAGGTACTTATTTTGTTAGTAGACCTTTTTAATGTATAAAGACTGTATCTTTGAAAGAAATGGAGAGTTTTGAGTTAAACTTATTCACGTTCCCTGTAACATCCCAAAGAGTGTTTTAATGAGTAAATATTGAATCTTTGAATGTAATTACCTCAATCAAGGTAGCTGTTATGTCACTAGACCTTTTTAATGTACAGAGATTGAATCTTGGAAAGAAAGTGAGAGTTTTGAGTTTAACTTATTCGAGTTACCTATGAAGTCGCGAAGAGTATTTTAATGAATAAAGATTGAATCTTTGAATGAAAACACCTCAATAAAGGTGCCTATTATGTTACTAGACCTTTTTAATGTCTAAAGATTGAATCTTTGGAATAAAATGATAGTTCTGAGTTCAACTTATTCGATTTACCTATGAAGTCGTGAACAGTGTTTTAATGACTAAATAATGAATCTTTGAATGAAAATACCTTAGTAAAGGTACCTATTATGTTACAAGACCTTTTTAATTATAAAGATTGAATCTTGGAAAGAAAATGACTGTTCTGAGTTAAACTTATTCGAGTTCCCAATGACATCCCGAAGAGTATTTCAACGAGTAAAGATTGAATCTTTGATTGAAATTACTTGAATCAAGGGACTTATTTTGTCCCTGGACCTTTTATATATAAAGATTGAATCTTTAAAAAGAAGTGAGCGTTATGAGTTAAACCTATCCGAGTTCCCTATGACGTCCCGAATAGTGTTTTAACGCGTAAGGATTGAATCTTTGTATGAAATTACCTCAATAGAGGTACTTATTATGTCACTAGACCTTTTTAATGTATAAAGGTTCAAGCTTTGAAAGCAAATGAGAGTTTTGAGTTAAACATATTCGAGTTCCCTGCGACGTCTCGAAGGGTGTTTTAAAGAGTAAATATTGAATCTTTGAATGAAATTACCTCAATCAAGGTACCTATTACGTCACTAGACCTTTTTAATGTATAAAGATTGAATATTTGTAAAGAACTACGAGTTTTGAGTTAAAGTTATTTGAGTTCACTTTGACGTCACGAAGCGTATTTTAATAAGTAAAGATTGAATCTTTGAACGAAATTACCTCAATCAATGTACCTATTATGTCAGTAGACCTTTTTAATGTATAAAGATGGAATCTTTGAAAAAAATGAGATTATTGAGTTTAACTTATTCGAGTTACCTATGAAGTCGCGAAGAGTGTTTTAATGACCAAAGATTGAATCTTCGAATGAAAATTCCTCAATACAGGAACCTATTATGTTACTAGATCTTTTTGATGTATAAAGATTGAATCTTTGAAAGAAAATTAGAGTTTTGAGTAAAACTTATTCGAGTTCCTTTTGACATCCCGAAAAGTGTTTTAATGAATAAAGATTGAATCTTTGAATGAAATTACCTCAATCGAGGTACCTATTAAGTCACTAGAAATTTTTATTGTATAAAGATTGAATCTTTGAAAAGAAATGAGAGTTTTGAGTTAAAGTTATTCGAGTTCCCTTTGACGTCACGAAGAGTGTTTTAATGAGTAAAGATTGAATCTTTGAATGAAATTACCTCAATCAAGGTACCTATTCTACCACTAGGCCTTTGTAATGTATAAAGATTGAATCTTTAAAAGAAAATGAGTGTTTTGAGTTTAACTTATTCGAGTTACCTATGAAATCGCGAAGAGTGTTTTAATGAATGAAGATGGAATCTTTGAATGAAAAATACCACAATAAAGGTACCAATTCTGTTACTAGACCTTTCCAATGTATAAAGATTGAATCTTTGAAAGAAAATGAGATTTTTGAGTTAAACTTATTCGAGTTCCCTGTAACGTCCCGAAGAGTGTCTTAATGAGTAAAGATTGAATCATTGAATGAAATTACCTCAATCAAGGTAGCTATTACATCACTAGACCTTTTTAATGAGTGTTTCGAGTTAAAGTTATTCAAGTTCCCTTTGACGTCACGAAGAGTGTTTTAATGAGTAAAGATTGAATCTTTGAATGAAATTACTTCAATCAAGGTACCTATTCTGTCACTAAATCTTTTTAATGTATAAAGATTGAATCTTTGAAAGAACATGAGAGTTTTGAGTTCAACTTATTCGAGTTACCTATGAAATTGCGAAGAGTGTTTTAATGACTAAAGATTGAATCTTTGAATGAAAATACCTCAATAAAGGTACTTATTTTGTTAGTAGACCTTTTTAATGTATAAAGACTGTATCTTTGAAAGAAATGGAGAGTTTTGAGTTAAACTTGTTCACGTTCCCTGTAACGTCCCAAAGAGTGTTTTAATGAGTAAATATTAAATCTTTGAATGTAATTACCTCAATCAAGGTAGCTGTTATGTCACTAGACCATTTTAATGTATAAAGATTGAATATTTGTAAAGAACTACGAGTTTTGAGTTAAAGTTATTTGAGTTCCGTTTGACGTCACGAAGCGTGTTTTAATGAGTAAAGATTGAATCTTTGAACGAAATTATCTCAATCAATGTACCTATTATGTCAGTAGACCTTTTTAATGTATAAAGATGGAATCTTTGAAAAAAATGAGAGTATTGAGTTTAACTTATTCGAGTTACCTATGAAGTCGCGAAGAGAGTTTTAATGACCAAAGATTGAATCTTCGAATGAAAATTCCTCAATACAGGAACCTATTATGTTACTAGATCTTTTTGATGTATAAAGATTGAATCTTTGAAAGAAAATTAGAGTTTTGAGTTAAACTTATTCGAGTTCCTTTTGACATCCCGAAGAGTGTTTTAATGAATAAAGATTGAATCTTTGAATGAAATTACCTCAATCGAGGTACCTATTAAGTCACTAGAAATTTTTATTGTATAAAGATTGAATCTTTGAAAAGAAATGAGAGTTTTGAGTTAAAGTTATTCGAGTTCCCGTTGACGTCACGAAGAGTGTTTTAATGAGTAAAGATTGAATCTTTGAATGAAATTACCTCAATCAAGGTACCTATTCTACCACTAGGCCTTTGTAATGTATAAAGATTGAATCTTTGAAAGAAAATGAGTGTTTTGAGTTTAACTTATTCGAGTTACCTATGAAATCGCGAAGAGTGTTTTAATGAATGAAGATGGAATCTTTGAATGAAAAATACCACAATAAAGGTACCAATTCTGTTACTAGACCTTTCCAATGTATAAAGATTGAATCTTTGAAAGAAAATGAGATTTTTGAGTTAAACTTATTCGAGTTCCCTGTAACGTCCCGAAGAGTGCCTTAATGAGTAAAGATTGAATCATTGAATGAAATTACCTCAATCAAGGTAGCTATTACATCACTAGACCTTTTTAATTTATAAAGATTGACGTTTTGAAAAGAAATGAGTGTTTCGAGTTAAAGTTATTCAAGTTCCCTTTGACGTCACGAAGAGTGTTTTAATGAGTAAAGATTGAATCTTTGAATGAAATTACCTCAATCAAGGTACCTATTCTGTCACTAAACCTTTTTAATGTATAAAGATTGAATCTTTGAAAGAACATGAGAGTTTTGAGTTCAACTTATTCGAGTTACCTATGAAGTTGCGAAGAGTGCTTTAATGACTAAAGATTGAATCTTTGAATGAAAATACCTCAATAAAGGTACTTATTTTGTTAGTAGACCTTTTTAATGTATAAAGACTGTATCTTTGAAAGAAATGGAGAGTTTTGAGTTAAACTTATTCACGTTCCCTGTAACGTCCCAAAGAGTGTTTTAATGAGTAAATATTGAATCTTTGAATGTAATTACCTCAATCAAGGTAGCTGTTATGTCACTAGACCTTTTTAATGTACAAAGATTGAATCTTGGAAAGAAAGTGAGAGTTTTGAGTTTAACTTATTCGAGTTACCTATGAAGTCGCGAAAAGTGTTTTAATGAATAAAGATTGAATCTTTGAATGAAAACACCTCAATAAAGGTACCTATTATGTTACTAGACCTTTTTAATGTCTAAAGATTGAATCTTTGGAATAAAATGATAGTTCTGAGTTCAACTTATTCGATTTACCTATGAAGTTGTGAACAGTGTTTTGATGACTAAATAATGAATCTTTGAATGAAAATACCTTAGTAAAGGTACCTATTATGTTATAAGACCTTTTTAATGTATAAAGATTGAATCTTGGAAAGAAAATGACTGTTTTGAGTTAAACTTATTCGAGTTCCCTATGACATCCCGAAGAGTATTTCAACGAGTAAAGATTGAATCTTTGATTGAAATTACTTGAATCAAGGGACTTATTTTGTCCCTGGACCTTTTATATATAAAGATTGAATCTTTAAAAAGAAGTGAGCGTTATGAGTTAAACCTATCCGAGTTCCCTATGACGTCCCGAATAGTGTTTTAACGCGTAAGGATTGAATCTTTGTATGAAATTACCTCAATAGAGGTACTTATTATGTCACTAGACCTTTTTAATGTATAATGGTTCAAGCTTTGAAAGAAAATGAGAGTTTTGAGTTAAACATATTCGAGTTCCCTGCGACGTCTCGAAGAGTGTTTTAAAGAGTAAATATTGAATCTTTGAATGAAATTACCTCAATCAAGGTACCTATTATGTCACTAGACCTTTTTAATGTATAAAGATTGAATATTTGTAAAGAACTACGAGTTTTGAGTTAAAGTTATTTGAGTTCCCTTTGACGTCACGAAGCGTGTTTTAATGAGTAAAGATTGAATCTTTGAACGAAATTATCTCAATCAATGTACCTATTATGTCAGTAGACCTTTTTAATGTATAAAGATGGAATCTTTGAATTAAATGAGAGTGTTGAGTTTAATTATTCGAGTTACCTATGAAGTCGCGAAGAGTGTTTTAATGACCAAAGATTGAATCTTCGAATGAAAATTCCTCAATACAGGAACCTATTATGTTACTAGATCTTTTTGATGTATAAAGATTGAATCTTTGAAAGAAAATTAGAGTTTTGAGTTAAACTTATTCGAGTTCCTTTTGACATCCCGAAGAGTGTTTTAAAGAATAAAGATTGAATCTTTGAATGAAATTACCTCAATCGAGGTACCTATTAAGTCACTAGAAATTTTTATTGTATAAAGATTGAATCTTTGAAAAGAAATGAGAGTTTTGAGTTAAAGTTATTCGAGTTCCCGTTGGCGTCACGAAGAGTGTTTTAATGAGTAAAGATTGAATCTTTGAATGAAATTACCTCAATCAAGGTACCTATTCTACCACTAGGCCTTTGTAATGTATAAAGATTGAATCTTTGAAAGAAAATGAGTGTTTTGAGTTTAACTTATTCGAGTTACCTATGAAATCGCGAAGAGTGTTTTAATGAATGAAGATGGAATCTTTGAATGAAAAATACCACAATAAAGGTACCAATTCTGTTACTAGACCTTTCCAATGTATAAAGATTGAATCTTTGAAAGAAAATGACATTTTTGAGTTAAACTTATTCGAGTTCCCTTTAACGTCCCGAAGAGTGTCTTAATGAGTAAAGATTGAATCATTGAATGAAATTACCTCAATCAAGGTAGCTATTACATCACTAGACCTTTTTAATTTATAAAGATTGACGTTTTGAAAAGAAATGAGTGTTTCGAGTTAAAGTTATTCAAGTTCCCTTTGACGTCCCGAAGAGTGTTTTAATGAGTAAAGATTGAATCTTTGAATGAAATTACTTCAATCAAAGTACCTATTCTGTCACTAAACCTTTTTAATGTATAAAGATTGAATCTTTGAAAGAACATGAGAGTTTTGAGTTCAACTTATTCGAGTTACCTATGAAGTTGCGAAGAGTGTTTTGATCACTAAAGATTGAATCTTTGAATGAAAATACCTCAATAAAGGTACTTATTTTGTTAGTAGACCTTTTTAATGTATAAAGACTGTATCTTTGAAAGAAATGGAGAGTTTTGAGTTAAACTTATTCACGTTCCCTGTAACGTCCCAAAGAGTGTTTTAATGAGTAAATATTGAATCTTTGAATGTAATTACCTCAATCAAGGTAGCTGTTATGTCACTAGACCTTTTTAATGTACAAAGATTGAATCTTGGAAAGAAAGTGAGAGTTTTGAGTTTAACTTATTCGAGTTACCTATGAAGTCGCGAAGAGTGTTTTAATGAATAAAGATTGAATCTTTGAATGAAAACACCTCAATAAAGGTACCTATTATGTTACTAGACCTTTTTAATGTCTAAAGATTGAATCTTTGGAATAAAATGATAGTTCTGAGTTCAACTTATTCGATTTACCTATGAAGTCGTGAACAGTGTTTTGATGACTAAATAATGAATCTTTGAATGAAAATACCTTAGTAAAGGTACCTATTATGTTACAAGACCTTTTTAATTATAAAGATTGAATCTTGGAAAGAAAATGACTGTTCTGAGTTAAACTTATTCGAGTTCCCTATGACATCCCGAAGAGTATTTCAACGAGTAAAGATTGAATCTTTGATTGAAATTACTTGAATCAAGGGACTTATTTTGTCCCTGGACCTTTTATATATAAAGATTGAATCTTTAAAAAGAAGTGAGCGTTATGAGTTAAACCTATCCGAGTTCCCTATGACGTCCCGAATAGTGTTTTAACGCGTAAGGATTGAATCTTTGTATGAAATTACCTCAATAGAGGTTCTTATTATGTCACTAGACCTTTTTAATGTATAAAGGTTCAAGCTTTGAAAGAAAATGAGAGTTTTGAGTTAAACATATTCGAGTTCCCTGCGACGTCTCGAAGAGTGTTTTAAAGAGTAAATATTGAATCTTTGAATGAAATTACCTCAATCAAGGTACCTATTATGTCACTAGACCTTTTTAATGTATAAAGATTGAATATTTGTAAAGAACTACGAGTTTTGAGTTAAAGTTATTTGAGTTCCCTTTGACGTCACGAAGCGTGTTTTAATGAGTAAAAATTGAATCTTTGAACGAAATTATCTCAATCAATGTACCTATTATGTCAGTAGACCTTTTTAATGTATAAAGATGGAATCTTTGAATAAAATGAGAGTGTTGAGTTTAACTTATTCGAGTTACCTATGAAGTCGCGAAGAGTGTTTTAATGACCAAAGATTGAATCTTCGAATGAAAATTCCTCAATACAGGAACCTATTATGTTACTAGATGTTTTTGATGTATAAAGATTGAATCTTTGAAAGAAAATTAGAGTTTTGAGTTAAACTTATTCGAGTTCCTTTTGACATCCCGAAGAGTGTTTTAATGAATAAAGATTGAATCTTTGAATGAAATTACCTCAATCGAGGTACCAATTAAGTCACTAGAAATTTTTATTCTATAAAGATTGAATCTTTCAAAAGAAATGAGAGTTTTGAGTTAAAGTTATTCGAGTTCCGTTTGACGTCACGAAGAGTGTTTTAATGAGTAAAGATTGAATCTTTGAATGAAATTACCTCAATCAAGGTACCTATTCTACCACTAGGCCTTTGTAATGTATAAAGATTGAATCTTTGAAAGAAAATGAGTGTTTTGAGTTTAACTTATTCGAGTTACCTATGAAATCGCGAAGAGTGTTTTAATGAATGAAGATGGAATCTTTGAATGAAAAATACCACAATAAAGGTACCAATTCTGTTACTAGACCTTTCCAATGTATAAAGATTGAATCTTTGAAAGAAAATGAGATTTTTGAGTTAAACTTATTCGAGTTCCCTGTAACGTCCCGAAGAGTGTCTTAATGAGTAAAGATTGAATCATTGAATGAAATTACCTCAATCAAGGTAGCTATTACATCACTAAACCTTTTTAATTTATAAAGATTGACGTTTTGAAAAGAAATGAGTGTTTCGAGTTAAAGTTATTCAAGTTCCCTTTGACGTCCCGAAGATTGTTTTAATGAGTAAAGATTGAATCTTTGAATGAAACTACTTCAATCAAAGTACCTATTCTGTCACTAAACCTTTAATGTATAAAGATTGAATCTTTGAAAGAACATGAGAGTTTTGAGTTCAACTTATTCGAGTTACCTATGAAGTTGCGAAGAGTGTTTTGATGACTAATGATTGAATCTTTGAATGAAAATACCTCAATAAAGGTACTTATTTTGTTAGTAGACCTTTTTAATGTATAAAGACTGTATCTTTGAAAGAAATGGAGAGTTTTGAGTTAAACTTATTCACGTTCCCTGTAACATCCCAAAGAGTGTTTTAATGAGTAAATATTGAATCTTTGAATGTAATTACCTCAATCAAGGTAGCTGTTATGTCACTAGACCTTTTTAATGTACAGAGATTGAATCTTGGAAAGAAAGTGAGAGTTTTGAGTTTAACTTATTCGAGTTACCTATGAAGTCGCGAAGAGTATTTTAATGAATAAAGATTGAATCTTTGAATGAAAACACCTCAATAAAGGTGCCTATTATGTTACTAGACCTTTTTAATGTCTAAAGATTGAATCTTTGGAATAAAATGATAGTTCTGAGTTCAACTTATTCGATTTACCTATGAAGTCGTGAACAGTGTTTTAATGACTAAATAATGAATCTTTGAATGAAAATACCTTAGTAAAGGTACCTATTATGTTACAAGACCTTTTTAATTATAAAGATTGAATCTTGGAAAGAAAATGACTGTTCTGAGTTAAACTTATTCGAGTTCCCAATGACATCCCGAAGAGTATTTCAACGAGTAAAGATTGAATCTTTGATTGAAATTACTTGAATCAAGGGACTTATTTTGTCCCTGGACCTTTTATATATAAAGATTGAATCTTTAAAAAGAAGTGAGCGTTATGAGTTAAACCTATCCGAGTTCCCTATGACGTCCCGAATAGTGTTTTAACGCGTAAGGATTGAATCTTTGTATGAAATTACCTCAATAGAGGTACTTATTATGTCACTAGACCTTTTTAATGTATAAAGGTTCAAGCTTTGAAAGCAAATGAGAGTTTTGAGTTAAACATATTCGAGTTCCCTGCGACGTCTCGAAGGGTGTTTTAAAGAGTAAATATTGAATCTTTGAATGAAATTACCTCAATCAAGGTACCTATTACGTCACTAGACCTTTTTAATGTATAAAGATTGAATATTTGTAAAGAACTACGAGTTTTGAGTTAAAGTTATTTGAGTTCACTTTGACGTCACGAAGCGTATTTTAATAAGTAAAGATTGAATCTTTGAACGAAATTACCTCAATCAATGTACCTATTATGTCAGTAGACCTTTTTAATGTATAAAGATGGAATCTTTGAAAAAAATGAGATTATTGAGTTTAACTTATTCGAGTTACCTATGAAGTCGCGAAGAGTGTTTTAATGACCAAAGATTGAATCTTCGAATGAAAATTCCTCAATACAGGAACCTATTATGTTACTAGATCTTTTTGATGTATAAAGATTGAATCTTTGAAAGAAAATTAGAGTTTTGAGTAAAACTTATTCGAGTTCCTTTTGACATCCCGAAAAGTGTTTTAATGAATAAAGATTGAATCTTTGAATGAAATTACCTCAATCGAGGTACCTATTAAGTCACTAGAAATTTTTATTGTATAAAGATTGAATCTTTGAAAAGAAATGAGAGTTTTGAGTTAAAGTTATTCGAGTTCCCTTTGACGTCACGAAGAGTGTTTTAATGAGTAAAGATTGAATCTTTGAATGAAATTACCTCAATCAAGGTACCTATTCTACCACTAGGCCTTTGTAATGTATAAAGATTGAATCTTTAAAAGAAAATGAGTGTTTTGAGTTTAACTTATTCGAGTTACCTATGAAATCGCGAAGAGTGTTTTAATGAATGAAGATGGAATCTTTGAATGAAAAATACCACAATAAAGGTACCAATTCTGTTACTAGACCTTTCCAATGTATAAAGATTGAATCTTTGAAAGAAAATGAGATTTTTGAGTTAAACTTATTCGAGTTCCCTGTAACGTCCCGAAGAGTGTCTTAATGAGTAAAGATTGAATCATTGAATGAAATTACCTCAATCAAGGTAGCTATTACATCACTAGACCTTTTTAATGAGTGTTTCGAGTTAAAGTTATTCAAGTTCCCTTTGACGTCACGAAGAGTGTTTTAATGAGTAAAGATTGAATCTTTGAATGAAATTACTTCAATCAAGGTACCTATTCTGTCACTAAATCTTTTTAATGTATAAAGATTGAATCTTTGAAAGAACATGAGAGTTTTGAGTTCAACTTATTCGAGTTACCTATGAAATTGCGAAGAGTGTTTTAATGACTAAAGATTGAATCTTTGAATGAAAATACCTCAATAAAGGTACTTATTTTGTTAGTAGACCTTTTTAATGTATAAAGACTGTATCTTTGAAAGAAATGGAGAGTTTTGAGTTAAACTTGTTCACGTTCCCTGTAACGTCCCAAAGAGTGTTTTAATGAGTAAATATTAAATCTTTGAATGTAATTACCTCAATCAAGGTAGCTGTTATGTCACTAGACCTTTTTAACGTACAAAGATTGAATCTTGGAAAGAAAGTGAGAGTTTTGAGTTTAACTTATTCGAGTTACCTATGAAGTCGCGAAGAGTGTTTTAATGAATAAAGATTGAATCTTTGAATGAAAACACCTCAATAAAGGTACCTATTATGTTACTAGACCTTTTTAATGTCTAAAGATTGAATCTTTGGAATAAAATGATAGTTCTTAGTTCAACTTATTCGATTTACCTATGAAGTCGTGAACAGTGTTTTAATGACTAAATAATGAATCTTTGAATGAAAATACCATAGTCAAGGTACCTATTATGTTACAAGACCTTTTTAATGTATAAAGATTGAATCTTGGAAAGAAAATAACTGTTTTGAGTGAAACTTATTCGAGTTCCCTATGACATCCCGAAGAGTATTTCAACGAGTAAAGATTGAATCTTTGATTGAAATTACTTGAATCAAGGGACTTATTTTGTCCCTGGACCTTTTATATATAAAGATTGAATCTTTAAAAAGAAGTGAGCGTTATGAGTTAAACCTATCCGAGTTCCCTATGACGTCCCGAATAGTGTTTTAACGCGTAAGGATTGAATCTTTGTATGAAATTACCTCAATAGAGGTACTTATTATGTCACTAGACCTTTTCAATGTATAAAGGTTCAAGCTTTGAAAGAAAATGAGAGTTTTGAGTTAAACATATTCGAGTTCCCTGCGACGTCACGAAGAGTGTTTTAAAGAGTAAATATTGAATCTTTGAATGAAATTTCCTCAATCAAGGTACCTATTATGTAACTAGACCTTTTTAATGTATAAAGATTGAATATTTGTAAAGAATTACGAGTTTTGAGTTAAAGTTATTTGAGTTCCCTTTGACGTCAGGAAGCGTGTTTTAATGAGTAAAGATTGAATCTTTGAACGAAATTATCTCAATCAATGTACCTATTATGTCAGTAGACCTTTTTAATGTATAAAGATGGAATCTTTGAAAAAAATGAGAGTATTGAGTTTAACTTATTCGAGTTACCTATGAAGTCGCGAAGAGTGTTTTAATGACCAAAGATTGAATCTTCGAATGAAAATTCCTCAATACAGGAACCTATTATGTTACTAGATCTTTTTGATGTATAAAGATTGAATCTTTGAAAGAAAATTGGAGTTTTGAGTTAAACTTATTCGAGTTCCTTTTGACATCCCGAAGAGTGTTTTAATGAATAAAGATTGAATCTTTGAATGAAATTACCTCAATCGAGGTACCTATTAAGTCACTAGAAATTTTTATTGTATAAAGATTGAATCTTTGAAAAGAAATGAGAGTTTTGAGTTAAAGTTATTCGAGTTCCCTTTGACGTCACGAAGAGTGTTTTAATGAGTAAAGATTGAATCTTTGAATGAAATTACCTCAATCAAGGTACCTATTCTACCACTAGGCCTTTGTAATGTATAAAGATTGAATCTTTGAAAGAAAATGAGTGTTTTGAGTTTAACTTATTCGAGTTACCTATGAAATCGCGAAGAGTGTTTTAATGAATGAAGATGGAATCTTTGAATGAAAAATACCACAATAAAGGTACCAATTCTGTTACTAGACCTTTCCAATGTATAAAGATTGAATCTTTGAAAGAAAATGACATTTTTGAGTTAAACTTATTCGAGTTCCCTGTAACGTCCCGAAGAGTGTCTTAATGAGTGAAGATTGAATCATTGAATGAAATTACCTCAATCAAGGTAGCTATTACATCACTAGACCTTTTTAATTTATAAAGATTGACGTTTTGAAAAGAAATGAGTGTTTCGAGTTAAAGTTATTCAAGTTCCCTTTGACGTCACGAAGAGTGTTTTAATGAGTAAAGATTGAATCTTTGAATGAAATTACCTCAATCAAGGTACCTATTCTGTCACTAAACCTTTTTAATGTATAGAGATTGAATCTTTGAAAGAACATGACAGTTTTGAGTTCAACTTATTCGAGTTACCTATGAAGTTGCGAAGAGTGTTTTAATGACAAAAGATTGAATCTTTGAATGAAAATACCTCAATAAATGTACTTATTTTGTTAGTAGACCTTTTTAATGTATAAAGACTGTATCTTTGAAAGAAATGGAGAGTTTTGAGTTAAACTTATTCACGTTCCCTGTAACGTCCCAAAGAGTGTTTTAATGAGTAAATATTGAATCTTTGAATGTAATTACCTCAATCAAGGTAGCTGTTATGTCACTAGACCTTTTTAATGTACAAAAATTGAATCTTGGAAAGAAAGTAAGAGTTTTGAGTTTAACTTATTCGAGTTACCTATGAAGTCGCGAAGAGTGTTTTAATGAATAAAGATTGAATCTTTGAATGAAAACACCTCAATAAAAGTACCTATTATGTTACTAGACCTTTTTAATGTCTAAAGATTGAATCTTTGGAATAAAATGATAGTTCTGAGTTCAACTTATTCGATTTGCCTATGAAGTCGTGAACAGTGTTTTAATGACTAAATAATGAATCTTTGAATGAAAATACCTTAGTAAAGGTACCTATTATGTTACAAGACCTTTTTAATGTATAAAGATTGAATCTTGGAAAGAAAATGACTGTTCTGAGTTAAACTTATTCGAGTTCCCTATGACATCCCGAAGAGTATTTCAACGAGTAAAGATTGAATCTTTGATTGAAATTACTTGAATCAAGGGACTTATTTTGTCCCTGGACCTTTTATATATAAAGATTGAATCTTTAAAAAGAAGTGAGCGTTATGAGTTAAACCTATCCGAGTTCCCTATGACGTCCCGAATAGTGTTTTAACGCGTAAGGATTGAATCTTTGTATGAAATTACCTCAATAGAGGTACTTATTATGTCACTAGACCTTTTTAATGTATAAAGGTTCAAGCTTTGAAAGAAAATGAGAGTTTTGAGTTAAACATATTCGAGTTCCATGCGACGTCTCGAAGAGTGTTTTAAAGAGTAAATATTGAATCTTTGAATGAAATTACCTCAATCAAGGTACCTATTATGTCACTAGACTTTTTTAATGTATAAAGATTGAATATTTGTAAAGAACTACGAGTTTTGAGTTAAAGTTATTTGAGTTCCCTTTGACATCCCGAAGAGTGTTTTAATGAATAAAGATTGAATCTTTGAATGAAATTACCTCAATCGAGGTACCTATTAAGTCACTAGAAATTTTTATTGTATAAAGATTGAATCCTTGAAAAGAAATGAGAGTTTTGAGTTAAAGTTATTCGAGTTCCCTTTGACGTCACGAAGAGTGTTTTAATGAGTAAAGATTGAATCTTTGAATGAAATTACCTCAATCAAGGTACCTATTCTACCACTAGGCCTTTGTAATGTATAAAGATTGAATCTTTGAAAGAAAATGAGTGTTTTGAGTTTAACTTATTCGAGTTACCTATGAAATCGCGAAGAGTGTTTTAATGAATGAAGATGGAATCTTTGAATGAAAAATACCACAATAAAGGTACCAATTCTGTTACTAGACCTTTCCAATGTATAAAGATTGAATCTTTGAAAGAAAATGACATTTTTGAGTTAAACTTATTCGAGTTCCCTGTAACGTCCCGAAGAGTGTCTTAATGAGTGAAGATTGAATCATTGAATGAAATTACCTCAATCAAGGTAGCTATTACATCACTAGACCTTTTTAATTTATAAAGATTGACGTTTTGAAAAGAAATGAGTGTTTCGAGTTAAAGTTATTCAAGTTCCCTTTGACGTCACGAAGAGTGTTTTAATGAGTAAAGATTGAATCTTTGAATGAAATTACCTCAATCAAGGTACCTATTCTGTCACTAAACCTTTTTAATGTATAGAGATTGAATCTTTGAAAGAACATGACAGTTTTGAGTTCAACTTATTCGAGTTACCTATGAAGTTGCGAAGAGTGTTTTAATGACAAAAGATTGAATCTTTGAATGAAAATACCTCAATAAATGTACTTATTTTGTTAGTAGACCTTTTTAATGTATAAAGACTGTATCTTTGAAAGAAATGGAGAGTTTTGAGTTAAACTTATTAACGTTCCCTGTAACGTCCGAAAGAGTGTTTTAATAAGTAAATATTGAATCTTTGAATGTAATTACCTCAATCAAGGTAGCTGTTATGTCACTAGACCTTTTTAATGTACAAAGATTGAATCTTGGAAAGAAAGTGAGAGTTTTGAGTTTAACTTATTCGAGTTACCTATGAAGTCGCGAAGAGTGTTTTAATGAATAAAGATTGAATCTTTGAATGAAAACACCTCAATAAAGGTACCTATTACGTTACTAGACCTTTTTAATGTCTAAAGATTGAATCTTTGGAATAAAATGATAGTTCTGAGTTCAACTTATTCGATTTACCTATGAAGTCGTGAACAGTGTTTTAATGACTAAATAATGAATCTTTGAATGAAAATACCTTAGTAAAGGTACCTATTATGTTACAAGACCTTTTTAATGTATAAAGATTGAATCTTGGAAAGAAAATGACTGTTCTGAGTTAAACTTATTCGAGTTCCCTATGACATCCCGAAGAGTATTTCAACGAGTAAAGATTGAATCTTTGATTGAAATTACTTGAATCAAGGGACTTATTTTGTCCCTGGACCTTTTATATATAAAGATTGAATCTTTAAAAAGAAGTGAGCGTTATGAGTTAAACCTATCCGAGTTCCCTATGACGTCCCGAATAGTGTTTTAACGCGTAAGGATTGAATCTTTGTATGAAATTACCTCAATAGAGGTACTTATTATGTCTCTAGACCTTTTTAATGTATAAAGGTTCAAGCTTTGAAAGAAAATGAGAGTTTTGAGTTAAACATATTCGAGTTCCCTGCCACGTCTCGAAGAGTGTTTTAAAGAGTAAATATTGAATCTTTGAATGAAATTACCTCAATCAAGGTACCTATTATGTCACTAGACCTTTTTAATGTATAAAGATTGAATATTTGTAAAGAACTACGAGTTTTGAGTTAAAGTTATTTGAGTTCCCTTTGACGTCAGGAAGCGTGTTTTAATGAGTAAAGATTGAATCTTTGAACGAAATTATCTCAATCAATGTACCTATTATGTCAGTAGACCTTTTTAACGTATAAAGATGGAATCTTTGAAAAAAATGAGAGTATTGAGTTTAACTTATTCGAGTTACCTATGAAGTCGCGAAGAGTGTTATAATGACCAAAGATTGAATCTTCGAATGAAAATTCCTTACTACAGGAACCTATTATGTTGCTAGATTTTTTTGATGTATAAAGATTGAATCTTTGAGAGAAAATTAGAGTTTTGAGTTAAACTTATGCGAGTTCCTTTTGACATCCCGAAGAGTGTTTTAATGAATAAAGATTGAATCTTTGAATGAAATTACCTCAATCGAGGTACCTATTAAGTCACTAGAAATTTTTATTGTATAAAGATTGAATCTTTGAAAAGAAATGAGAGTTTTGAGTTAAAGTTATTCGAGTTCCCTTTGACGTCACGAAGAGTGTTTTAATGAGTAAAGATTGAATCTTTGAATGAAATTACCTCAATCAAGGTACCTATTCTACCACTAGGCCTTTGTAATGTATAAAGATTGAATCTTTGAAAGAAAATGAGTGTTTTGAGTTTAACTTATTCGAGTTACGTATGAAATCGCGAAGAGTGTTTTAATGAATGAAGATGGAATCTTTGAATGAAAAATACCACAATAAAGGTACCAATTCTGTTACTAGACCTTTCCAATGTATAAAGATTGAATCTTTGAAAGAAAATGAGATTTTTGAGTTAAACTTATTCGAGTTCCCTGTAACGTCCCGAAGAGTGTCTTAATGAGTAAAGATTGAATCATTGAATGAAATTACCTCAATCAAGGTAGCTATTACATCACTAGACCTTTTTAATTTATAAAGATTGACGTTTTGAAAAGAAATGAGTGTTTCGAGTTAAAGTTATTCAAGTTCCCTTTGACGTCACGAAGAGTGTTTTAATGAGTAAAGATTGAATCTTTGAATGAAATTACTTCAATCAAGGTACCTATTCTGTCACTAAACCTTTTTAATGTATAAAGATTGAATCTTTGAAAGAACATGATAGTTTTGAGTTCAACTTATTCGAGTTACCTATGAAATTGCGAAGAGTGTTTTAATGACTAAAGAATGAATCTTTGAATGAAAATACCTCAATAAAGGTACTTATTTTGTTAGTAGACCTTTTTAATGTATAAAGACTGTATCTTTGAAAGAAATGGAGAGTTTTGAGTTAAACTTATTCACGTTCCCTGTAACGTCCCAAAGAGTGTTTTAATGAGTAAATATTAAATCTTTGAATGTAATTACCTCAATCAAGGTAGCTGTTTTGTCACTAGACCTTTTTAATGTACAAAGATTGAATCTTGGAAAGAAAGTGAGAGTTTTGAGTTTAACTTATTCGAGTTACCTATGAAGTCGCGAAGAGTGTTTTAATGTATAAAGATTGAATCTTTGAATGAAAACACCTCAATAAAGGTACCTATTATGTTACTAGACCTTTTTAATGTCTAAAGATTGAATCTTTGGAATAAAATGATAGTTCTTAGTTCAACTTATTCGATTTACCTATGAAGTCGTGAACAGTGTTTTAATGACTAAATAATGAATCTTCGAATGAAAATACCTTAGTAAAGGTACCTATTATGTTACAAGACCTTTTTAATGTATAAAGATTGAATCTTGGAAAGAAAATAACTGTTTTGAGTTAAACTTATTCGAGTTCCCTATGACATCCCGAAGAGTATTTCAACGAGTAAAGATTGAATCTTTGATTGAAATTACTTGAATCAAGGGACTTATTTTGTCCCTGGACCTTTTATATATAAAGATTGAATTTTAAAAAGAAGTGAGCGTTATGAGTTAAACCTATCCGAGTTCCCTATGACGTCCCGAATAGTGTTTTAACGCGTAAGGATTGAATCTTTGTACGAAATTACCTCAATAGAGGTACTTATTATGTCACTAGACCTTTTTAATGTATAAAGGTTCAAGCTTTGAAAGAAAATGAGAGTTTTGAGTTAAACATATTCGAGTTCCCTGCGACGTCTCGAAGAGTGTTTTAAAGAGTAAATATTGAATCTTTGAATGAAATTACCTCAATCAAGGTACCTATTATGTCACTAGACCTTTTTAATGTATAAAGATTGAATATTTGTAAAGAATTACGAGTTTTGAGTTAAAGTTATTTGAGTTCCCTTTGACGTCAGGAAGCGTGTTTTAATGAGTAAAGATTGAATCTTTGAACGAAATTATCTCAATCAATGTACCTATTATGTCAGTAGACCTTTTTAATGTGTAAAGATGGAATCTTTGAAAAAAATGAGAGTATTGAGTTTAACTTATTCGAGTTACCTATGAAGTCACGAAGAGTGTTTTAATGACCAAAGATTGAATCTTCGAATGAAAATTCCTCAATACAGGAACCTATTATGTAACTAGATCTTTTTGATGTATAAAGATTGAATCTTTGAAAGAAAATTAGAGTTTTGAGTTAAACTTATTTGAGTTCCTTTTGACATCCCGAAGAGTGTTTTAATGAATAAAGATTGAATCTTTGAATGAAATTACCTCAATCGAGGTACCTATTAAGTTACTAGAAATTTTTATTGTATAAAGATTGAATCTTTGAAAAGAAATGAGAGTTTTGAGTTAAAGTTATTCGAGTTCCCTTTGACGTCACGAAGAGTGTTTTAATGAGTAAAGATTGAATCTTTGAATGAAATTACCTCAATCAAGGTACCTATTCTACCACTAGGCCTTTGTAATGTATAAAGATTGAATCTTTGAAAGAAAATGAGTGTTTTGAGTTTAACTTATTCGAGTTACCTATGAAATCGCGAAGAGTGTTTTAATGAATGAAGATGGAATCTTTGAATGAAAAATACCACAATAAAGGTACCAATTCTGTTACTAGACCTTTCCAATGTATAAAGATTGAATCTTTGAAAGAAAATGAGATTTTTGAGTTAAACTTATTCGAGTTCCCTGTAACGTTCCGAAGAGTGTCTTAATGAGTAAAGATTGAATCATTGAATGAAATTACCTCAATCAAGGTAGCTATTACATCACTAGACCTTTTTAATTTATAAAGATTGACGTTTTGAAAAGAAATGAGTGTTTCGAGTTAAAGTTATTCAAGTCCCTTTGACGTCACGAAGAGTGTTTTAATGAGTAAAGATTGAATCTTTGAATGAAATTACCTCAATCAAGGTACCTATTCTGTCACTAAACCTTTTTAATGTATAAAGATTGAATCTTTGAAAGAACATGAGAGTTTTGAGTTCAACTTATTCGAGTTACCTATGATGATTGAATCTTTGAATGAAAATACCTCAATAAAGGTACTTATTTTGTTAGTAGACCTTTTTAATGTATAAAGACTGTATCTTTGAAAGAAATGGAGAGTTTTGAGTTAAACTTATTCACGTTCCCTGTAACGTCCCCAAGAGTGTTTTAATGAGTAAATATTGAATCTTTGAATGTAATTACCTCAATCAAGGTAGCTGTTATGTCACTAGACCTTTTTAATGTACAAAGATTGAATCTTGGAAAGAAAGTGAGAGTTTTGAGTTTAACTTATTCGAGTTACCTATGAAGTCGCGAAGAGTGTTTTAATGAATAAAGATTGAATCTTTGAATGAAAACACCTCAATAAAGGTACCTATTATGTTACTAGACCTTTTTAATGTCTAAAGATTGAATCTTTGGAATAAAATGATAGTTCTGAGTTCAACTTATTCGATTCACCTATGAAGTCGTGAACAGTGTTTTAATGACTAAATAATGAATCTTTGAATGAAAATACCTTAGTAAAGGTACCTATTATGTTACAAGACCTTTTTAATGTATAAAGATTGAATCTTGGAAAGAAAATGACTGTTCTGAGTTAAACTTATTCGAGTTCCCTATGACATCCCGAAGAGTATTTCAACGAGTAAAGATTGAATCTTTGTTTGAAATTACTTGAATCAAGGGACTTATTTTGTCCCTGGACCTTTTATATATAAAGATTGAATCTTTAAAAAGAAGTGAGCGTTATGAGTTAAACCTATCCGAGTTCCCTATGACGTCCCGAATAGTGTTTTAACGCGTAAGGATTGAATCTTTGTATGAAATTACCTCAATAGAGGTACTTATTATGTCACTAGACCTTTTTAATGTATAAAGGTTCAAGCTTAGAAAGAAAATGAGAGTTTTGAGTTAAACATATTCGAGTTCCCTGCGACGTCTCGAAGAGTGTTTTAAAGAGTAAATATTGAATCTTTGAATGAAATTACCTCAATCAAGGTACCTATTATGTCAGTAGACCTTTTTAATGTATAAAGATTGAATATTTGTAAAGAACTACGAGTTTTGAGTTAAAGTTATTTGAGTTCCCTTTGACGTCACGAAGCGTGTTTTAATGAGTAAAGATTGAATCTTTGAACGAAATTATCTCAATCAATGTACCTATTATGTCAGTAGACCTTTTTAATGTATAAAGATGGAATCTTTGAAAAAAATGAGAGTAGTGAGTTTAACTTATTCGAGTTACCTATGAAGTCGCGAAGAGTGTTTTAATGACCAAAGATTGAATCTTCAAATGAAAATTCCTCAATACAGGAACCTATTATGTTACTAGATCTTTTTGATGTATAAAGATTAAATCTTTGAAAGAAAATTAGAGTTTTGAGTTAAACTTATTCGAGTTCCTTTTGACATCCCGAAGAGTGTTTTAATGAATAAAGATTGAATCTTTGAATGAAATTACCTCAATCGAGGTACCTATTAAGTCACTAGAAATTTTTATTGTATAAAGATTGAATCTTTGAAAAGAAATGAGAGTTTTGAGTTAAAGTCATTCGAGTTCCCTTTGACGTCACGAAGAGTGTTTTAATGAGTAAAGATTGAATCTTTGAATGAAATTACCTCAATCAAGGTACCTATTCTACCACTAGGCCTTTGTAATGTATAAAGATTGAATCTTTGAAGGAAAATGAGTGTTTTGAGTTTAACTTATTCGAGTTACCTATGAAATCGCGAAGAGTGTTTTAATGAATGAAGATGGAATCTTTGAATGAAAAATACCACAATAAAGGTACCAATTCTGTTACTAGACCTTTCCAATGTACAAAGATTGAATCTTTGAAAGAAAATGAGATTTTTGAGTTAAACTTATTCGAGTTCCCTGTAACGTCCCGAAGAGTGTCTTAATGAGTAAAGATTGAATCATTGAATGAAATTACCTCAATCAAGGTAGCTATTACATCACTAGACCTTTTTAATTTATAAAGATTGACGTTTTGAAAAGAAATGAGTGTTTCGAGTTAAAGTTATTCAAGTTCCCTTTGACGTCACGAAGAGTGTTTTAATGAGTAAAGATTGAATCTTTGAATGAAATTACCTCAATCAAGGTACCTATTCTGTCACTAAACCTTTTTAATGTATAAAGATTGAATCTTTGAAAGAACATGAGAGTTTTGAGTTCAACTTATTCGAGTTACCTATGAAGTTGCGAAAAGTGTTTTAATGATTAAAGATTGAATCTTTGAATGAAAATACCTCAATAAAGGTACTTATTTTGTTAGTAGCCCTTTTTAATGTATAAAGACTGTATCTTTGAAAGAAATGGAGAGTTTTGAGTTAAACTTATTCACGTTCCCTGTAACGTCCCAAAGAGTGTTTTAATGAGTAAATATTGAATCTTTGAATGTAATTATCTCAATCAAGGTAGCTGTTATGTCACTAGACCTTTTTAATGTAGAAAGATTGATTCTTGGAAAGAAAGTGAGAGTTTTGAGTTTAACTTATTCGAGTTACCTATGAAGTCGCGAAGAGTGTTTTAATGAATAAAGATTGAATCTTTGAATGAAAACACCTCAATAAAGGTACCTATTATGTTACTAGACCTTTTTAATGTCTAAAGATTGAATCTTTGGAATAAAATGATAGTTCTGAGTTCAACTTATTCGATTTACCTATGAAGTCGTGAACAGTGTTTTAATGACTAAATAATGAATCTTTGAATGAAAATACCTTAGTAAAGGTACCTATTATGTTACAAGACCTTTTTAATGTATAAAGATTGAATCTTGGAAAGAAAATGACTGTTCTGAGTTAAACTTATTCGAGTTCCCTATGACATCCCGAAGAGTATTTCAACGAGTAAAGATTGAATCTTTGATTGAAATTACTTGAATCAAGGGACTTATTTTGTCCCTGGACCTTTTATAAATAAAGATTGAATCTTTAAAAAGAAGTGAGCGTTATGAGTTAAACCTATCCGAGTTCCCTATGACGTCCCGAATAGTGTTTTAACGCGTAAGGATTGAATCTTTGTATGAAATTACCTCAATAGAGGTACTTATTATGTCACTAGACCTTTTTAATGTATAAAGGTTCAAGCTTTGAAAGAAAATGAGAGTTTTGAGTGAAACATATTCGAGTTCCCTGCGACGTCTCGAAGAGTGTTTTAAAGAGTAAATATTGAATCTTTGAATGAAATTACCTCAATCAAGGTACCTATTATGTCACTAGACCTTTTTAATGTATAAAGATTGAATATTTGTAAAGAACTACGAGTTTTGAGTTAAAGTTATTTGAGTTCCCTTTGACGTCACGAAGCATGTTTTAATGAGTAAAGATTGAATCTTTGAACGAAATTATCTCAATCAATGTACCTATTATCTCAATAGACCTTTTTAATGTATAAAGATGGAATCTTTGAAAAAAATGAGAGTTTTGAGTTTAACTTATTCGAGTTACCTATGAAGTCGCGAAGAGTGTTTTAATGACCAAAGATTGAATCTTCGAATGAAAATTCCTCAATACAGGAACCTATTATGTTACTAGATCTTTTTTATGTATAAAGATTGAATCTTTGAAAGAAAATTAGAGTTTTGAGTTAAACTTATTCGAGTTCCTTTTGACAACCCGAAGAGTGTTTTAATGAATAAAGATTGAATCTTTGAATGAAATTACCTCAATCGAGGTACCTATTAAGTCACTAGAAATTTTTATTCTATAAAGATTGAATCTTTGAAAAGAAATGAGAGTTTTGAGTTAAAGTTATTCGAGTTCCCTTTGACGTCACGAAGAGTGTTTTAATGAGTAAAGATTGAATCTGTGAATGAAATTACCTCAATCAAGGTACCTATTCTACCACTAGGCCTTTGTAATGTATAAAGATTGAATCTTTGAAAGAAAATGAGTGTTTTGAGTTTAACTTATTCGAGTTACCTATGAAATCGCGAAGAGTGTTTTAATGAATGAAGATGGAATCTTTGAATGAAAAATACCACAATAAAGGTACCAATTCTGTTACTAGACCTTTCCAATGTATAAAGATTGAATCTTTGAAAGAAAATGACATTTTTGAGTTAAACTTATTCGAGTTCCCTGTAACGTCCCGAAGAGTGTCTTAATGAGTAAAGATTGAATCATTGAATGAAATTACCTCAATCAAGGTAGCTATTACATCACTAGACCTTTTTAATTTATAAAGATTGACGTTTTGAAAAGAAATGAGTGTTTCGAGTTAAAGTTATTCAAGTTCCCTTTGACGTCCCGAAGAGTGTTTTAATGAGTAAAGATTGAATCTTTGAATGAAATTACTTCAATCAAAGTACCTATTCTGTCACTAAACCTTTTTAATGTATAAAGATTGAATCTTTGAAAGAACATGAGAGTTTTGAGTTCAACTTATTCGAGTTACCTATGAAGTTGCGAAGAGTGTTTTGATGACTAAAGATTGAATCTTTGAATGAAAATACCTCAATAAAGGTACTTATTTTGTTAGTAGACCTTTTTAATGTATAAAGACTGTATCTTTGAAAGAAATGGAGAGTTTTGAGTTAAACTTATTCACGTTCCCTGTAACGTCCCAAAGAGTGTTTTAATGAGTAAATATTGAATCTTTGAATGTAATTACCTCAATCAAGGTAGCTGTTATGTCACTAGACCTTTTTAATGTACAAAGATTGAATCTTGGAAAGAAAGAGAGAGTTTTGAGTTTAACTTATTCGAGTTACCTATGAAGTCGCGAAGAGTGTTTTAATGAATAAAGATTGAATCTTTGAATGAAAACACCTCAATAAAGGTACCTATTATGTTACTAGACCTTTTTAATGTCTAAAGATTGAATCTTTGGAATAAAATGATAGTTCTGAGTTCAACTTATTCGATTTACCTATGAAGTCGTGAACAGTGTTTTAATGACTAAATAATGAATCTTTGAATGAAAATATCTTAGTAAAGGTACCTATTATGTTACAAGACCTTTTTAATTATAAAGATTGAATCTTGGAAAGAAAATGACTGTTCTGAGTTAAACTTATTCGAGTTCCCTATGACATCCCGAAGAGTATTTCAACGAGTAAAGATTGAATCTTTGATTGAAATTACTTGAATCAAGGGACTTATTTTGTCCCTGGACCTTTTATATATAAAGATTGAATCTTTAAAAAGAAGTGAGCGTTATGAGTTAAACCTATCCGAGTTCCCTATGACGTCCCGAATAGTGTTTTAACGCGTAAGGATGGAATCTTTGTATGAAATTACCTCAATAGAGGTACTTATTATGTCACTAGACCTTTTTAATGTATAAAGGTTCAAGCTTTGAAAGAAAATGAGAGTTTTGAGTTAAACATATTCGAGTTCCCTGCGACGTCTCGAAGAGTGTTTTAAAGAGTAAATATTGAATCTTTGAATGAAATTACCTCAATTAAGGTACCTATTATGTCACTAGACCTTTTTAATGTATAAAGATTGAATATTTGTAAAGAACTACGAGTTTTGAGTTAAAGTTATTTGAGTTCCCTTTGACGTCACGAAGCGTGTTTTAATGAGTAAAGATTGAATCTTTGAACGAAATTATCTCAATCAATGTACCTATTATGCCAGTAGACCTTTTTAATGTATAAAGATGGAATCTTTGAAAAAAATGAGAGTGTTGAGTTTAACTTATTCGAGTTACCTATGAAGTCGCGAAGAGTGTTTTAATGACCAAAGATTGAATCTTCGAATGAAAATTCCTCAATACAGGAACCTATTATGTTACTAGATCTTTTGATGTATAAAGATTGAATCTTTGAAAGAAAATGAGAGTTTTGAGTTAAACTTATTCGAGTTCCTTTTGACATCCCGAAGAGTGTTTTAATGAATAAAGATTGAATCTTTGAATGAAATTACCTCAATCGAGGTACCTATTAAGTCACTATAAATTTTTATTCTATAAAGATTGAATCTTTGAAAAGAAATGAGAGTTTTGAGTTAAAGTTATTCGAGTTCCCTTTGACGTCACGAAGAGTGTTTTAATGAGTAAAGATTGAATCTTTGAATGAAATTACCTCAATCAAGGTACCTATTCTGCCACTAGGCCTTTGTAATGTATAAAGATTGAATCTTTGAAAGAAAATGAGTGTTTTGAGTTTAACTTATTCGAGTTACCTATGAAATCGTGAAGAGTGTTTTAATGAATGAAGATGGAATCTTTGAATGAAAAATACCACAATAAAGGTACCAATTCTGTTACTAGACCTTTCTAATGTATAAAGATTGAATCTTTGAAAGAAAATGAGATTTTTGAGTTAAACTTATTCGAGTTCCCTGTAACGTCCCGAAGAGTGTCTTAATGTGTAAAGATTGAATCATTGAATGAAATTACCTCAATCAAGGTAGCTATTACATCACTAGACCTTTTTAATTTATAAAGATTGACGTTTTGAAAAGAAATGAGTGTTTCGAGTTAAAGTTATTCAAGTTCCCTTTGACGTCCCGAAGAGTGTTTTAATGAGTAAAGATTGAATCTTTGAATGAAATTACTTCAATCAAAGTACCTATTCTGTCACTAAACCTTTTTAATGTATAAAGATTGAATCTTTGAAAGAACATGAGAGTTTTGAGTTCAACTTATTCGAGTTACCTATAAAGTTGCGAAGAGTGTTTTGATGACTAATGATTGAATCTTTGAATGAAAATACCTCAATAAAGGTACTTATTTTGTTAGTAGACCTTTTTAATGTATAAAGACTGTATCTTTGAAAGAAATGGAGAGTTTTGAGTTAAACTTATTCACGTTCCCTGTAACGTCCCAAAGAGTGTTTTAATGAGTAAATATTGAATCTTTGAATGTAATTACCTCAATCAAGGTAGCTGTTATGTCACTAGACCTTTTTAATGTACAAAGATTGAATCTTGGAAAGAAAGTGAGAGTTTTGAGTTTAACTTATTCGAGTTACCTATGAAGTCGCGAAGAGTGTTTTAATGAATAAAGATTGAATCTTTGAATGAAAATACCTCAATAAAGGTACCTATTATGTTACTAGACCTTTTTAATGTCTAAAGATTGAATCTTTGGAATAAAATGATAGTTCTGAGTTCAACTTATTCGATTTACCTATGAAGTCGTGAACTGTGTTTTAATGACTAAATAATGAATCTTTGAATGAAAATACCTTAGTAAAGGTACCTATTATGTTACAAGACCTTTTTAATGTATAAAGATTGAATCTTGGAAAGAAAATGACTGTTCTGAGTTAAACTTATTCGAGCTCCCTATGATATCCCGAAGAGTATTTCAACGAGTAAAGATTGAATCTTTGATTGAAATTACTTGAATCAAGGGACTTATTTTGTCCCTGGACCTTTTATATATAAAGATTGAATCTTTAAAAAGAAGTGAGCGTTATGAGTTAAACCTATCCGAGTTCCCTATGACGTCCCGAATACTGTTTTAACGCGTAAGGATTGAATCTTTGTATGAAATTACCTCAATAGAGGTACTTATTATGTCACTAGACCTTTTTAATGTATAAAGGTTCAAGCTTTGAAAGCAAATGAGAGTTTTGAGTTAAACATATTCGAGTTCCCTACGACGTCTCGAAGAGTGTTTTAAAGAGTAAATATTGAATCTTTGAATGAAATTACCTCAATCAAGGTACCTATTATGTCACTAGACCTTTTTAATGTATAAAGATTGAATATTTGTAAAGAACTACGAGTTTTGAGTTAAAGTTATTTGAGTTAGCTTTGACGTCACGAAGCGTGTTTTAATGAGTAAAGATTGAATCTTTGAACGAAATTATCTCAATCAATGTACCTATTATGTCAGTAGACCTTTTTAATGTATAAAGATGGAATCTTTGAAAAAAATGAGAGTAGTGAGTTTAACTTATTCGAGTTACCTATGAAATCGCGAAGAGTGTTTTAATGAATGAAGATGGAATCTTTGAATGAAAAATACCACAATAAAGGTACCAATTCTGTTACTAGACCTTTCCAATGTATAAAGATTGAATCTTTGAAAGAAAATGAGATTTTTGAGTTAAACTTATTCGAGTTCCCTGTAACGTCCCGAAGAGTGTCTTAATGAGTAAAGATTGAATCATTGAATGAAATTACCTCAATCAAGGTAGCTATTACATCACTAGACCTTTTTATTTTATAAAGATTGACGTTTTGAAAAGAAATGAGTGTTTCGAGTTAAAGTTATTCAAGTTCCCTTTGACGTCACGAAGAGTGTTTTAATGAGTAAAGATTGAATCTTTGAACGAAATTATCTCAATCAATGTACCTATTATGTCAGTAGACCTTTCTAATGTATAAAGATGGAATCTTTGAAAAAAATGAGAGTATTGAGTTTAACTTATTCGAGTTACCTATGAAGTCGCGAAGAGTGTTTTAATGACCAAAGATTGAATTTTCGAATGAAAATTCCTTACTACAGGAACCTATTATGTTGCTAGATCTTTTTGATGTATAAAGATTGAATCTTTGAAAGAAAATTAGAGTTTTGAGTTAAACTTATGCGAGTTCCTTTTGACATCCCGAAGAGTGTTTTAATGAATAAAGATTGAATCTTTGAATGAAATTACCTCAATCTAGGTACCTATTAAGTCACTAGAAATTTTTATTGTATAAAGATTGAATCTTTGAAAAGAAATAAGAGTTTTGAGTTAAAGTTATTCGAGTTCCCTTTGACGTCACGAAGAGTGTTTTAATGAGTAAAGATTGAATCTTTGAATGAAATTACCTCAATCAAGGTACCTATTCTACCACTAGGCCTTTGTAATGTATAAAGATTGAATCTTTGAAAGAAAATGAGTGTTTTGAGTTTAACTTATTCGAGTTACCTATGAAATCGCGAAGAATGTTTTAATGAATGAAGATGGAATCTTTGAATGAAACACACCACAATAAAGGTACCAATTCTGTTACTAGACCTTTCCAATGTATAAAGATTGAATCTTTGAAAGAAAATGATATTTTTGAGTTAAACTTATTCGAGTTCCCTGTAACGTCCCGAAGAGTGTCTTAATGAGTAAAGATTGAATCATTGAATGAAATTACCTCAATCAAGGTAGCTATTACATCACTAGACCTTTTTATTTTATAAAGATTGACGTTTTGAAAAGAAATGAGTGTTTCGAGTTAAAGTTATTCAAGTTCCCTTTGACGTCACGAAGAGTGTTTTAATGAGTAAAGATTGAATCTTTGAATGAAATTACCTCAATCAAGGTACCTATTCTGTCACTAAACCTTTTTAATATATAAAGATTGAATCTTTGAAAGAACATGAGAGTTTTGAGTTCAACTTATTCGAGTTACCTATGAAGTTGCGAAGAGTGTTTTAATGACTAAAGAGTGAATCTTTGAATGAAAATACCTCAATAAAGGTACTTATTTTGTTAGTAGACCTTTTTAATGTATAAAGACTGTATCTTTGAAAGAAATGGAGAGTTTTGAGTTAAACTTATTCACGTTCCCTGTAACGTCCCAAAGAGTGTTTTAATGAGTAAATATTGAATCTTTGAATGTAATTACCTCAATCAAGGTAGCTGTTATGTCACTAGACCTTTTTAATGTACAAAGATTGAATCTTGGAAAGAAAGTGAGAGTTTTGAGTTTAACTTATTCGAGTTACCTATGAAGTCGCGAAGAGTGTTTTAATGAATAAAGATTGAATCTTTGAATGAAAACACCTCAATAAAGGTACCTATTATGTTACTAGACCTTTTTAATGTCTAAAGATTGAATCTTTGGAATAAAATGATAGTTCTGAGTTCAACTTATTCGATTTACCTATGAAGTCGTGAACAGTGTTTTAATGACTAAATAATGAATCTTTGAATGAAAATACCTTAGTAAAGGTACCTATTATGTTACAAGACCTTTTTAATGTATAAAGATTGAATCTTGGAAAGAAAATGACTGTTTTGAGTTAAACTTATTCGAGTTCCCTATGACATCCCGAAGAGTATTTCAACGAGTAAAGATTGAATCTTTGATTGAAATTACTTGAATCAAGGGACTTATTTTGTCCCTGGACCTTTTATATATAAAGATTGAATCTTTAAAAAGAAGTGAGCGTTATGAGTTAAACCTATCCGAGTTCCCTATGACGTCCCGAATAGTGTTTTAACGCGTAAGGATTGAATCTTTGTATGAAATTACCTCAATAGAGGTGCTTATTATGTCACTAGACCTTTTTAATGTATAAAGGTTCAAGCTTTGAAAGAAAATGAGAGTTTTGAGTTAAACATATTCGAGTTCCCTGCGACGTCGCGAAGAGTGTTTTAAAGAGTAAATATTGAATCTTTGAATGAAATTACCTCAATTAAGGTACCTATTATGTCACTAGACCTTTTTAATGTATAAAGATTGAATATTTGTAAAGAACTACGAGTTTTGAGTTAAAGTTATTTGAGTTCCCTTTGACGTCACGAAGCGTGTTTTAATGAGTAAAGATTGAATCTTTGAACGAAATTATCTCAATCAATGTACCTATTATGTCAGTAGACCTTTTTAATGTATAAAGATGGAATCTTTGAAAAAAATGAGAGTATTGAGTTTAACTTATTCGAGTTACCTATGAAGTCTCGAAGAGTGGTTTAAACACCAAAGATTGAATCTTCGAATGAAAATTCCTCAATACAGGAACCTATTATGTTAGTAGATCTTTTTGATGTATAAAGATTGAATCTTTGAAAGAAAATTAGAGTTTTGAGTTAAACTTATTCGAGTTCCTTTTGACATCCGGAAGAGTATTTTAATGAATAAAGATTGAATCTTTGAATGAAATTACCTCAATCGAGGTACCTATTAAGTCACTAGAAATTTTTATTGTATAAAGATTGAATCTTTGAAAAGAAATGAGAGTTTTGAGTTAAAGTTATTCGAGTTCCCTTTGACGTCACGAAGAGTGTTTTAATGAGTAAAGATTGAATCTTTGAATGAAATTACCTCAATCAAGGTACCTATTCTACCACTAAGCCTTTGTAATGTATAAAGATTGAATCTTTGAAAGAAAATGAGTGTTTTGAGTTTAACTTATTCGAGTTACCTATGAAATTGCGAAGAGTGTTTTAATGAATGACGATGGAATCTTTGAATGAAAAATACCACAATAAAGGTACCAATTCTGTTACAAGACCTTTCCAATGTATAAAGATTGAATCTTTAAAAGAAAATGAGATTTTTGAGTTAAACTTATTCGAGTTCCCTGTAACGTCCCGAAGAGTGTCTTAATGAGTAAAGATTGAATCATTGAATGAAATTACCTCAATCAAGGTAGCTATTACATCACTAGACCTTTTTAATTTATAAAGATTGACAAAGAAATGAGTGTTTCGAGTTAAAGTTATTCAAGTTTCCTTTGACGTCACGAAGAGTGTTTTAATGAGTAAAGATTGAATCTTTGAATGAAATTACCTCAATCAAGGTATATATTCTGTCACTAAACCTTTTTAATGCATAAAGATTGAATCTTTGAAAGAACATGAGAGTTTTGAGTTCAACTTATTCGAGTTACCTATGAAGTTGCGAAGAGTGTTTTAATGACTAAAGATTGAATCTTTGAATGAAAATACCTCAATAAAGGTACTTATTTTGTTAGTAGACCTTTGTAATGTATAAAGACTGTATCTTTGAAAGAAATGGAGAGTTTTGAGTTAAACTTATTAACGTTCCCTGTAACGTCCCAAAGAGTGTTTTAATGAGCAAATATTGAATCTTTGAATGTAATTACCTCAATCAAGGTAGCTGTTATGTCACTAGACCTTTTAAATGTACAAAGATTGAATCTTGGAAAGAAAGTGAGAGTTTTGAGTTTAACTTATTCGAGTTACCTATGAAGTCCCGAAGAGTGTTTTAATGAATAAAGATTGAATCTTTGAATGAAAACACCTCAATAAAGGTACCTATTATGTTACTAGACCTTTTTAATGTCTAAAGATTGAATCTTTGGAATAAAATGATAGTTCTGAGTTCAACTTATTCGATTTACCTATGAAGTCGTGAACAGTGTTTTAATGACTAAATAATGAATCTTTGAATGAAAATACCTTAGTAAAGGTACCTATTATGTTACAAGACCTTTTTAATGTATAAAGATTGAATCTTGGAAAGAAAATGACTGTTTTGAGTTAAACTTATTCGAGTTCCCTATGACATCCCGAAGAGTATTTGAACGAGTAAAGATTGAATCTTTGATTGAAATTACTTGAATCAAGGGACTTATTGTGTCCCTGGACCTTTTATATATAAAGATTGAATCTTTAAAAAGAAGTGAGCGTTATGAGTTAAACCTATCCGAGTTCCCTATGACGTCCCGAATAGTGTTTTAACGCGTAAGGATTGAATCTTTGTATGAAATTACCTCAATAGAGGTGCTTATTATGTCACTAGACCTTTTTAACGTATAAAGGTTCAAGCTTTGAAAGAAAATGAGAGTTTTGAGTTAAACATATTCGAGTTCCCTGCAACGTCTCGAAGAGTGTTTTAAAGAGTAAATATTGAATCTTTGAATGAAATTACCTCAATCAAGGTACCTATTATGTCACTCGACCTTTTTAATGTATAAAGATTGAATATTTGTAAAGAACTACGAGTTTTGAGTTAAAGTTATTTGAGTTCCCTTTGACGTCACGAAGCGTGTTTTAATGAGTAAAGATTGAATCTTTGAACGAAATTATCTCAATCAATGTACCTATTATGTCAGTAGACTTTTTTAAAGTATAAAGATGGAATCTTTGAAAAAAATGAGAGTATTGAGTTTAACTTATTCGAGTTACCTATGAAGTCGCGAAGAGTGTTTTAATGACCAAAGATTGAATCTTCGAATGAAAATTCCTCAATACAGGAACCGATTATGTTACTAGATCTTTTTGATGTATAAAGATTGAATCTTTGAAAGAAAATTAGAGTTTTGAGTTAAACTTATTCGAGTTCCTTTTGACATCCCGAAGAGTATTTTAATGAATAAAGATTCAATCTTTGAATGAAATTACCTCAATCGAGGTACCTATTAAGTCACTAGAAATTTTTATTGTATAAAGATTGAATCTTTGAAAAGAAATGAGAGTTTTGAGTTAAAGTTATTCGAGTTCCCTTTGACGTCACGAAGAGTGTTTTAATGAGTAAAGATTGAATCTTTGAATGAAATTACCTCAATCAAGGTACCTATTCTACCACTAGGCCTTTGTAATGTATAAAGATTGAATCTTTGAAAGAAAATGAGTGTTTTGAGTTTAACTTATTCGAGTTACCTATGAAATCGCGAAGAGTGTTTTAATGAATGAAGATGGAATCTTTGAATGAAAAATACCACAATAAAGGTACCAATTCTGTTACAAGACCTTTCCAATGTATAAAGATTGAATCTTTGAAAGAAAATGAGATTTTTGAGTTAAACTTATTGGAGTTCCCTGTAACGTCCCGAAGAGTGTCTTAATGAGTAAAGATTGAATCATTGAATGAAATTACCTCAATCAAGGTAGCTATTACATCACTAGACCTTTTTAATTTATAAAGATTGACAAAGAAATGAGTGTTTCGAGTTAAAGTTATTTAAGTTCCCTTTGACGTCACGAAGAGTGTTTTAATGAGTAAAGATTGAATCTTTGAATGAAATTACCTCAATCAAGGTACCTATTCTGTCACTAAACCTTTTTAATGAATAAAGATTGAATCTTTGAAAGAACATGAGAGTTTTGAGTTCAACTTATTCGAGTTACCTATGAAATTGCGAAGAGTGTTTTAATGACTAAAGATTGAATCTTTGAATGAAAATACCTCAATAAAGGTACTTATTTTGTTAGTAGACCTTTTTAATGTATAAAGACTGTATCTTTGAAAGAAATGGAGAGTTTTGAGTTAAACTTATTAACGTTCCCTGTAACGTCCCAAAGAGTGTTTTAATGAGTAAATATTGAATCTTTGAATGTAATTACCTCAATCAAGATAGCTGTTATGTCACTAGACCTTTTTAATGTACAAAGATTGAATCTTGGAAAGAAAGTGAGAGTTTTGAGTTTAACTTATTCGAGTTACCTATGAAGTCGCGAAGAGTGTTTTAATGAATAAAGATTGAATCTTTGAATGAAAACACCTCAATAAAGGTACCTATTATGTTACTAGACCTTTTTAATGTCTAAAGATTGAATCTTTGGAATAAAATGACAGTTCTGAGTTCAACTTATTCGATTTACCTATGAAGTCGTGAACAGTATTTTAATGACTAAATAATGAATCTTTGAATGAAAATACCTTAGTAAAGGTACCTATTATGTTACAAGACCTTTTTAATGTATAAAGATTGAATCTTGGAAAGAAAATGACTGTTTTGAGTTAAACTTATTCGAGTTCCCTATGACATCCCGAAGAGTATTTCAACGAGTAAAGATTGAATCTTTGATTGAAATTACTTGAATCAAGGGACATATTGTGTCCCTGGACCTTTTATATATAAAGATTGAATCTTTAAAAAGAAGTGAGCGTTATGAGTTAAACCTATCCGAGTTCCCTATGACGTCCCGAATAGTGTTTTAACGCGTAAGGATTGAATCTTTGTATGAAATTACCTCAATAGAGGTGCTTATTTTGTCACTAGACCTTTTTAACGTATAAAGGTTCAAGCTTTGAAAGAAAATGAGAGTTTTTAGTTAAACATATTCGAGTTCCCTGCGACGTCTCGAAGAGTGTTTTAAAGAGTAAATATTGAATCTTTGAATGAAATTACCTCAATCAAGGTACCTATTATGTCACTCGACCTTTTTAATGTATAAAGATTGAACATTTGTAAAGAACTACGAGTTTTGAGTTAAAGTTATTTGAGTTCCCTTTGACGTCACGAAGCGTGTTTTAATAAGTAAAGATTGAATCTTTGAACGAAATTATCTCAATCAATGTACCTATTATGTCAGTAGACCTTTTTAATGTATAAAGATGGAATCTTTGAAAAAAATGAGAGTATTGAGTTTAACTTATTCGAGTTACCTATGAAGTCGCGAAGAGTGTTTTAATGACCAAAGATTGAATTTTCGAATGAAAATTCCTCAACACAGGAACCGATTATGTTACTAAATCTTTTTGATGTATAAAGATTGAATCTTTGAAAGAAAATTAGAGTTTTGAGTTAAACTTATTCGAGTTCCTTTTGACATCCCGAAGAGTATTTTAATGAATAAAGATTGAATCTTTGAATGAAATTACCTCAATCGAGGTACCTATTAAGTCACTAGAAATTTTTATTGTATAAAGTTTGAATCTTTGAAAAGAAATGAGAGTTTTGAGTTAAAGTTATTCGAGTTCCCTTTGACGTCACGAAGAGTGTTTTAATGAGTAAAGATTGAATCTTTGAATGAAATTACCTCAATCAAGGTACCTATTCTACCACTAGGCCTTTGTAATGTATAAAGATTGAATCTTTGAAAGAAAATGAGTGTTTTGAGTTTAACTTATTCGAGTTACCTATGAAATCGCGAAGAGTGTTTTAATGAATGAAGATGGAATCTTTGAATGAAAAATACCACAATAAAGGTACCAATTCTGTTACAAGACCTTTCCAATGTATAAAGATTGAATCTTTGAAAGAAAATGAGATTTTTGAGTTAAACTTATTCGAGTTCCCTGTAACGTCCCGAAAAGTGTCTTAATGAGTAAAGATTGATTCATTGAATAAAATTACCTCAATCAAGGTAGCTATTACATCACTGGACCTTTTTAATTTATAAAGATTGACAAAGAAATGAGTGTTTCGAGTTAAAGTTATTCATGTTCCCTTTGACGTCACGAAGAGTGTTTTAATGAGTAAAGATTGAATCTTTGAATGAAATTACCTCAATCAAGGTACCTATTCTGTCACTAAACCTTTTTAATGTATAAAGATTGAATCTTTGAAAGAACATGAGAGTTTTGAGTTCAACTTATTCGAGTTACCTATGAAGTTGCGAAGAGTGTTTTAATGACTAAAGATTGAATCTTTGAATGAAAATACCTCAATAAAGGTACTTATTTTGTTAGTAGACCTTTTTAATGTATAAAGACTGTATCTTTGAAAGAAATGGAGAGTTTTGAGTTAAACTTATTAACGTTCCCTGTAACGTCCCAAAGAGTGTTTTAATGAGTAAATATTGAATCTTTGAATGTAATTACCTCAATCAAGGTAGCTGTTATGTCACTAGACCTTTTTAATGTACAAAGATTGAATCTTGGAAAGAAAGTGAGAGTTTTGAGTTTAACTTATTCGAGTTACCTATGAAGTCGCGAAGAGTGTTTTAATGAATAAAGATTGAATCTTTGAATGAAAACACCTTAATAAAGGTACCTATTATGTTACTAGACCTTTTTAATGTCTAAAGTTTGAATCTTTGGAATAAAATGATAGTTCTGAGTTCAACTTATTCGATTTACCTATGAAGTCGTGAACAGAGTTTTAATGACTAAATAATGAATCTTTGAATGAAAATACCTTAGTAAAGGTACGTATTATGTTACAAGACCTTTTTAATGTATAAAGATTGAATCTTGGAAAGAAAATGATTGTTTTGAGTTAAACTTATTCGAGTTCCCTATGACATCCCGAAGAGTATTTGAACGAGTAAAGATTGAATCTTTGATTGAAATTACTTGAATCAAGGGACTTATTGTGTCCCTGGACCTTTTATATATAAAGATTGAATCTTTAAAAAGAAGTGAGCGTTATGAGTTAAACCTATCCGAGTTCCCTATGACGTCCCGAATAGTGTTTTAACGCGTAAGGATTGAATCTTTGTATGAAATTACCTCAATAGAGGTGCTTATTATGTCACTAGACCTTTTTAACGTATAAAGGTTCAAGCTTTCAAAGAAAATGAGAGTTTTGAGTTAAACATATTCGAGTTCCCTGCGACGTCTCGAAGAGTGTTTTAAAGAGTAAATATAGAATCTTTAAATGAAATTACCTCAATCAAGGTACCTATTATGTCACTCGACCTTTTTAATGTATAAAGATTGAATATTTGTAAAGAACTACGAGTTTTGAGTTAAAGTTATTTGAGTTCCCTTTGACGTCACGAAGCGTGTTTTAATGAGTAAAGATTGAATCTTTGAACGAAATTATCTTAATCAATGTACCTATTATGTCAGTAGACCTTTTTAATGTATAAAGATGGAATCTTTGAAAAAAATGAGAGTATTGAGTTTAACTTATTCGAGTTACCTATGAAGTCGGGAAGAGTGTTTTAATGACCAAAGATTGAATCTTCGAATGAAAATTCCTCAATACAGGAACCGATTATGTTACTAGATCTTTTTAATGTATAAAGATTGAATCTTTGAAAGAAAATTAGAGTTTTGAGTTAAACTTATTCGAGTTCCTTTTGACATCCCGAAGAGTATTTTAATGAATAAAGATTGAATCTTTGAATGAAATTACCTCAATCGAGGTACCTATTAAGTCACTAGAAATTTTTATTGTATAAAGATTGAATCTTTGAAAAGAAATGAGAGTTTTGAGTTAAAGTTATTCGAGTTCCCTTTGACGTCACGAAGAGTGTTTTAATGAGTAAAGATTGAATCTTTGAATGAAATTACCTCAATCAAGGTACCTATTCTACCACTAGGCCTTTGTAATGTATAAAGATTGAATCTTTGAAAGAAAATGACTGTTTTGAGCTTAACTTATTCGAG
The DNA here is from genome assembly GCF_030987335.1 of Cornus florida. Classification (NCBI taxonomy): domain Eukaryota; kingdom Viridiplantae; phylum Streptophyta; class Magnoliopsida; order Cornales; family Cornaceae; genus Cornus; species Cornus florida. The sequence continues at coordinate 102,006,025 of NW_026775573.1, forward strand.
TTACCTATGAAATCGCGAAGAGTGTTTTAATGAATGAAGATGGAATCTTTGAATGAAAAATACCACAATAAAGGTACTAATTCTGTTACAAGACCTTTCCAATGTATAAAGATTGAATCTTTGAAAGACAATGAGATTTTTGAGTTAAACTTATTCGAGTTCCCTGTAACGTCCCGAAGAGTGTCTTAATGAGTAAAGATTGAATCATTGAATGAAATTACCTCAATCAAGGTAGCTATTACATCACTAGACCTTTTTAATTTATAAAGATTGACAAAGAAATGAGTGTTTCGAGTTAAAGTTATTCAAGTTCCCTTTGACGTCACGAAGAGTGTTTTAATGAGTAAAGATTGAATCTTTGAATGAAATTACCTCAATCAAGGTACCTATTCTGTCACTAAACCTTTTTAATGTATAAAGATTGAATCTTTGAAAGAACATGAGAGTTTTGAGTTCAACTTATTCGAGTTACCTATGAAGTTGCGAAGAGTGTTTTAATGACTAAAGATTGAATCTTTGAATGAAAATACCTCAATAAAGGTACTTATTTTGTTAGTAGACCTTTTTAATGTATAAAGACTGTATCTTTGAAAGAAATGGAGAGTTTTGAGTTAAACTTATTCACGTTCCCTGTAACGTCCCAAAGAGTGTTTTAATGAGTAAATATTGAATCTTTGAATGTAATTACCTCAATCAAGGTAGCTGTTATGTCACTAGACCTTTTTAATGTACAAAGATTGAATCTTGGAAAGAAAGTGAGAGTTTTGAGTTTAACTTATTCGAGTTACCTATGAAGTCGCGAAGAGTGTTTTAATGAATAAAGATTGAATCTTTGAATGAAAACACCTCAATAAAGGTACCTATTATGTTACTAGACCTTTTTAATGTCTAAAGATTGAATCTTTGGAATAAAATGATAGTTCTGAGTTCAACTTATTCGATTTACCTATGAAGTCGTGAACAGTGTTTTAATGACTAAATAATGAATCTTTGAATGAAAATACCTTAGTAAAGGTACCTATTATGTTACAAGACCTTTTTAATGTATAAAGATTGAATCTTGGAAAGAAAATGACTGTTTTGAGTTAAACTTATTCGAGTTCCCTATGACATCCCGAAGAGTATTTGAACGAGTAAAGATTGAATCTTTGATTGAAATTACTTGAATCAAGGGACTTATTGTGTCCCTGGACCTTTTATATATAAAGATTGAATCTTTAAAAAGAAGTGAGCATTATTAGTTAAACCTATGCGAGTTCCCTATGACGTCCCGAATAGTTTTTTAACACGTAAGGATTGAATCTTTGTTTGAAATTACCTCAATAGAGGTGCTTATTATGTCACTAGACCTTTTTAATGTATAAAGGTTCAAGCTTTGAAAGAAAATGAGAGTTTTGAGTTAAACATATTCGAGTTCCCTGCGACGTCTCGAAGAGTGTTTTAAAGAGTAAATATTGAATCTTTGAATGAAATTACCTCAATCAAGGTACCTATTATGTCACTAGACCTTTTTAATGTATAAAGATTGAATATTTGTAAAGAACTACGAGTTTTGAGTTAAAGTTATTTGAGTTCCCTTTGACGTCACGAAGCGTGTTTTAATGAGTAAAGATTGAATCTTTGAACGAAATTATCTCAATCAATGTATCTATTATGTCAGTAGACCTTTTTAATGTATAAAGATGGAATCTTTGAAAAAAATGAGAGTATTGAGTTTAACTTATTCGAGTTACCTATGAAGTCGCGAAGAGTGTTTTAATGACCAAAGATTGAATTTTCGAATGAAAATTCCTCAATACAGGGACCGATTATGTTACTAGATCTTTTTGATGTATAAAGATTGAATCTTTGAAAGAAAATTAGAGTTTTGAGTTAAACTTATTCGAGTTCCTTTTGACATCCCGAAGAGTATTTTAATGAATAAAGATTGAATCTTTGAATGAAATTACCTCAATCGAGGTACCTATTAAGTCACTAGAAATTTTTATTGTATAAAGATTGAATCTTTGAAAAGAAATGAGAGTTTTGAGTTAAAGTTATTCGAGTTCCCTTTGACGTCACGAAGAGTGTTTTAATGAGTAAAGATTGAATCTTTGAATGAAATTACCTCAATCAAGGTACCTATTCTACCACTAGGCCTTTGTAATGTATAAAGATTGAATCTTTGAAAGAAAATGAGTGTTTTGAGTTTAACTTATTCGAGTTACCTATGAAATCGCGAAGAGTGTTTTAATGAATGAAGATGGAATCTTTGAATGAAAAATACCACAATAAAGGTACCAATTCTGTTACAAGACCTTCCAATGTATAAAGATTGAATCTTTGAAAGAAAATGAGATTTTTGAGTTAAACTTATTCGAGTTCCCTGTAACGTCCCGAAAAATGTCTTAATGAGTAAAGATTGAATCATTGAATGAAATTACCTCAATCAAGGTAGCTATTACATCACTAGACCTTTTTAATTTATAAAGATTGACAAAGAAATTAGTGTTTCGAGTTAAAGTTATTCAAGTTCCCTTCGACGTCACGAAGAGTGTTTTAATGAGTAAAGATTGAATCTTTGAATGAAATTACCTCAATCAAGGTACCTATTCTGTCACTAAACCTTTTTAATGTATAAAGATTGAATCTTTGAAAGAACATGAGAGTTTTGAGTTCAACTTATTCGAGTTACCTATGAAGTTGTGAAGAGTGTTTTAATGACTAAAGATTGAATCTTTGAATGAAAATACCTCAATAAAGGTACTTATTTTGTTAGTAGACCTTTTTAATGTATAAAGACTGTATCTTTGAAAGAAATGGAGAGTTTTGAGTTAAACTTATTAACGTTCCCTGTAACGTCCCAAAGAGTGTTTTAATGAGTAAATATTGAATCTTTGAATGTAATTACCTCAATCAAGGTAGCTGTTATGTCACTAGACCTTTTTAATGTACAAAGATTGAATCTTGGAAAGAAAGTGAGAGTTTTGAGTTTAACTTATTCGAGTTACCTATGAAGTCGCGAAGAGTGTTTTAATGAATAAAGATTGAATCTTTGAATGAAAACACCTCAATAAAGGTACCTATTATGTTACTAGACCTTTTTAATGTCTAAAGATTGAATCTTTGGAATAAAATGATAGTTCTGAGTTCAACTTATTCGATTTACCTATGAAGTCGTGAACAGTGTTTTAATGACTAAATAATGAATCTTTGAATGAAAATACCTTAGTAAAGGTACCTATTATGTTACAAGACCTTTTTAATGTATAAAGATTGAATCTTGGAAAGAAAATGACTGTTTTGAGTTAAACTTATTCGAGTTACCTATGAAGTCGCGAAGAGTGTTTTAATGAATAAAGATTGAATCTTTGAATGAAAACACCTCAATAAAGGTACCTATTATGTTACTAGACCTTTTTAATGTCTAAAGATTGAATCTTTGGAATAAAATGATAGTTCTGAGTTCAACTTATTCGATTTACCTATGAAGTCGTGAACAGTGTTTTAATGACTAAATAATGAATCTTTGAATGAAAATACCTTAGTAAAGGTACCTATTATGTTACAAGACCTTTTTAATGTATAAAGATTGAATCTTGGAAAGAAAATGACTGTTTTGAGTTAAACTTATTCGAGTTCCCTATGACATCCCGAAGAGTATTTGAACGAGTAAAGATTGAATCTTTGATTGAAATTACTTGAATCAAGGGACTTATTGTGTCCCTGGACCTTTTATATATAAAGATTGAATCTTTAAAAAGAAGTGAGCATTATTAGTTAAACCTATGCGAGTTCCCTATGACGTCCCGAATAGTGTTTTAACACGTAAGGATTGAATCTTTGTTTGAAATTACCTCAATAGAGGTGCTTATTATGTCACTAGACCTTTTTAATGTATAAAGGTTCAAGCTTTGAAAGAAAATGAGAGTTTTGAGTTAAACATATTCGAGTTCCCTGCGACGTCTCGAAGAGTGTTTTAAAGAGTAAATATTGAATCTTTGAATGAAATTACCTCAATCATGGTACCTATTATGTCACTAGACCTTTTTAATGTATAAAGATTGAATATTTGTAAAGAACTACGAGTTTTGAGTTAAAGTTATTTGAGTTCCTTTTGACGTCACGAAGCGTGTTTTAATGAGTAAAGATTGAATCTTTGAACGAAATTATCTCAATCAATGTATCTATTATGTCAGTAGACCTTTTTAATGTATAAAGATGGAATCTTTGAAAAAAATGAGAGTATTGAGTTTAACTTATTCGAGTTACCTATGAAGTCGCGAAGAGTGTTTTAATGACCAAAGATTGAATTTTCGAATGAAAATTCCTCAATACAGGGACCGATTATGTTACTAGATCTTTTTGATGTATAAAGATTGAATCTTTGAAAGAAAATTAGAGTTTTGAGTTAAACTTATTCGAGTTCCTTTTGACATCCCGAAGAGTATTTTAATGAATAAAGATTGAATCTTTGAATGAAATTACCTCAATCGAGGTACCTATTAAGTCACTAGAAATTTTTATTGTATAAAGATTGAATCTTTGAAAAGAAATGAGAGTTTTGAGTTAAAGTTATTCGAGTTCCCTTTGACGTCACGAAGAGTGTTTTAATGAGTAAAGATTGAATCTTTGAATGAAATTACCTCAATCAAGGTACCTATTCTACCACTAGGCCTTTGTAATGTATAAAGATTGAATCTTTGAAAGAAAATGAGTGTTTTGAGTTTAACTTATTCGAGTTACCTATGAAATCGCGAAGAGTGTTTTAATGAATGAAGATGGAATCTTTGAATGAAAAATACCACAATAAAGGTACCAATTCTGTTACAAGACCTTCCAATGTATAAAGATTGAATCTTTGAAAGAAAATGAGATTTTTGAGTTAAACTTATTCGAGTTCCCTGTAACGTCCCGAAAAATGTCTTAATGAGTAAAGATTGAATCATTGAATGAAATTACCTCAATCAAGGTAGTTATTACATCACTAGACCTTTTTAATTTATAAAGATTGACAAAGAAATTAGTGTTTCGAGTTAAAGTTATTCAAGTTCCCTTCGACGTGACGAAGAGTGTTTTAATGAGTAAAGATTGAATCTTTGAATGAAATTACCTCAATCAAGGTACCTATTCTGTCACTAAACCTTTTTAATGTATAAAGATTGAATCTTTGAAAGAACATGAGAGTTTTGAGTTCAACTTATTCGAGTTACCTATGAAGTTGTGAAGAGTGTTTTAATGACTAAAGATTGAATCTTTGAATGAAAATACCTCAATAAAGGTACTTATTTTGTTAGTAGACCTTTTTAATGTATAAAGACTGTATCTTTGAAAGAAATGGAGAGTTTTGAGTTAAACTTATTAACGTTCCCTGTAACGTCCCAAAGAGTGTTTTAATGAGTAAATATTGAATCTTTGAATGTAATTACCTCAATCAAGGTAGCTGTTATGTCACTAGACCTTTTTAATGTACAAAGATTGAATCTTGGAAAGAAAGTGAGAGTTTTGAGTTTAACTTATTCGAGTTACCTATGAAGTCGCGAAGAGTGTTTTAATGAATAAAGATTGAATCTTTGAATGAAAACACCTCAATAAAGGTACCTATTATGTTACTAGACCTTTTTAATGTCTAAAGATTGAATCTTTGGAATAAAATGATAGTTCTGAGTTCAACTTATTCGATTTACCTATGAAGTCGTGAACAGTGTTTTAATGACTAAATAATGAATCTTTGAATGAAAATACCTTAGTAAAGGTACCTATTATGTTACAAGACCTTTTTAATGTATAAAGATTGAATCTTGGAAAGAAAATGACTGTTTTGAGTTAAACTTATTCGAGTTCCCTATGACATCCCGAAGAGTATTTGAACGAGTAAAGATTGAATCTTTGATTGAAATTACTTGAATCAAGGGACTTATTGTGTCCCTGGACCTTTTATATATAAAGATTGAATCTTTAAAAAGAAGTGAGCGTTATGAGTTAAACCTATCCGAGTTCCCTATGACGTCCCGAATAGTGTTTTAACGCGTAAGGATTGAATCTTTGTATGAAATTACCTCAATAGAGGTGCTTATTATGTCACTAGACCTTTTTAACGTATAAAGGTTCAAGCTTTGAAAGAAAATGAGAGTTTTGAGTTAAACATATTCGAGTTCCCTGCGACGTCTCGAAGAGTGTTTTAAAGAGTAAATATTGAATCTTTAAATGAAATTACCTCAATCAAGGTACCTATTATGTCACTCGACCTTTTTAATGTATAAAGATTGAATATTTGTAAAGAACTACGAGTTTTGAGTTAAAGTTATTTGAGTTCCCTTTGACGTCACGAAGCGTGTTTTAATGAGTAAAGATTGAATCTTTGAACGAAATTATCTTAATCAATGTACCTATTATGTCAGTAGACCTTTTTAATGTATAAAGATGGAATCTTTGAAAAAAATGAGAGTATTGAGTTTAACTTATTCGAGTTACCTATGAAGTCGCGAAGAGTGTTTTAATGACCAAAGATTGAATCTTCGAATGAAAATTCCTCAATACAGGAACCGATTATGTTACTAGATCTTTTTGATGTATAAAGATTGAATCTTTGAAAGAAAATTAGAGTTTTGAGTTAAACTTATTCGAGTTCCTTTTGACATCCCGAAGAGTATTTTAATGAATAAAGATTGAATCTTTGAATGAAATTACCTCAATCGAGGTACCTATTAAGTCACTAGAAATTTTTATTGTATAAAGATTGAATCTTTGAAAAGAAATGAGAGTTTTGAGTTAAAGTTATTCGAGTTCCCTTTGACGTCACGAAGAGTGTTTTAATGAGTAAAGATTGAATCTTTGAATGAAATTACCTCAATCAAGGTACCTATTCTACCACTAGGCCTTTGTAATGTATAAAGATTGAATCTCTGAAAGAAAATGAGTGTTTTGAGTTTAACTTATTCGAGTTACCTATGAAATCGCGAAGAGTGTTTTAATGAATGAAGATGGAATCTTTGAATGAAAAATACCACAATAAAGGTACTAATTCTGTTACAAGACCTTTCCAATGTATAAAGATTGAATCTTTGAAAGAAAATGAGATTTTTGAGTTAAACTTATTCGAGTTCCCTGTAACGTCCCGAAGAGTGTCTTAATGAGTAAAGATTGAATCATTGAATGAAATTACCTCAATCAAGGTAGCTATTACATCACTAGACCTTTTTTATTTATAAAGATTGACAAAGAAATGAGTGTTTCGAGTTAAAGTTATTCAAGTTCCCTTTGACGTCACGAAGAGTGTTTTAATGAGTAAAGATTGAATCTTTGAATGAAATTACCTCAATCAAGGTACCTATTCTGTCACTAAACCTTTTTAATGTATAAAGATTGAATCTTTGAAAGAACATGAGAGTTTTGAGTTCAACTTATTCGAGTTACCTATGAAGTTGCGAAGAGTGTTTTAATGACTAAAGATTGAATCTTTGAATGAAAATACCTCAATAAAGGTACTTATTTTGTTAGTAGACCTTTTTAATGTATAAAGACTGTATCTTTGAAAGAAATGGAGAGTTTTGAGGTAAACTTATTCACGTTCCCTGTAACGTCCCAAAGAGTGTTTTAATGAGTAAATATTGAATCTTTGAATGTAATTACCTCAATCAAGGTAGCTGTTATGTCACTAGACCTTTTTAATGTACAAAGATTGAATCTTGGAAAGAAAGTGAGAGTTTTGAGTTTAACTTATTCGAGTTACCTATGAAGTCGCGAAGAGTGTTTTAATGAATAAAGATTGAATCTTTGAATGAAAACACCTCAATAAAGGTACCTATTATGTTACTAGACCTTTTTAATGTCTAAAGATTGAATCTTTGGAATAAAATGATAGTTCTGAGTTCAACTTATTCGATTTACCTATGAAGTCGTGAACAGTGTTTTAATGACTAAATAATGAATCTTTGAATGAAAATACCTTAGTAAAGGTACCTATTATGTTACAAGACCTTTTTAATGTATAAAGATTGAATCTTGGAAAGAAAATGACTGTTTTGAGTTAAACTTATTCGAGTTCCCTATGACATCCCGAAGAGTATTTGAACGAGTAAAGATTGAATCTTTGATTGAAATTACTTGAATCAAGGGACTTATTGTGTCCCTGGACCTTTTATATATAAAGATTGAATCTTTAAAAAGAAGTGAGCATTATTAGTTAAACCTATGCGAGTTCCCTATGACGTCCCGAATAGTGTTTTAACACGTAAGGATTGAATCTTTGTTTGAAATTACCTCAATAGAGGTGCTTATTATGTCACTAGACCTTTTTAATGTATAAAGGTTCAAGCTTTGAAAGAAAATGAGAGTTTTGAGTTAAACATATTCGAGTTCCCTGCGACGTCTCGAAGAGTGTTTCAAAGAGTAAATATTGAATCTTTGAATGAAATTACCTCAATCAAGGTACCTATTATGTCACTAGACCTTTTTAATGTATAAAGATTGAATATTTGTAAAGAACTACGAGTTTTGAGTTAAAGTTATTTGAGTTCCCTTTGACGTCACGAAGCGTGTTTTATTGAGTAAAGATTGAATCTTTGAACGAAATTATCTCAATCAATGTACCTATTATGTCAGTAGACCTTTTTAATGTATAAAGATGGAATCTTTGAAAAAAATGAGAGTATTGAGTTTAACTTATTCGAGTTACCTATGAAGTCGCGAAGAGTGTTTTAATGACCAAAGATTGAATTTTCGAATGAAAATTCCTCAATACAGGGACCGATTATGTTACTAGATCTTTTTGATGTATAAAGATTGAATCTTTGAAAGAAAATTAGAGTTTTGAGTTAAACTTATTCGAGTTCCTTTTGACATCCCGAAGAGTATTTTAATGAATAAAGATTGAATCTTTGAATGAAATTACCTCAATCGAGGTACCTATTAAGTCACTAGAAATTTTTATTGTATAAAGATTGAATCTTTGAAAAGAAATGAGAGTTTTGAGTTAAAGTTATTCGAGTTCCCTTTGACGTCACGAAGAGTGTTTTAATGAGTAAAGATTGAATCTTTGAATGAAATTACCTCAATCAAGGTACCTATTCTACCACTAGGCCTTTGTAATGTATAAAGATTGAATCTTTGAAAGAAAATGAGTGTTTTGAGTTTAACTTATTCGAGTTACCTATGAAATCGCGAAGAGTGTTTTAATGAATGAAGATGGAATCTTTGAATGAAAAATACCACAATAAAGGTACCAATTCTGTTACAAGACCTTTCCAATGTATAAAGATTGAATCTTTGAAAGAAAATGAGATTTTTGAGTTAAACTTATTCGAGTTCCCTGTAACGTCCCGAAAAATGTCTTAATGAGTAAAGATTGAATCATTGAATGAAATTACCTCAATCAAGGTAGCTATTACATCACTAGACCTTTTTAATTTATAAAGATTGACAAAGAAATGAGTGTTTCGAGTTAAAGTTATTCAAGTTCCCTTCGACGTCACGAAGAGTGTTTTAATGAGTAAAGATTGAATCTTTGAATGAAATTACCTCAATCAAGGTACCTATTCTGTCACTAAACCTTTTTAATGTATAAAGATTGAATCTTTGAAAGAACATGAGAGTTTTGAGTTCAACTTATTCGAGTTACCTATGAAGTTGTGAAGAGTGTTTTAATGACTAAAGATTGAATCTTTGAATGAAAATACCTCAATAAAGGTACTTATTTTGTTAGTAGACCTTTTTAATGTATAAAGACTGTATCTTTGAAAGAAATGGAGAGTTTTGAGTTAAACTTATTAACGTTCCCTGTAACGTCCCAAAGAGTGTTTTAATGAGTAAATATTGAATCTTTGAATGTAATTACCTCAATCAAGGTAGCTGTTATGTCACTAGACCTTTTTAATGTACAAAGATTGAATCTTGGAAAGAAAGTGAGAGTTTTGAGTTTAACTTATTCGAGTTACCTATGAAGTCGCGAAGAGTGTTTTAATGAATAAAGATTGAATCTTTGAATGAAAACACCTCAATAAAGGTACCTATTATGTTACTAGACCTTTTTAATGTCTAAAGATTGAATCTTTGGAATAAAATGATAGTTCTGAGTTCAACTTATTCGATTTACCTATGAAGTCGTGAACAGTGTTTTAATGACTAAATAATGAATCTTTGAATGAAAATACCTTAGTAAAGGTACCTATTATGTTACAAGACCTTTTTAATGTATAAAGATTGAATCTTGGAAAGAAAATGACTGTTTTGAGTTAAACTTATTCGAGTTCCCTATGACATCCCGAAGAGTATTTGAACGAGTAAAGATTGAATCTTTGATTGAAATTACTTGAATCAAGGGACTTATTGTGTCCCTGGACCTTTTATATATAAAGATTGAATCTTTAAAAAGAAGTGAGCGTTATGAGTTAAACCTATCCGAGTTCCCTATGACGTCCCGAATAGTGTTTTAACGCGTAAGGATTGAATCTTTGTATGAAATTACCTCAATAGAGGTGCTTATTATGTCACTAGACCTTTTTAACGTATAAAGGTTCAAGCTTTGAAAGAAAATGAGAGTTTTGAGTTAAACATATTCGAGTTTCCTGCGACGTCTCGAAGAGTGTTTTAAAGAGTAAATATTGAATCTTTAAATGAAATTACCTCAATCAAGGTACCTATTATGTCACTCGACCTTTTTAATGTATAAAGATTGAATATTTGTAAAGAACTACGAGTTTTGAGTTAAAGTTATTTGAGTTCCCTTTGACGTCACGAAGCGTGTTTTAATGAGTAAAGATTGAATCTTTGAACGAAATTATCTTAATCAATGTACCTATTATGTCAGTAGACCTTTTTAATGTATAAAGATGGAATCTTTGAAAAAAATGAGAGTATTGAGTTTAACTTATTCGAGTTACCTATGAAGTCGCGAAGAGTGTTTTAATGACCAAAGATTGAATCTTCGAATGAAAATTCCTCAATACAGGAACCGATTATGTTACTAGATCTTTTTGATGTATAAAGATTGAATCTTTGAAAGAAAATTAGAGTTTTGAGTTAAACTTATTCGAGTTCCTTCTGACATCCCGAAGAGTATTTTAATGAATAAAGATTGAATCTTTGAATGAAATTACCTCAATCGAGGTACCTATTAAGTCACTAGAAATTTTTATTGTATAAAGATTGAATCTTTGAAAAGAAATGAGAGTTTTGAGTTAAAGTTATTCGAGTTCCCTTTGACGTCACGAAGAGTGTTTTAATGAGTAAAGATTGAATCTTTGAATGAAATTACCTCAATCAAGGTACCTATTCTACCACTAGGCCTTTGTAATGTATAAAGATTGAATCTCTGAAAGAAAATGAGTGTTTTGAGTTTAACTTATTCGAGTTACCTATGAAATCGCGAAGAGTGTTTTAATGAATGAAGATGGAATCTTTGAATGAAAAATACCACAATAAAGGTACTAATTCTGTTACAAGACCTTTCCAATGTATAAAGATTGAATCTTTGAAAGAAAATGAGATTTTTGAGTTAAACTTATTCGAGTTCCCTGTAACGTCCCGAAGAGTGTCTTAATGAGTAAAGATTGAATCATTGAATGAAATTACCTCAATCAAGGTAGCTATTACATCACTAGACCTTTTTAATTTATAAAGATTGACAAAGAAATGAGTGTTTCGAGTTAAAGTTATTCAAGTTCCCTTTGACGTCACGAAGAGTGTTTTAATGAGTAAAGATTGAATCTTTGAATGAAATTACCTCAATCAAGGTACCTATTCTGTCACTAAACCTTTTTAATGTATAAAGATTGAATCTTTGAAAGAACATGAGAGTTTTGAGTTCAACTTATTCGAGTTACCTATGAAGTTGCGAAGAGTGTTTTAATGACTAAAGATTGAATCTTTGAATGAAAATACCTCAATAAAGGTACTTATTTTGTTAGTAGACCTTTTTAATGTATAAAGACTGTATCTTTGAAAGAAATGGAGAGTTTTGAGTTAAACTTATTCACGTTCCCTGTAACGTCCCAAAGAGTGTTTTAATGAGTAAATATTGAATCTTTGAATGTAATTACCTCAATCAAGGTAGCTGTTATGTCACTAGACCTTTTTAATGTACAAAGATTGAATCTTGGAAAGAAAGTGAGAGTTTTGAGTTTAACTTATTCGAGTTACCTATGAAGTCGCGAAGAGTGTTTTAATGAATAAAGATTGAATCTTTGAATGAAAACACCTCAATAAAGGTACCTATTATGTTACTAGACCTTTTTAATGTCTAAAGATTGAATCTTTGGAATAAAATGATAGTTCTGAGTTCAACTTATTCGATTTACCTATGAAGTCGTGAACAGTGTTTTAATGACTAAATAATGAATCTTTGAATGAAAATACCTTAGTAAAGGTACCTATTATGTTACAAGACCTTTTTAATGTATAAAGATTGAATCTTGGAAAGAAAATGACTGTTTTGAGTTAAACTTATTCGAGTTCCCTATGACATCCCGAAGAGTATTTGAACGAGTAGAGATTGAATCTTTGATTGAAATTACTTGAATCAAGGGACTTATTGTGTCCCTGGACCTTTTATATATAAAGATTGAATCTTTAAAAAGAAGTGAGCATTATTAGTTAAACCTATGCGAGTTCCCTATGACGTCCCGAATAGTGTTTTAACACGTAAGGATTGAATCTTTGTTTGAAATTACCTCAATAGAGGTGCTTATTATGTCACTAGACCTTTTTAATGTATAAAGGTTCAAGCTTTGAAAGAAAATGAGAGTTTTGAGTTAAACATATTCGAGTTCCCTGCGACGTCTCGAAGAGTGTTTCAAAGAGTAAATATTGAATCTTTGAATGAAATTACCTCAATCAAGGTACCTATTATGTCACTAGACCTTTTTAATGTATAAAGATTGAATATTTGTAAAGAACTACGAGTTTTGAGTTAAAGTTATTTGAGTTCCCTTTGACGTCACGAAGCGTGTTTTAATGAGTAAAGATTGAATCTTTGAACGAAATTATCTCAATCAATGTACCTATTATGTCAGTAGACCTTTTTAATGTATAAAGATGGAATCTTTGAAAAAAATGAGAGTATTGAGTTTAACTTATTCGAGTTACCTATGAAGTCGCGAAGAGTGTTTTAATGACCAAAGATTGAATTTTCGAATGAAAATTCCTCAATACAGGGACCGATTATGTTACTAGATCTTTTTGATGTATAAAGATTGAATCTTTGAAAGAAAATTAGAGTTTTGAGTTAAACTTATTCGAGTTCCTTTTGACATCCCGAAGAGTATTTTAATGAATAAAGATTGAATCTTTGAATGAAATTACCTCAATCGAGGTACCTATTAAGTCACTAGAAATTTTTATTGTATAAAGATTGAATCTTTGAAAAGAAATGAGAGTTTTGAGTTAAAGTTATTCGAGTTCCCTTTGACGTCACGAAGAGTGTTTTAATGAGTAAAGATTGAATCTTTGAATGAAATTACCTCAATCAAGGTACCTATTCTACCACTAGGCCTTTGTAATGTATAAAGATTGAATCTTTGAAAGAAAATGAGTGTTTTGAGTTTAACTTATTCGAGTTACCTATGAAATCGCGAAGAGTGTTTTAATGAATGAAGATGGAATCTTTGAATGAAAAATACCACAATAAAGGTACCAATTCTGTTACAAGACCTTTCCAATGTATAAAGATTGAATCTTTGAAAGAAAATGAGATTTTTGAGTTAAACTTATTCGAGTTCCCTGTAACGTCCCGAAAAATGTCTTAATGAGTAAAGATTGAATCATTGAATGAAATTACCTCAATCAAGGTAGCTATTACATCACTAGACCTTTTTAATTTATAAAGATTGACAAAGAAATGAGTGTTTCGAGTTAAAGTTATTCAAGTTCCCTTTGACGTCACGAAGAGTGTTTTAATGAGTAAAGATTGAATCTTTGAATGAAATTACCTCAATCAAGGTACCTATTCTGTCACTAAACCTTTTTAATGTATAAAGATTGAATCTTTGAAAGAACATGAGAGTTTTGAGTTCAACTTATTCGAGTTACCTATGAAGTTGTGAAGAGTGTTTTAATGACTAAAGATTGAATCTTTGAATGAAAATACCTCAATAAAGGTACTTATTTTGTTAGTAGACCTTTTTAATGTATAAAGACTGTATCTTTGAAAGAAATGGAGAGTTTTGAGTTAAACTTATTAACGTTCCCTGTAACGTCCCAAAGAGTGTTTTAATGAGTAAATATTGAATCTTTGAATGTAATTACCTCAATCAAGGTAGCTGTTATGTCACTAGACCTTTTTAATGTACAAAGATTGAATCTTGGAAAGAAAGTGAGAGTTTTGAGTTTAACTTATTCGAGTTACCTATGAAGTCGCGAAGAGTGTTTTAATGAATAAAGATTGAATCTTTGAATGAAAACACCTCAATAAAGGTACCTATTATGTTACTAGACCTTTTTAATGTCTAAAGATTGAATCTTTGGAATAAAATGATAGTTCTGAGTTCAACTTATTCGATTTACCTATGAAGTCGTGAACAGTGTTTTAATGACTAAATAATGAATCTTTGAATGAAAATACCTTAGTAAAGGTACCTATTATGTTACAAGACCTTTTTAATGTATAAAGATTGAATCTTGGAAAGAAAATGACTGTTTTGAGTTAAACTTATTCGAGTTCCCTATGACATCCCGAAGAGTATTTGAACGAGTAAAGATTGAATCTTTGATTGAAATTACTTGAATCAAGGGACTTATTGTGTCCCTGGACCTTTTATATATAAAGATTGAATCTTTAAAAAGAAGTGAGCGTTATGAGTTAAACCTATCCGAGTTCCCTATGACGTCCCGAATAGTGTTTTAACGCGTAAGGATTGAATCTTTGTATGATATTATCTCAATAGAGGTGCTTATTATGTCACTAGACCTTTTTAACGTATAAAGGTTCAAGCTTTGAAAGAAAATGAGAGTTTTGAGTTAAACATATTCGAGTTCCCTGCGACGTCTCGAAGAGTGTTTTAAAGAGTAAATATTGAATCTTTAAATGAAATTACCTCAATCAAGGTACCTATTATGTCACTCGACCTTTTTAATGTATAAAGATTGAATATTTGTAAAGAACTACGAGTTTTGAGTTAAAGTTATTTGAGTTCCCTTTGACGTCACGAAGCGTGTTTTAATGAGTAAAGATTGAATCTTTGAACGAAATTATCTTAATCAATGTACCTATTATGTCAGTAGACCTTTTTAATGTATAAAGATGGAATCTTTGAAAAAAATGAGAGTATTGAGTTTAACTTATTCGAGTTACCTATGAAGTCGCGAAGAGTGTTTTAATGACCAAAGATTGAATCTTCGAATGAAAATTCCTCAATACAGGAACCGATTATGTTACTAGATCTTTTTGATGTATAAAGATTGAATCTTTGAAAGAAAATTAGAGTTTTGAGTTAAACTTATTCGAGTTCCTTTTGACATCCCGAAGAGTATTTTAATGAATAAAGATTGAATCTTTGAATGAAATTACCTCAATCGAGGTACCTATTAAGTCACTAGAAATTTTTATTGTATAAAGATTGAATCTTTGAAAAGAAATGAGAGTTTTGAGTTAAAGTTATTCGAGTTCCCTTTGACGTCACGAAGAGTGTTTTAATGAGTAAAGATTGAATCTTTGAATGAAATTACCTCAATCAAGGTACCTATTCTACCACTAGGCCTTTGTAATGTATAAAGATTGAATCTCTGAAAGAAAATGAGTGTTTTGAGTTTAACTTATTCGAGTTACCTATGAAATCGCGAAGAGTGTTTTAATGAATGAAGATGGAATCTTTGAATGAAAAATACCACAATAAAGGTACTAATTCTGTTACAAGACCTTTCCAATGTATAAAGATTGAATCTTTGAAAGAAAATGAGATTTTTGAGTTAAACTTATTCGAGTTCCCTGTAACGTCCCGAAGAGTGTCTTAATGAGTAAAGATTGAATCATTGAATGAAATTACCTCAATCAAGGTAGCTATTACATCACTGGACCTTTTTAATTTATAAAGATTGACAAAGAAATGAGTGTTTCGAGTTAAAGTTATTCAAGTTCCCTTTGACGTCACGAAGAGTGTTTTAATGAGTAAAGATTGAATCTTTGAATGAAATTACCTCAATCAAGGTACCTATTCTGTCACTAAACCTTTTTAATGTATAAAGATTGAATCTTTGAAAGAACATGAGAGTTTTGAGTTCAACTTATTCGAGTTACCTATGAAGTTGCGAAGAGTGTTTTAATGACTAAAGATTGAATCTTTGAATGAAAATACCTCAATAAAGGTACTTATTTTGTTAGTAGACCTTTTTAATGTATAAAGACTGTATCTTTGAAAGAAATGGAGAGTTTTGAGTTAAACTTATTCACGTTCCCTGTAACGTCCCAAAGAGTGTTTTAATGAGTAAATATTGAATCTTTGAATGTAATTACCTCAATCAAGGTAGCTGTTATGTCACTAGACCTTTTTAATGTACAAAGATTGAATCTTGGAAAGAAAGTGAGAGTTTTGAGTTTAACTTATTCGAGTTACCTATGAAGTCGCGAAGAGTGTTTTAATGAATAAAGATTGAATCTTTGAATGAAAACACCTCAATAAAGGTACCTATTATGTTACTAGACCTTTTTAATGTCTAAAGATTGAATCTTTGGAATAAAATGATAGTTCTGAGTTCAACTTATTCGATTTACCTATGAAGTCGTGAACAGTGTTTTAATGACTAAATAATGAATCTTTGAATGAAAATACCTTAGTAAAGGTACCTATTATGTTACAAGACCTTTTTAATGTATAAAGATTGAATCTTGGAAAGAAAATGACTGTTTTGAGTTAAACTTATTCGAGTTCCCTATGACATCCCGAAGAGTATTTGAATGAGTAAAGATTGAATCTTTGATTGAAATTACTTGAATCAAGGGACTTATTGTGTCCCTGGACCTTTTATATATAAAGATTGAATCTTTAAAAAGAAGTGAGCATTATTAGTTAAACCTATGCGAGTTCCCTATGACGTCCCGAATAGTGTTTTAACACGTAAGGATTGAATCTTTGTTTGAAATTACCTCAATAGAGGTGCTTATTATGTCACTAGACCTTTTTAATGTATAAAGGTTCAAGCTTTGAAAGAAAATGAGAGTTTTGAGTTAAACATATTCGAGTTCCCTGCGACGTCTCGAAGAGTGTTTTAAAGAGTAAATATTGAATCTTTGAATGAAATTACCTCAATCAAGGTACCTATTATGTCACTAGACCTTTTTAATGTATAAAGATTGAATATTTGTAAAGAACTACGAGTTTTGAGTTAAAGTTATTTGAGTTCCCTTTGACGTCACGAAGCGTGTTTTAATGAGTAAAGATTGAATCTTTGAACGAAATTATCTCAATCAATGTACCTATTATGTCAGTAGACCTTTTTAATGTATAAAGATGGAATCTTTGAAAAAAATGAGAGTATTGAGTTTAACTTATTCGAGTTACCTATGAAGTCGCGAAGAGTGTTTTAATGACCAAAGATTGAATTTTCGAATGAAAATTCCTCAATACAGGGACCGATTATGTTACTAGATCTTTTTGATGTATAAAGATTGAATCTTTGAAAGAAAATTAGAGTTTTGAGTTAAACTTATTCGAGTTCCTTTTGACATCCCGAAGAGTATTTTAATGAATAAAGATTGAATCTTTGAATGAAATTACCTCAATCGAGGTACCTATTAAGTCACTAGAAATTTTTATTGTATAAAGATTGAATCTTTGAAAAGAAATGAGAGTTTTGAGTTAAAGTTATTCGAGTTCCCTTTGACGTCACGAAGAGTGTTTTAATGAGTAAAGATTGAATCTTTGAATGAAATTACCTCAATCAAGGTACCTATTCTACCACTAGGCCTTTGTAATGTATAAAGATTGAATCTTTGAAAGAAAATGAGTGTTTTGAGTTTAACTTATTCGAGTTACCTATGAAATCGCGAAGAGTGTTTTAATGAATGAAGATGGAATCTTTGAATGAAAAATACCACAATAAAGGTACCAATTCTGTTACAAAGACCTTTCCAATGTATAAAGATTGAATCTTTGAAAGAAAATGAGATTTTTGAGTTAAACTTATTCGAGTTCCCTGTAACGTCCCGAAAAATGTCTTAATGAGTAAAGATTGAATCATTGAATGAAATTACCTCAATCAAGGTAGCTATTACATCACTAGACCTTTTTAATTTATAAAGATTGACAAAGAAATGAGTGTTTCGAGTTAAAGTTATTCAAGTTCCCTTTGACGTCACGAAGAGTGTTTTAATGAGTAAAGATTGAATCTTTGAATGAAATTACCTCAATCAAGGTACCTATTCTGTCACTAAACCTTTTTAATGTATAAAGATTGAATCTTTGAAAGAACATGAGAGTTTTGAGTTCAACTTATTCGAGTTACCTATGAAGTTGTGAAGAGTGTTTTAATGACTAAAGATTGAATCTTTGAATGAAAATACCTCAATAAAGGTACTTATTTTGTTAGTAGACCTTTTTAATGTATAAAGACTGTATCTTTGAAAGAAATGGAGAGTTTTGAGTTAAACTTATTAACGTTCCCTGTAACGTCCCAAAGAGTGTTTTAATGAGTAAATATTGAATCTTTGAATGTAATTACCTCAATCAAGGTAGCTGTTATGTCACTAGACCTTTTTAATGTACAAAGATTGAATCTTGGAAAGAAAGTGAGAGTTTTGAGTTTAACTTATTCGAGTTACCTATGAAGTCGCGAAGAGTGTTTTAATGAATAAAGATTGAATCTTTGAATGAAAACACCTCAATAAAGGTACCTATTATGTTACTAGACCTTTTTAATGTCTAAAGATTGAATCTTTGGAATAAAATGATAGTTCTGAGTTCAACTTATTCGATTTACCTATGAAGTCGTGAACAGTGTTTTAATGACTAAATAATGAATCTTTGAATGAAAATACCTTAGTAAAGGTACCTATTATGTTACAAGACCTTTTTAATGTATAAAGATTGAATCTTGGAAAGAAAATGACTGTTTTGAGTTAAACTTATTCGAGTTCCCTATGACATCCCGAAGAGTATTTGAACGAGTAAAGATTGAATCTTTGATTGAAATTACTTGAATCAAGGGACTTATTGTGTCCCTGGACCTTTTATATATAAAGATTGAATCTTTAAAAAGAAGTGAGCGTTATGAGTTAAACCTATCCGAGTTCCCTATGACGTCCCGAATAGTGTTTTAACGCGTAAGGATTGAATCTTTGTATGATATTATCTCAATAGAGGTGCTTATTATGTCACTAGACCTTTTTAACGTATAAAGGTTCAAGCTTTGAAAGAAAATGAGAGTTTTGAGTTAAACATATTCGAGTTCCCTGCGACGTCTCGAAGAGTGTTTTAAAGAGTAAATATTGAATCTTTAAATGAAATTACCTCAATCAAGGTACCTATTATGTCACTCGACCTTTTTAATGTATAAAGATTGAATATTTGTAAAGAACTACGAGTTTTGAGTTAAAGTTATTTGAGTTCCCTTTGACGTCACGAAGCGTGTTTTAATGAGTAAAGATTGAATCTTTGAACGAAATTATCTTAATCAATGTACCTATTATGTCAGTAGACCTTTTTAATGTATAAAGATGGAATCTTTGAAAAAAATGAGAGTATTGAGTTTAACTTATTCGAGTTACCTATGAAGTCGCGAAGAGTGTTTTAATGACCAAAGATTGAATCTTCGAATGAAAATTCCTCAATACAGGAACCGATTATGTTACTAGATCTTTTTGATGTATAAAGATTGAATCTTTGAAAGAAAATTAGAGTTTTGAGTTAAACTTATTCGAGTTCCTTTTGACATCCCGAAGAGTATTTTAATGAATAAAGATTGAATCTTTGAATGAAATTACCTCAATCGAGGTACCTATTAAGTCACTAGAAATTTTTATTGTATAAAGATTGAATCTTTGAAAAGAAATGAGAGTTTTGAGTTAAAGTTATTCGAGTTCCCTTTGACGTCACGAAGAGTGTTTTAATGAGTAAAGATTGAATCTTTGAATGAAATTACCTCAATCAAGGTACCTATTCTACCACTAGGCCTTTGTAATGTATAAAGATTGAATCTCTGAAAGAAAATGAGTGTTTTGAGTTTAACTTATTCGAGTTACCTATGAAATCGCGAAGAGTGTTTTAATGAATGAAGATGGAATCTTTGAATGAAAAATACCACAATAAAGGTACTAATTCTGTTACAAGACCTTTCCAATGTATAAAGATTGAATCTTTGAAAGAAAATGAGATTTTTGAGTTAAACTTATTCGAGTTCCCTGTAACGTCCCGAAGAGTGTCTTAATGAGTAAAGATTGAATCATTGAATGAAATTACCTCAATCAAGGTAGCTATTACATCACTAGACCTTTTTAATTTATAAAGATTGACAAAGAAATGAGTGTTTCGAGTTAAAGTTATTCAAGTTCCCTTTGACGTCACGAAGAGTGTTTTAATGAGTAAAGATTGAATCTTTGAATGAAATTACCTCAATCAAGGTACCTATTCTGTCACTAAACCTTTTTAATGTATAAAGATTGAATCTTTGAAAGAACATGAGAGTTTTGAGTTCAACTTATTCGAGTTACCTATGAAGTTGCGAAGAGTGTTTTAATGACTAAAGATTGAATCTTTGAATGAAAATACCTCAATAAAGGTACTTATTTTGTTAGTAGACCTTTTTAATGTATAAAGACTGTATCTTTGAAAGAAATGGAGAGTTTTGAGTTAAACTTATTCACGTTCCCTGTAACGTCCCAAAGAGTGTTTTAATGAGTAAATATTGAATCTTTGAATGTAATTACCTCAATCAAGGTAGCTGTTATGTCACTAGACCTTTTTAATGTACAAAGATTGAATCTTGGAAAGAAAGTGAGAGTTTTGAGTTTAACTTATTCGAGTTACCTATGAAGTCGCGAAGAGTGTTTTAATGAATAAAGATTGAATCTTTGAATGAAAACACCTCAATAAAGGTACCTATTATGTTACTAGACCTTTTTAATGTCTAAAGATTGAATCTTTGGAATAAAATGATAGTTCTGAGTTCAACTTATTCGATTTACCTATGAAGTCGTGAACAGTGTTTTAATGACTAAATAATGAATCTTTGAATGAAAATACCTTAGTAAAGGTACCTATTATGTTACAAGACCTTTTTAATGTATAAAGATTGAATCTTGGAAAGAAAATGACTGTTTTGAGTTAAACTTATTCGAGTTCCCTATGACATCCCGAAGAGTATTTGAACGAGTAAAGATTGAATCTTTGATTGAAATTACTTGAATCAAGGGACTTATTGTGTCCCTGGACCTTTTATATATAAAGATTGAATCTTTAAAAAGAAGTGAGCGTTATGAGTTAAACCTATCCGAGTTCCCTATGACGTCCCGAATAGTGTTTTAACGCGTAAGGATTGAATCTTTGTATGAAATTACCTCAATAGAGGTGCTTATTATGTCACTAGACCTTTTTAACGTATAAAGGTTCAAGCTTTGAAAGAAAATGAGAGTTTTGAGTTAAACATATTCGAGTTCCCTGCGACGTCTCGAAGAGTGTTTTAAAGAGTAAATATTGAATCTTTAAATGAAATTACCTCAATCAAGGTACCTATTATGTCACTCGACCTTTTTAATGTATAAAGATTGAATATTTGTAAAGAACTACGAGTTTTGAGTTAAAGTTATTTGAGTTCCCTTTGACGTCACGAAGCGTGTTTTAATGAGTAAAGATTGAATCTTTGAACGAAATTATCTTAATCAATGTACCTATTATGTCAGTAGACCTTTTTAATGTATAAAGATGGAATCTTTGAAAAAAATGAGAGTATTGAGTTTAACTTATTCGAGTTACCTATGAAGTCGCGAAGAGTGTTTTAATGACCAAAGATTGAATCTTCGAATGAAAATTCCTCAATACAGGAACCGATTATGTTACTAGATCTTTTTGATGTATAAAGATTGAATCTTTGAAAGAAAATTAGAGTTTTGAGTTAAACTTATTCGAGTTCCTTTTGACATCCCGAAGAGTATTTTAATGAATAAAGATTGAATCTTTGAATGAAATTACCTCAATCGAGGTACCTATTAAGTCACTAGAAATTTTTATTGTATAAAGATTGAATCTTTGAAAAGAAATGAGAGTTTTGAGTTAAAGTTATTCGAGTTCCCTTTGACGTCACGAAGAGTGTTTTAATGAGTAAAGATTGAATCTTTGAATGAAATTACCTCAATCAAGGTACCTATTCTACCACTAGGCCTTTGTAATGTATAAAGATTGAATCTCTGAAAGAAAATGAGTGTTTTGAGTTTAACTTATTCGAGTTACCTATGAAATCGCGAAGAGTGTTTTAATGAATGAAGATGGAATCTTTGAATGAAAAATACCACAATAAAGGTACTAATTCTGTTACAAGACCTTTCCAATGTATAAAGATTGAATCTTTGAAAGAAAATGAGATTTTTGAGTTAAACTTATTCGAGTTCCCTATAACGTCCCGAAGAGTGTCTTAATGAGTAAAGATTGAATCATTGAATGAAATTACCTCAATCAAGGTAGCTATTACATCACTAGACCTTTTTAATTTATAAAGATTGACAAAGAAATGAGTGTTTCGAGTTAAAGTTATTCAAGTTCCCTTTGACGTCACGAAGAGTGTTTTAATGAGTAAAGATTGAATCTTTGAATGAAATTACCTCAATCAAGGTACCTATTCTGTCACTAAACCTTTTTAATGTATAAAGATTGAATCTTTGAAAGAACATGAGAGTTTTGAGTTCAACTTATTCGAGTTACCTATGAAGTTGCGAAGAGTGTTTTAATGACTAAAGATTGAATCTTTGAATGAAAATACCTCAATAAAGGTACTTATTTTGTTAGTAGACCTTTTTAATGTATAAAGACTGTATCTTTGAAAGAAATGGAGAGTTTTGAGTTAAACTTATTCACGTTCCCTGTAACGTCCCAAAGAGTGTTTTAATGAGTAAATATTGAATCTTTGAATGTAATTACCTCAATCAAGGTAGCTGTTATGTCACTAGACCTTTTTAATGTACAAAGATTGAATCTTGGAAAGAAAGTGAGAGTTTTGAGTTTAACTTATTCGAGTTACCTATGAAGTCGCGAAGAGTGTTTTAATGAATAAAGATTGAATCTTTGAATGAAAACACCTCAATAAAGGTACCTATTATGTTACTAGACCTTTTTAATGTCTAAAGATTGAATCTTTGGAATAAAATGATAGTTCTGAGTTCAACTTATTCGATTTACCTATGAAGTCGTGAACAGTGTTTTAATGACTAAATAATGAATCTTTGAATGAAAATACCTTAGTAAAGGTACCTATTATGTTACAAGACCTTTTTAATGTATAAAGATTGAATCTTGGAAAGAAAATGACTGTTTTGAGTTAAACTTATTCGAGTTCCCTATGACATCCCGAAGAGTATTTGAACGAGTAAAGATTGAATCTTTGATTGAAATTACTTGAATCAAGGGACTTATTGTGTCCCTGGACCTTTTATATATAAAGATTGAATCTTTAAAAAGAAGTGAGCATTATTAGTTAAACCTATGCGAGTTCCCTATGACGTCCCGAATAGTGTTTTAACACGTAAGGATTGAATCTTTGTTTGAAATTACCTCAATAGAGGTGCTTATTATGTCACTAGACCTTTTTAATGTATAAAGGTTCAAGCTTTGAAAGAAAATGAGAGTTTTGAGTTAAACATATTCGAGTTCCCTGCGACGTCTCGAAGAGTGTTTTAAAGAGTAAATATTGAATCTTTGAATGAAATTACCTCAATCAAGGTACCTATTATGTCACTAGACCTTTTTAATGTATAAAGATTGAATATTTGTAAAGAACTACGAGTTTTGAGTTAAAGTTATTTGAGTTCCCTTTGACGTCACGAAGCGTGTTTTAATGAGTAAAGATTGAATCTTTGAACGAAATTATCTCAATCAATGTACCTATTATGTCAGTAGACCTTTTTAATGTATAAAGATGGAATCTTTGAAAAAAATGAGAGTATTGAGTTTAACTTATTCGAGTTACCTATGAAGTCGCGAAGAGTGTTTTAATGACCAAAGATTGAATTTTCGAATGAAAATTCCTCAATACAGGGACCGATTATGTTACTAGATCTTTTTGATGTATAAAGATTGAATCTTTGAAAGAAAATTAGAGTTTTGAGTTAAACTTATTCGAGTTCCTTTTGACATCCCGAAGAGTATTTTAATGAATAAAGATTGAATCTTTGAATGAAATTACCTCAATCGAGGTACCTATTATGTCACTAGAAATTTTTATTGTATAAAGATTGAATCTTTGAAAAGAAATGAGAGTTTTGAGTTAAAGTTATTCGAGTTCCCTTTGACGTCACGAAGAGTGTTTTAATGAGTAAAGATTGAATCTTTGAATGAAATTACCTCAATCAAGGTACCTATTCTACCACTAGGCCTTTGTAATGTATAAAGATTGAATCTTTGAAAGAAAATGAGTGTTTTGAGTTTAACTTATTCGAGTTACCTATGAAATCGCGAAGAGTGTTTTAATGAATGAAGATGGAATCTTTGAATGAAAAATACCACAATAAAGGTACCAATTCTGTTACAAGACCTTTCCAATGTATAAAGATTGAATCTTTGAAAGAAAATGAGATTTTTGAGTTAAACTTATTCGAGTTCCCTGTAACGTCCCGAAAAATGTCTTAATGAGTAAAGATTGAATCATTGAATGAAATTACCTCAATCCAGGTAGCTATTACATCACTAGACCTTTTTAATTTATAAAGATTGACAAAGAAATGAGTGTTTCGAGTTAAAGTTATTCAAGTTCCCTTTGACGTCACGAAGAGTGTTTTAATGAGTAAAGATTGAATCTTTGAATGAAATTACCTCAATCAAGGTACCTATTCTGTCACTAAACCTTTTTAATGTATAAAGATTGAATCTTTGAAAGAACATGAGAGTTTTGAGTTCAACTTATTCGAGTTACCTATGAAGTTGCGAAAAGTGTTTTAATGACTAAAGATTGAATCTTTGAATGAAAATACCTCAATAAAGGTACTTATGTTGTTAGTAGACCTTTTTAATGTATAAAGACTGTATCTTTGAAAGAAATGGAGAGTTTTGAGTTAAACTTATTCACGTTCCCTGTAACGTCCCAAAGAGTGTTTTAATGAGTAAATATTGAATCTTTGACTGTAATTACCTCAATCAAGGTAGTTGTTATGTCACTAGACCTTTTTAATGTATAAAGATGGAATCTTTGAAAAAAATGAGAGTATTGAGTTTAACTTATTAGAGTTACCTATGAAGTCGCGAAGAGTGTTTTAATGACCAAAGATTGAATCTTCGAATGAAAATTCCTCAATACAGGAACCTATTATGTTACTAGATCTTTTTGATGTATAAAGATTGAATCTTTGAAAGAGAATTAGAGTTTTGAGTTAAACTTATTCGAGTTCCTTTTGGCATCCCGAAGTGTGTTTTAATGAATAAAGATTGAATCTTTGAATGAAATTACCTCAATCGAGGCACCTATTAAGTCACTAGAAATTTTTATTGTATAAAGATTGAATCTTTGAAAAGAAATGAGAGTTTTGAGTTAAAGTTATTCGAGTTCCCTTTGACGTCACGAAGAGTGTTTTAGTGAGTAAAGATTGAATCTTTAAATGAAATTACCTCAATCAAGGTACCTATTCTACCACTAGACCTTTGTAATGTATAAAGATTGAATCTTTGAAAGAAAATGAGTGTTTTGAGTTTAACTTATTCGAGTTACCTATGAAATCGCGAAGAGTGTTTTAATGAATGAAGATGGAATCATTGAATGAAAAATACCGCAATAAAGGTTCCAATTCTGTTACTAGACCTTTCCAATGTATAAAGATTGAATCTTTGAAAGAAAATGAGATTTTTGAGTTAAACTTATTCGAGTTCCCTGTAACGTCCTGGAGAGTGTCTTAATGAGTAAAGATTGAATCATTGAATGAAATTACCTCAATCAAGGTAGCTATTACATCACTAGACCTTTTTAATTTATAAAGATTGACGTTTTGAAGAGAAATGAGTGTTTCGAGTTAAAGTTATTCAAGTTCCCTTTGACGTCACGAAGAGTGTTTTAACGAGTAAAGATTGAATCTTTGAATGAAATTACCTCAATCAAGGTACCTATTCTGTCACTAAACCTTTTTAATGTATAAAGATTGAATCTTTGAAAGAACATGAGAGTTTTGAGTTCAACTTATTCGAGTTACCTATGAAGTTGCGAAGAGTGTTTTAATGACTAAAGATTGAATCTTTGAATGAAAATACCTCAATAAAGGTACTTATGTTGTTAGTAGACCTTTTTGATGTATAAAGACTGTATCTTTGAAAGAAATGGAGAGTTTTGAGTTAAACTTATTCACGTTCCCTGTAACGTCCCAAAGAGTGTTTTAATAAGTAAATATTGAATCTTTGAATGTAATTACCTCAATCAAGGTAGCTGTTATGTCACTAGACCTTTTTAATGTACAAAGATTGAATCTTGGAAAGAAAGTGAGAGTTTTGAGTTTAACTTATTCGAGTTACCTATGAAGTCGCGAAGAGTGTTTTAATGAATAAAGATTGAATCTTTGAATGAAAACACCTCAATAAAGGTACCTATTATGTTACTAGACCTTTTTAATGTCTAAAGATTGAATCTTTGGAATAAAATGATAGTTCTGAGTTCAACTTATTCGATTTACCTATGAAGTCGTGAACAGTGTTTTAATGACTAAATAATGAATCTTTGAATGAAAATACCTTAGTAAAGGTACCTATTATGTTACAAGACCTTTTTAATGTATAAAGATTGAATCTTGGAAAGAAAATGATTGTTTTGAGTTAAACTTATTCGAGTTCCCTATGACATCTCGAAGAGTATTTCAACGAGTAAAGATTGAATCTTTGATTGAAATTACTTGAATCAAGGGACTTATTTTGTCCCTGGACCTTTTATATATAAAGATTGAATCTTTAAAAAGAAGTGAGCGTTATGAGTTAAACCTATCCGAGTTCCCTATGACTTCCCGAATAGTGTTTTAACGCGTAAGGATTGAATCTTTGTATGAAATTACCTCAATAGAGGTACTTATTATGTCACTAAACCTTTTTAATGTATAAAGGTTCAAGCTTTGAAAGAAAATGAGAGTTTTGAGTTAAACATATTCGAGTTCCCTGCGACGTCTCGAAGAGTGTTTTAAAGAGTAAATATTGAATCTTTGAATGAAATTACCTCAATCAAGGTACCTATTATGTCACTAGACCTTTTTAATGTATAAAGATTGAATATTTGTAAAGAACTACGAGTTTTGAGTTAAAGTTATTTGAGTTCCCTTTGACGTCACGAAGCGTGTTTTAATGAGTAAAGATTGAATCTTTGAACGAAATTATCTCAATCAATGTACCTATTATGTCAGTAGACCTTTTTAATGTATAAAGATGGAATCTTTGAAAAAAATGAGAGTATTGAGTTTAACTTATTCGAGTTACCTATGAAGTCGCGAAGAGTGTTTTAATGACCAAAGATTGAATTTTCGAATGAAAATTCCTCAATACAGGGACCGATTATGTTACTAGATCTTTTTGATGTATAAAGATTGAATCTTTGAAAGAAAATTAGAGTTTTGAGTTAAACTTATTCGAGTTCCTTTTGACATCCCGAAGAGTATTTTAATGAATAAAGATTGAATCTTTGAATGAAATTACCTCAATCGAGGTACCTATTAAGTCACTAGAAATTTTTATTGTATAAAGATTGAATCTTTGAAAAGAAATGAGAGTTTTGAGTTAAAGTTATTCGAGTTCCCTTTGACGTCACGAAGAGTGTTTTAATGAGTAAAGATTGAATCTTTGAATGAAATTACCTCAATCAAGGTACCTATTCTACCACTAGGCCTTTGTAATGTATAAAGATTGAATCTTTGAAAGAAAATGAGTGTTTTGAGTTTAACTTATTCGAGTTACCTATGAAATCGCGAAGAGTGTTTTAATGAATGAAGATGGAATCTTTGAATGAAAAATACCACAATAAAGGTACCAATTCTGTTACAAGACCTTTCCAATGTATAAAGATTGAATCTTTGAAAGAAAATGAGATTTTTGAGTTAAACTTATTCGAGTTCCCTGTAACGTCCCGAAAAATGTCTTAATGAGTAAAGATTGAATCATTGAATGAAATTACCTCAATCCAGGTAGCTATTACATCACTAGACCTTTTTAATTTATAAAGATTGACAAAGAAATGAGTGTTTCGAGTTAAAGTTATTCAAGTTCCCTTTGACGTCACGAAGAGTGTTTTAATGAGTAAAGATTGAATCTTTGAATGAAATTACCTCAATCAAGGTACCTATTCTGTCACTAAACCTTTTTAATGTATAAAGATTGAATCTTTGAAAGAACATGAGAGTTTTGAGTTCAACTTATTCGAGTTACCTATGAAGTTGCGAAAAGTGTTTTAATGACTAAAGATTGAATCTTTGAATGAAAATACCTCAATAAAGGTACTTATGTTGTTAGTAGACCTTTTTAATGTATAAAGACTGTATCTTTGAAAGAAATGGAGAGTTTTGAGTTAAACTTATTCACGTTCCCTGTAACGTCCGAAAGAGTGTTTTAATGAGTAAATATTGAATCTTTGAATGTAATTACCTCAATCAAGGTAGCTGTTATGTCACTAGACCTTTTTAATGTATAAAGATGGAATCTTTGAAAAAAATGAGAGTATTGAGTTTAACTTATTAGAGTTACCTATGAAGTCGCGAAGAGTGTTTTAATGACCAAAGATTGAATCTTCGAATGAAAATTCCTCAATACAGGAACCTATTATGTTACTAGATCTTTTTGATGTATAAAGATTGAATCTTTGAAAGAGAATTAGAGTTTTGAGTTAAACTTATTCGAGTTCCTTTTGGCATCCCGAAGTGTGTTTTAATGAATAAAGATTGAATCTTTGAATGAAATTACCTCAATCGAGGCACCTATTAAGTCACTAGAAATTTTTATTGTATAAAGATTGAATCTTTGAAAAGAAATGAGAGTTTTGAGTTAAAGTTATTCGAGTTCCCTTTGACGTCACGAAGAGTGTTTTAGTGAGTAAAGATTGAATCTTTAAATGAAATTACCTCAATCAAGGTACCTATTCTACCACTAGACCTTTGTAATGTATAAAGATTGAATCTTTGAAAGAAAATGAGTGTTTTGAGTTTAACTTATTCGAGTTACCTATGAAATCGCGAAGAGTGTTTTAATGAATGAAGATGGAATCATTGAATGAAAAATACCGCAATAAAGGTTCCAATTCTGTTACTAGACCTTTCCAATGTATAAAGATTGAATCTTTGAAAGAAAATGAGATTTTTGAGTTAAACTTATTCGAGTTCCCTGTAACGTCCTGGAGAGTGTCTTAATGAGTAAAGATTGAATCATTGAATGAAATTACCTCAATCAAGGTAGCTATTACATCACTAGACCTTTTTAATTTATAAAGATTGACGTTTTGAAGAGAAATGAGTGTTTCGAGTTAAAGTTATTCAAGTTCCCTTTGACGTCACGAAGAGTGTTTTAACGAGTAAAGATTGAATCTTTGAATGAAATTACCTCAATCAAGGTACCTATTCTGTCACTAAACCTTTTTAATGTATAAAGATTGAATCTTTGAAAGAACATGAGAGTTTTGAGTTCAACTTATTCGAGTTACCTATGAAGTTGCGAAGAGTGTTTTAATGACTAAAGATTGAATCTTTGAATGAAAATACCTCAATAAAGGTACTTATGTTGTTAGTAGACCTTTTTGATGTATAAAGACTGTATCTTTGAAAGAAATGGAGAGTTTTGAGTTAAACTTATTCACGTTCCCTGTAACGTCCCAAAGAGTGTTTTAATAAGTAAATATTGAATCTTTGAATGTAATTACCTCAATCAAGGTAGCTGTTATGTCACTAGACCTTTTTAATGTATAAAGATTGAATCTTGGAAAGAAAGTGAGAGTTTTGAGTTTAACTTATTCGAGTTACCTATGAAGTCGCGAAGAGTGTTTTAATGAATAAAGATTGAATCTTTGAATGAAAACACCTCAATAAAGGTACCTATTATGTTACTAGACCTTTTTAATGTCTAAAGATTGAATCTTTGGAATAAAATGATAGTTCTGAGTTCAACTTATTCGATTTACCTATGAAGTCGTGAACAGTGTTTTAATGACTAAATAATGAATCTTTGAATGAAAATACCTTAGTAAAGGTACCTATTATGTTACAAGACCTTTTTAATGTATAAAGATTGAATCTTGGAAAGAAAATGATTGTTTTGAGTTAAACTTATTCGAGTTCCCTATGACATCTCGAAGAGTATTTCAACGAGTAAAGATTGAATCTTTGATTGAAATTACTTGAATCAAGGGACTTATTTTGTCCCTGGACCTTTTATATATAAAGATTGAATCTTTAAAAAGAAGTGAGCGTTATGAGTTAAACCTATCCGAGTTCCCTATGACTTCCCGAATAGTGTTTTAACGCGTAAGGATTGAATCTTTGTATGAAATTACCTCAATAGAGGTACTTATTATGTCACTAAACCTTTTTAATGTATAAAGGTTCAAGCTTTGAAAGAAAATGAGAGTTTTGAGTTAAACATATTCGAGTTCCCTGCGACGTCTCGAAGAGTGTTTTAAAGAGTAAATATTGAATCTTTGAATGAAATTACCTCAATCAAGGTACCTATTATGTCACTAGACCTTTTTAATGTATAAAGATTGAATATTTGTAAAGAACTACGAGTTTTGAGTTAAAGTTATTTGAGTTCCCTTTGACGTCACGAAGCGTGTTTTAATGAGTAAAGATTGAATCTTTGTACGAAATTATCTCAATCAATGTACCTATTATGTCAGTAGACCTTTTTAATGTATAAAGATGGAATCTTTGAAAAAAATGAGAGTATTGAGTTTAACTTATTCGAGTTACCTATGAAGTCGCGAAGAGTGTTTTAATGACCAAAGATTGAATCTTCGAACGAAAATTCCTCAATACAGGAAGCTATTATGTTACTAGATCTTTTTGATGTATAAAGATTGAATCTTTGAAAGAAAATTAGAGTTTTGAGTTAAACTTATTCGAGTTCCTTTTGACATCCCGAAGAGTGTTTTAATGAATAAAGATTGAATCTTTGAATGAAATTACATCAATCGAGGTACCTATTAAGTCACTAGAAATTTTTACTGTATAAAGATTGAATCTTTGAAAAGAAATGAGAGTTTTGAGTTAAAGTTATTCGAGTTCCTTTTGACGTCACGAAGAGTGTTTTAATGAGTAAAGATTGAATCTTTGAATGAAATTACCTCAATCAAGGTACCTATTCTGTCACTAAACCTTTTTAATATAAAAGGATTGAATCTTTGAAAGGACATGAGAGTTTTGAGTTCAACTTATTCGAGCTACCTATGAAGTTGCGAAGAGTGTTTGAATGACTAAAGATTGAATCTTTGAATGCAAATACCTCAATAAATGTACTTATTTTGTTAGTAGACCTTTTTAATGTATAAAGACTGTATCTTTGAAAGAAAATGAGAGTTTTGAGTTAAACTTATTCACGTTCCCTGTAACGTCCCAAAGAGTGTTTTAATGATTAAATATTGAATCTTTGAATGTAATTACCTCAATCAAGGTAGCTGTTATGTCACTAGACCTTTTTAATGTACAAAGATTGAATCTTGGAAAGAAAGTGAGAGTTTTGAGTTTAACTTATTCGAGTTACCTATGAAGTCGCGAAGAGTGTTTTAATGAATAAAGATTGAATCTTTGAATGAAAACACCTCAATAAAGGTACCTATTATGTTACTAGACCTTTTTAATGTCTAAAGATTGAATCTTTGGAATAAAATGATAGTTCTGAGTTCAACTTATTCGATTTACCTATGAAGTCGTGAACAGTGTTTTAATGACTAAATAATGAATCTTTGAATGAAAATACCTTAGTAAAGGTACCTATTATGTTACAAGACCTTTTTAATGTATAAAGATTGAATCTTGGAAAGAAAATGACTGTTTTGAGTTAAACTTATTCGAGTTTCCTATGAGATCCCGAAGAGTATTTCAACGAGTAAAGATTGAATCTTTGATTGAAATTACTTGAATCAAGGGACTTATTTTGTCCCTGGACCTTTTATATATAAAGATTGAATCTTTAAAAAGAAGTGAGCGTTATGAGTTAAACCTATCCGAGTTCCCTATGACGTCCCGAATAGTGTTTTAACGCGTAAGGATAGAATCTTTGTATGAAATTACCTCAATAGAGGTACTTATTATGTCACTAGACCTTTTTAATGTATAAAGGTTCAAGCTTTGAAAGAAAATGAGAGTTTTGAGTTAAACATATTCGAGTTCCCTGCGACGTCTCGAAGAGTGTTTTAAAGAGTAAATATTGAATCTTTGAATGAAATTACCTCAATCAAGGTACCTATTATGTCACTAGACCTTTTTAATGTACAAAGATTGAATATTTGTAAAGAGCTACGAGTTTTGAGTTAAAGTTATTTGAGTTCCCTTTGACGTCACGAAGCGTGTTTTAATGAGTAAAGATTGAATCTTTGAACGAAATTATCTCAATCAATGTACCTATTATGTCAATAGACCTTTTTAATGTATAAAGATGGAATCTTTGAAAAAAATGAGAGTATTGAGTTTAACTTATTCGAGTTACCAATGAAGTCGCGAAGAGTGTTTTAATGACCAAAGATTGAATCTTCGAATGAAAATTCCTCAATACAGGAACCTATTATGTTACTAGATCTTGTTGATGTATAAAGATTGAATCTTTGAAAGAAAATTAGAGTTTTGAGTTAAACTTATTCGAGTTCCTTTTGAGATCCCGAAGAGTGTTTTAATGTATAAAGATTGAATCTTTGAATGAAATTACCTCAATCGAGGTACCTATTAAGTCACTAGAAATTTTTATTGTATAAAGATTGAATCTTTGAAAAGAAATGTGAGTTTTGAGTTAAAGTTATTCGAGTTCCCTTTGACGTCACGAAGAGTGTTTTAATGAGTAAAGATTGAATCTTTGAATGAAATTACTACCTCAATCAAGGTACCTATTCTACCACTAGACCTTCGTAATGTATAAAGATTGAATCTTTGAAAGAAAATGAGTGTTTTGAGTTTAACTTATTCGAGTTACCTATGAAATCGCGAAGAGTGTTTTAATGAATGAAGATGGAATCTTTGAATGAAAAATACCACAACAAAGGTACCAATTCCGTTACTAGATCTTTCCAATGTATAAAGATTGAATCTTTGAAAGAAAATGAGATTTTTGAGTTAAACTTATTCGAGTTCCCTGTAACGTCCCGAAGAGTGTCTTAATGAGTAAAGATTGAATCATTGAATGAAATTACCTCAATCAATGTAGCTATTACATCACTAGACCTTTTTAATTTATAAAGATTGACAAAGAAATGAGTGTTTTGAAATAAAGTTATTTAAGTTCCCTTTGACGTCACGAAGAGTGTTTTAATGAGTAAAGATTGAATCTTTGAATGAAATTACCTCAATCAAGGTACCTATTCTGTCACTAAACCTTTTTAATGTATAAAGATTGAATCTTTGAAAGAACATGAGAGTTTGAGTTCAACTTATTCGAGTTACCTATGAAGTTGCGAAGAGTGTTTTAATGACTAAAGATTGAATCTTTGAATGAAACTACCTCAATAAAGGTACTTATTTTGTTAGTAGACCTTTTTAATGTATAAAGACTGTATCTTTGAAAGAAATGGAGAGTTTTGAGTTAAACTTATTCACGTTCCCTGTAACGTCCCAAAGAGTGTTTTAATGAGTAAATATTGAATCTTTGAATGTAATTACCTCAATCAAGGTAGCTGTTATGTCACTAGACCTTTTTAATGTACAAAGATTGAATCTTGGAAAGAAAGTGAGAGTTTTGATGTATAAAGGTTAGATCTTGTTGTTACTAGATCTTGTTGATGTATAAAGATTGAATCTTTGAAAGAGAATTAGAGTTTTGAGTTAAACTTATTCGAGTTCCTTTTGACATCCCGAAGAGTGTTTTAATGAATAAAGATTGAATCTTTGAATGAAATTACCTCAATCAAGGTACCTATTCTACCACTAGACCTTTGTAATGTATAAAGATTGAATCTTTGAAAGAAAATGAGTATTTTGAGTTTAACTTATTCGAGTTACCTATGAAATCGCGAAGAGTGTTTTAATGAATGAAGATGGAATCTTTGAATGAAAAAGACCACAATAAAGGTCCCAATTCTGTTACTAGACCTTTCCAATGTATAAAGATTGAATCTTCGAAAGAAAATGAGATTTTTGAGTTAAACTTATTCGAGTTCCCTGTAACGTCCCGAAGAGTGTCTTAATGAGTAAAGAATGAATCATTGAATGAAATTACCTCAATCAAGGTAGCTATTACATCACTAGACCTTTTTAATTTATAAAGATTGACGTTTTGAAAAGAAATGAGTGTTTCGAGTTAAAGTTATTCAAGTTCCCTTTGACGTCACGAAGAGTGTTTTAATGAGTAAAGATTGAATCTTTTAATGAAATTACCTCAATCATGGTACCTATTCTGTCACTAAACCTTTTTAATGTATAAAGATTGAATCTTTGAAAGAACATGAGAGTTTTGAGTTCAACTTATTCAAGTTACCTATGAAGTTGCGAAGAGTGTTTTAATGACTAAAGATTGAATCTTTGAATGAAAATACAACAATAAAGGTACCTATTATGTTACTAGACCTTTTTAATGTCTAAAGATTGAATCTTTGGAATAAAATGATAGTTCTGAGTTCAACTTATTCGACTTACCTATGAAGTCGTGAACAGTGTTTTAATGACTAAATAATGAATCTTTGAATGAAAATACCTTAGTAAAGGTACCTATTATGTTACAAGACCTTTTTAATGTATAAAGATTGAATCTTGGAAAGAAAATGACTGTTTTGAGTTAAACTTATTCGAGTTCCCTATGACATCCCGAAGAGTATTTCAACGAGTAAAGATTGAATCTTTAATTGAAATTACTTGAATCAAGGGACTTATTTTGTCCCTGGACCTTTTATATATAAAGATTGAATCTTTAAAAAGAAGTGAGCGTTATGAGTTAAACCTATCCGTGTTCCCTACGACGTCCCGAATAGTGTTTTAACGCGTAAGGATTGAATCTTTGTATGAAATTACCTCAATAGAGGTACTTATTATGTCACTAGACCTTTTTAATGTATAAAGGTTCAAGCTTTGAACGAAAATGAGAGTTTTGAGTTAAACATATTTGAGTTTCCTGCGACGTCTCGAAGAGTGTTTTAAAGAGTAAATATTGAATCTTTGAAGGAAATTACCTTAATCAAGGTACCTATTATGTCACTAGACCTTTTTAATGTATAAAGATTGAATATTTGTAAAGAACTACGAGTTTTGAGTTAAAGTTATTTGAGTTCCCTTTGACGTCACAAAGCGTGTTTTAATGAGTAAAGATTGAATCTTTGAACGAAATTATCTCAATCAATGTACCTATTATGTCAGTAGACCTTTTTAATGTATAAAGATGGAATCTTTGAAAAAAATGAGAGTATTGAGTTTAACTTATTCGAGTTACCTATGAAGTCGCGAAGAGTGTTTTAATGACCAAAGATTGAATCTTCGAATGAAAATTCCTCAATACAAGAACCTATTATGTTACTAGATCTTTTTGATGTATAAAGATTGAATATTTGAAAGAAAATTAGAGTTTTGAGTTAAACTTATTCGAGTTCCTTTTGACATCCCGAAGAGTGTTTTAATGAATAAAGATTGAATCTTTGAATGAAATTACCTCAATCGAGGTACCTATTAAGTCACTAGAAATTTTTATTGTATAAAGATTGAATCTTTAAAAAGAAATGAGAGTTTTGAGTTCAAATTATTCGAGTTCCCTTTGACGTCACAAAGAGTGTTTTAATGAGTAAAGATTGAATCTTTGAATGAAATTACCTCAATCAATGTACCTATTCTACCACT
This sequence comes from Cornus florida, assembly GCF_030987335.1. Classification (NCBI taxonomy): domain Eukaryota; kingdom Viridiplantae; phylum Streptophyta; class Magnoliopsida; order Cornales; family Cornaceae; genus Cornus; species Cornus florida. Next base: position 102,042,092 of record NW_026775573.1, read on the forward strand.
AGACCTTTGTAATGTATAAAGATTGAATCTTTGAAAGAAAATGAGTGTTTTGAGTTTAACTTATTCGAGTTACCTACGAAATCGCGAAGAGTGTTTTAATGACTGAAGATTGAATCTTTGAATGAAAAATACCACAGTAAAGGTACCAATTCCGTTACTAGACCTTTCCAATGTATAAAGATTGAATCTTTGAAAGAAAATGAGATTTTTGGGATAAACTTATTCGAGTTCCCTGTAATGTCCCGAAGAGTGTCTTAATGAGTAAAGATTGAATTATTGAATGAAATTACCTCAATCAAGGTAGCTATTACATCACTAGACCTTTTTAATTTATAAAGATTGACGTTTTGAAAAGAAATGAGTGTTTCGAGTTAAAATTATTCAAGTTCCCTTTGACGTCACGAAGAGTGTTTTAACGAGTAAAGATTGAATCTTTGAATGAAAATACCTTAGTAAAGGTACCTATTATGTTACAAGACCTTTTTAATGCATAAAGATTGAATCTTGGAAAGAAAATGACTGTTTTGAGTTAAACTTATTCGAGTTCCCTATGACATCCCGAAGAGTATTTCAACGAGTAAAGATTGAATCTTTGATTGAAATTACTTGAATCAAGGGACTTATTTTGTCCTGGACCTTTTATATGTAAAGATTGAATATTTAAAAAGAAGTGAGCGTTATGAGTTAAACCTATCCGAGTTCCCTATGACGTCCCGAATAGTGTTTTAACGCGTAAGGATTGAATCTTTGTATGAAATTACGTCAATAGAGGTACTTATTATGTCACTAGACCTTTTTAATGTATAAAGGTTCAAGCTTTGAATGAAAACAAGAGTTTTGAGTTAAACATATTCGAGTTCCCTGCGACGTCTCGAAGAGTGTTTTAAAGAGTAAATATTGAATCTTTGAATGAAATTACCTCAATCAAGGTACCTATTATGTCACTAGACCTTTTTAATGTATAAAGATTGAATATTTGTAAAGAACTACGAGTTTTGAGTTAAAGTTATTTGAGTTTCCTTTGACGTCACGAAGCGTGTTTTAATGACTAAAGATTGAATCTTTGAACGAAATTATCTCAATCAATGTACCTATTATGTCAGTAGACCTTTTTAATGTATAGAGATGGAATCTTTGAAAAAAATGAGAGTATTGAGTTTAACTTATTCGAGTTACCTATAAAGTCGCGAAGAGTGTTTTAATGACCAAAGATTGAATCTTCGAATGAAAATTCCTCAATACGAGAACCTATTATGTTACGAGATCTTTTTGATGTATAAAGATTGAATCTTTGAAAGAAAATTAGAGTTTTGAGTTAAACTTATTCGAGTTCCTTCTGACATCCCGAAGAGTGTTTTAATGAATAAAGATTGAATCTTTGAATGAAATTACCTCAATCGAGGTACCTATAAAGTCATTAGAAATTTTTATTGTATAAAGATTGAATCTTTGAAAAGAAATGAGAGTTTTGAGTTAAAGTTATTCGAGTTCCCTTTGACGTCACGAAGAGTGTTTTAATGAGTAAAGATTGAATCTTTGAATGAAATTACCTCAATCAAGATACCTATTATGTCACTAGACCTTTTTAATGTATAAAGATTGATTATTTGTAAAGAACTACGAGTTTTGAGTTAAAGTTATTTGAGTTCCCTTTGACGTCACGAAGCGTGTTTTAATGACTAAAGATTGAATCTTTGAACGAAATTATCTCAATCAATGTACCTATTATGTCAGTAGACCTTTTTAATGTATAGAGATGGAATCTTTGAAAAAAATGAGAGTATTGAGTTTAACTTATTCGAGTTACCTATAAAGTCGCGAAGAGTGTTTTAATGACCAAAGATTGAATCTTCGAATGAAAATTCCTCAATACAAGAACCTATTATGTTACGAGATCTTTTTGATGTATAAAGATTGAATCTTTGAAAGAAAATTAGAGTTTTGAGTTAAACTTATTCGAGTTCCTTTTGACATCCCGAAGAGTGTTTTAATGAATAAAGATTGAATCTTTGAATGAAATTACCTCAATCGAGGTACCTATTAAGTCACTAGAAATTTTTATTGTATAAAGATTGAATCTTTGAAAAGAAATGAGAGTTTTGAGTTAAAGTTATTCGAGTTCCCTTTGACGTCACGAAGAGTGTTTTAATGAGTAAAGATTGAATCTTTGAATGAAATTACCTCAATCAAGGTACCTATTCTACCACTAGACCTTTGTAATGTATAAAGATTGAATCTTTGAAAGAAAATAAGTGTTTTGAGTTTAACTTATTCGAGTTACCTATGAAATCGCGAAGAGTGTTTTAATGACTGAAGATGGAATCTTTGAATGAAAAATACCGCAATAAAGGTACCAATTCTGTTACTAGACCTTTCCAATGTATAAAGATTGAATCTTTGAAAGAAAATGAAATTTTTGAGTTAAACTTATTGGAGTTCCCTATAACGTCCCGAAGAGTGTCTTAATGAGTAAAGATTGAATCATTGAATGAAATTACCTCCATCAAGGTAGCTATTACATCACTAGACCTTTTTAATTTATAAAGATTGACGTTTTGAAAAGAAATGAGTGTTTCGAGTTAAAGTTATTCTAGTACCTTTGACGTCACGAAGAGTGTTTTAACGAGTAAAGATTGAATCTTTGAATGAAATTACCTCAATCAAGGTACCTATTCTGTCACTAAACCTTTTTAATGTATAAAGATTGAATCTTTGAAAGAACATGAGAGTTTTGAGTTCAACTTATTCGAGTTACCTATGAAGTTGCGAAGAGTGTTTTAATGACTAAAGATTGAATCTTTGAATGAAACTACCTCAATAAAGGTACTTATTTTGTTAGTAGACCTTTTTAATGTATAAAGACTGTATCTTTGAAAGAAAATTTGAGTTTTGAGTTAAACTTATTCACGTTCCCTGTAACGTCCCAAAGAGTGTTTTAATGAGTAAATATTGAATCTTTGAATGTAATTACCTTAATCAAGGTAGCTGTTATGTCACTAGACCTTTTTAATGTACAAAGATTGAATCTTGGAAAGAAAGTGAGAGTTTTGAGTTTAACTTATTCGAGTTACCTATGAAGTCGCTAAGAGTGTTTTAATGAATAAAGATTGAATCTTTGAATGAAAACACCTCAATAAAGGTACCTATTATGTTACTAGACCTTTTTAATGTCTAAAGATTGAATCTTTGGAATAAAATGAAAGTTCTGAGTTCAACTTATTCGATTTACCTATGAAGTCATGAACAGTGTTTTAATGACTAAATAATGAATCTTTGAATGAAAATACCGTAGTAAAGGTACCTATTATGTTACAAGACCTTTTTAATGTATAAAGATTGAATCTTGGAAAGAAAATGAATGTTTTGAGTTAAACTTATTCGAGTTCCCTATGACATCCCGAAGAGTATTTCAACGAGTAAAGATTGAATCTTTGATTGAAATTACTTGAATCAAGGGACTTATTTTGTCCCTGGACCTTTTATATATAAAGATTGAATCTTTAAAAAGAAATGAACGTTATGAGTTGAACCTATCCGAGTTCCTTATGACGTCCCGAATAGTGTTTTAACGCGTAAGGATTGAATCTTTGTATGAAATTACCTCAATAGAGGTACTTATTATGTCACTAGACCTTTTTAATGTATAAAGGTTCAAGCTTTGAAAGAAAATGAGAGTTTTGAGTTAAACATATTCGAGTTCCCTGCGACGTCTCGAAGAGTGTTTTAAAGAGTAAATATTGAATCTTTGAATGAAATTACCTCAATCAAGGTACCTATTATGTCACTAGACCTTTTTAATGTATAAAGATTGAATATTTGTAAAGAACTACGAGTTTGGAGTTAAAGTTATTTGAGTTCCCTTTAACGTCACGAAGCGTGTTTTAATGAGTAAAGATTGAATCTTTGAACGAAATTATCTCAATCAATGTACCTATTATGTCAGTAGACCTTTTTAATGTATAGAGATGGAATCTTTGAAAAAAATGAGAGTATTGAGTTTAACTTATTCGAGTTACCTATGAAGTCGCGAAGAGTGTTTTAATGACCAAAGATTGAATCTTCGAATGAAAATTCCTCAATACAGGAACCTATTATGTTACTAGATCTTTTTGATGTAAAAAGATTGAATCTTTGAAAGAAAATTAGAGTTTTGAGTTAAACTAATTCGAGTTCCTTTTGACATCCCGAAGAGTGTTTTAATGAATAAAGATTGAATCTTTGAATGAAATTACCTCAATCGAGGTACCTATTAAGTCACTAGAAATTTTTATTGTACAAAGATTGAATCTTTGAAAAGAAATGAGAGTTTTGAGTTAAAGTTATTCGAGTTCCCTTTGACGTCACGAAGAGTGTTTTAATGAGTAAAGATTGAATCTTTGAATGAAATTACCTCAATCAAGGTACCTATTCTACCACTAGACCTTTGTAACGTATAAAGATTGAATCTCTGAAAGAAAATGAGTGTTTTGAGTTTAACTTATTCGAGTTACCTATGAAATCGCGAAGAGTGTTTTAATGACTGAAGATGGAATCTTTGAATGAAAAATACCACAATAAAGGTACCAATTCTGTTACTAGACCTTTCCAATGTATAAAGATTGAATCTTTGAAAGAAAATGAGATTTTTGAGTTAAACTTATTCGAGTTCCCTGTAACGTCCCGAAGAGTGTCTTAATGAGTAAAGATTGAATCATTGAATGAAATTACCTCAATCAAGGTAGCTATTACATCACTAGACCTTTTTAATTTATAAAGATTGACGTTTTGAAAAGAAATGAGTGTTTCGAGTTAAAGTTATTCAAGTTCCCTTTGACGTCACGAAGAGTGTTTTAATGAGTAAAGATTGAATCTTTGAATGAAATTACCTCAATCAAGGTACCTATTCTGTCACTAAACCTTTTTAATGTATAAAGATTGAATCTTTGAAAGAACATGAGAGTTTTGAGTTCAACTTATTCGAGTTACCTATGAAGTTGCGAAGAGTGTTTTAATGACTAAAGATTGAATCTTTGAATGAAACTACCTCAATAAAGGTACTTATTTTGTTAGTAGACCTTTTTAATGTATAAAGACTGTATCTTTGAAAGAAAATGAGAGTTTTGAGTTAAACTTATTCACGTTCCCTGTAACGTACCAAAGAGTGTTTTAATGAGTAAATATTGAATCTTTGAATGTAATTACCTCAATCAAGGTAGCTGTTATGTCACTAGACCTTTTTAATGTACAAAGATTGAATCTTGGAAAGAAAGTGAGAGTTTTGAGTTTAACTTATTCGAGTTTCCTATGAAGTCGCGAAGAGTGTTTTAATGAATAAAGATTGAATCTTTGAATGAAAACACCTCAATAAAGGTACCTATTATGTTACTAGACCTTTTTAATGTCGAAAGATTGAATCTTTGGAATAAAATGATAGTTCTGAGTTCAACTTATTCGATTTACCTATGAAGTCGTGAACAGTGTTTTAATGACTAAATAATGAATCTTTGAATGAAAATACCGTAGTAAAGGTACCTATTATATTACAAGACATTTTTAATGTATAAAGATTGAATCTTGGAAAGAAAATGAATGTTTTGAGTTAAACTTATTCGAGTTCCCTATGACATCCCGAAGAGTATTTCAACGAGTAAAGATTGAATCTTTGATTGAAATTACTTGAATCACGGGACTTATTTTGTCCCTGGACCTTTTATATATAAAGATTGAATCTTTAAAAAGAAATGAACGTTATGAGTTGAACCTATCCGAGTTCCCTATGACGTCCCGAATAGTGTTTTAACGCGTAAGGATTGAATCTTTGTATGAAATTACCTCAATAGAGGTACTTATTATGTCACTAGACCTTTTTAATGTATAAAGGTTCAAGCTTTGAAAGAAAATGAGAATTTTGAGTTAAACATATTCGAGTTCCCTGCGACGTCTCGAAGAGTGTTTTAAAGAGTAAATATTGAATCTTTGAATGAAATTACCTCAATCAAGGTACCTATTATGTCACTAGACCTTTTTAATGTATAAAGATTGAATATTTGTAAAGAACTACGAGTTTGTAGTTAAAGTTATTTGAGTTCCCTTTGACGTCACGAAGCGTGTTTTAATGAGTAAAGATTGAATCTTTGAACGAAATTATCTCAATCAATGTACCTATTATGTCAGTAGACCTTTTTAATGTATAGAGATGGAATCTTTGAAAAAAATGAGAGTATTGAGTTTAACTTATTCGAGTTACCTATGAAGTCGCGAAGAGTGTTTTAATGACCAAAGATTGAATCTTCGAATGAAAATTCCTCAATACAGGAACCTATTATGTTACTAGATCTTTTTGATGTAAAAAGATTGAATCTTTGAAAGAAAATTAGAGTTTTGAGTTAAACTAATTCGAGTTCCTTTTGACATCCCGAAGAGTGTTTTAATGAATAAAGATTGAATCTTTGAATGAAATTACCTCAATCGAGGTACCTATTAAGTCACTAGAAATTTTTATTGTATAAAGATTAAATCTTTGAAAAGAAATGAGAGTTTTGAGTTAAAGTTATTCGAGTTCCCTTTGACGTCACGAAGAGTGTTTTAATGAGTAAAGATTGAATCTTTGAATGAAATTACCTCAATCAAGGTACCTATTCTACCACTAGACCTTTGTAATGTATAAAGATTGAATCTTTGAAAGAAAATGAGTGTTTTGAGTTTAACTTATTCGAGTTACCAATGAAATCGCGAAGAGTGTTTTAATGACTGAAGATGGCATCTTTGAATGAAAAATGCCACAATAAAGGTACCAATTCTGTTACTAGACCTTTCCAATGTATAAAGATTGAATCTTTGAAAGAAAATGAGATTTTTGAGTTAAACTTATTCGAGTTCCCTGTAACGTCCCGAAGAGTGTCTTCATGAGTAAAGATTGAATCATTGAATGAAATTACCTCAATCAAGGTAGCTATTACATCACTAGACCTTTTTAATCTATAAAGATTGACGTTTTGAAAAGAAATGAGTGTTTCGAGTTAAAGTTATTCAAGTTCCCTTTGACGTCACGAAGAGTGTTTTAATGAGTAAAGATTGAATCTTTGAATGAAATTACCTCAATCAAGGTACCTATTCTGTCACTAAACCTTTTTAATGTATAAAGATTGAATCTTTGAAAGAACATGAGAGTTTTGAGTTCAACTTATTCGAGTTACCTATGAAGTTGCGAAGAGTGTTTTAATGACTAAAGATTGAATCTTTGAATGAAACTACCTCAATAAAGGTACTTATTTTGTTAGTAGACCTTTGTAATGTATAAAGACTGTATCTTTGAAAGAAAATGAGAGTTTTGAGTTAAACTTATTCACGTTCCCTGTAACGTCCCAAAGAGTGTTGTAATGAGTAAATATTGAATCTTTGAGTGTAATTACCTCAATCAAGGTAGCTGTTATGTCACTAGACCTTTTTAATGTACAAAGATTGAATCTTGGAAAGCAAGTGAGAGTTTTGAGTTTAACTTATTCGAGTTACCTATGAGGTCGCGAAGAGTGTTTTAATGAACAAAGATTGAATATTTGAATGAAAACACCTCAATAAAGGTACCTATTATGTTACTAGACCTTTTTAATGTCTAAAGATTGAATCTTTGGAATAAAATGATAGTTCTGAGTTCAACTTATTCGATTTACCTATGAAGTCATGAACAGTGTTTTAATGACTAAATAATGAATCTTTGAGTTAAAATACCGTAGTAAAGGTACCTATTATGTTACAAGACCTTTTTAATGCATAAAGATTGAATCTTGGAAAGAAAATGACTGTTTTGAGTTAAACTTATTCGAGTTCCCTATGACATTCGGAAGAGTATTTCAACGAGTAAAGATTGAATCTTTGATTGAAATTACTTGAATCAAGGGACTTATTTTGTCCCTGGACCTTTTATGTATAAAGATTGAATCTTTAAAAAGAAATGAACGTTATGAGTTGAACCTATACGAGTTCCCTATGACGTCCCGAATAGTGTTTTAACGCGTAACGATTGAATCTTTGTATGAAATTACCTCAATAGAGGTACTTATTATGTCACTAGACCTTTTTAATGTATAAAGGTTCAAGCTTTGAAAGAAAATGAGAGTTTTGAGTTAAACATATTCGGGTTCCCTGCGACGTCTCGAAGAGTGTTTTAAAGAGTAAATATTGAATCTTTGAATGAAATTACCTCAATCAAGGTACCTATTAGGTCACTAGACCTTTTTAATGTATAAAGATTGAATATTTGTAAAGAACTACGAGTTTTGAGTTAAAGTTATTTGAGTTCCCTTTGACGTCACGAAGCGTGTTTTAATGAGTAAAGATTGAATCTTTGAACGAAATTATCTCAATCAATGTACCTATTATGTCAGTAGACCTTTTTAATGTATAGAGATGGAATCTTTGAAAAAAATGAGAGTATTGAGTTTAACTTATTCGAGTTACCTATGAAGTCGCGAAGAGTGTTTTAATGACCAAAGATTGAGTCTTCGAATGAAAATTCCTCAATACAGGAACCTATTATGTTACTAGATCTTTTTGATGTAAAAAAATTGAATCTTTGAAAGAAAATTAGAGTTTTGAGTTAAACTAATTCGAGTTCCTTTTGACATCCCGAAGAGTGTTTGAATGTATAAAGATTGAATCTTTGAATGAAATTACCTCAATCGAGGTACCTATTAAGTCACTAGAAATTTTTATTGTATAAAGATTGAATCTTTGAAAAGAAATGAGAGTTTTGAGTTAAAGTTATTCGAGTTCCCTTTGACGTCACGAAGAGTGTTTTAATGAGTAAAGATTGAATCTTTGAATGAAATTACCTCAATCAAGGTACCTATTCTACCACTAGACCTTTGTAATGTATAAAGATTGAATCTTTGAAAGAAAATGAGTGTTTTGAGTTTAACTTATTCGAGTTACCAATGAAATCGTGAAGAATGTTTTAATGACTGAAGATGGAATCTTTGAATGAAAAATACCACAATAAAGGTACCAATTCTGTTACTAGACCTTTCCAATGTATAAAGATTGAATCTTTGAAAGAAAATGAGATTTTTGAGTTAAACTTATTCGAGTTCCCTGTAACGTCCCGAAGAGTGTCTTAATGAGTAAAGATTGAATCATTGAATGAAATTACCTCAATCAAGTTAGCTATTACATCACTAGAACTTTTTAATTTATAAAGATTGACGTTTTGAAAAGAAATGATTGTTTCGAGTTAAAGTTATTCAAGTTCCCTTTGACGTCACGAAGAGTGTTTTAATGAGTAAAGATTGAATCTTTGAATGAAATTACCTCAATCAAGGTACCTATTCTGTCACTAAACCTTTTTAATATATAAAGATTGAATCTTTGAAAGAACATGAGAGTTTTGAGTTCAACTTATTCGAGTTACCTATGAAGTTGCGAAGAGTGTTTTAATGACTAAATATTGAATCTTTGAATAAAACTACCTCAATAAAGGTACTTATTTTGTTAGTAGACCTTTTTAATGTATAAAGACTGTATCTTTGAAAGAAAATGAGAGTTTTGAGTTACACTTATTCACGTTCCCTGTAACGTCCCAAAGAGTGTTTTAATAAGTAAATATTGAATCTTTGAATGTAATTACCTCAATCAAGGTAGCTATTATGTCACTTGACCTTTTTAATGTACAAAGATTGAATCTTGGAAAGAAAGTGAGAGTTTTGAGTTTAACTTATTCGAGTTACCTATGAAGTCGCGAAGAGTGTTTTAATAAATAAAGATTGAATCTTTGAATGAAAACACCTCAATAAAGGTACCTATTATGTTACTAGACCTTTTTGATGTCTAAAGATTGAATCTTTGGAATAAAATGATAGTTCTGAGTTCAACTTATTCGATTTACCCATGAAGTCGTGAACAGTGTTTTAATGACTAAATAATGAATCTTTGAATGAAAATACCATAGTAAAGGTACCTATTATGTTACAAGACTTTTTTAATGTATAAAGATTGAATCTTGGAAAGAAAATGACTGTTTTGAGTTAATCTTATTCGAGTTCCCTATGACATCCCGAAGAGTATTTCAACGAGTAAAGATTGAATCTTTGATTGAAATTACTTGAATCAAGGGACTTATTTTGTCCCTGGACCTTTTATATATAAAGATTGAATCTTTAAAAACAAATGAGCGTTATGAGTTGAACCTATCCGAGTTCCCTATGACGTCCCGAATAGTGTTTTAACGCGTAAGGATTGAATCTTTGTATGAAATTCCCTCAATAGAGGTACTTATTATGTCACTAGACCTTTTTAATGTATAAAGGTTCAAGCTTTGAAAGAAAATGAGAGTTTTGAGTTAAACATATTCGAGTTCCCTGCGACGTCTCGAAGAGTGTTTTAAAGAGTAAATATTGAATCTTTGAATGAAATTACCTCAATCAAGGTACCTATTATGTCACTAGACCTTTTTAATGTATAAAGATTGAATATTTGTAAAGAACTACGAGTTTTAAGTTAAAGTTATTTGAGTTCCCTTTGACGTCACGAAGCGTGTTTTAATGAGTAAAGATTGAATCTTTGAACGAAATTATCTCAAACAATGTGCCTATTATGTCAGTAGACCTTTTTAATGTATAGAGATGGAATCTTTGAAAAAAATGAGAGTATTGAGTTTAACTTATTCGAGTTACCTATGAAGTCGCGAAGAGTGTTTTAATGACCAAAGATTGAATCTTCGAATGAAAATTCCTCAATACAGGAACCTATTATGTTACTAGATCTTTTTGATGTATAAAGATTGAATCTTTGAAAGAAAATTTGAGTTTTGAGTTAAACTTATTCGAGTTCCTTTTGACATCCCGAAGAGTGTTTTAATGAATAACGATTGAATCTTTGAATGAAATTACCTCAATCGAGGTACCTATAAAGTCACTAGAAATTTTTATTGTATAAAGATTGAATCTTTGAAAAGAAATGAGAGTTTTGAGTTAAAGTTATTCGAGTTCCCTTTGACGTCACGAAGAGTGTTTTAATGAGTAAAGGTTGAATCTTTGAATGAAATTACCTCAATCAAGGTACCTATTCTACCACTAGACCTTTGTAATGTATAAAGATTGAATCTTTGAAAGAAAATGAGTGTTTTGAGTTTAACTTATTCGAGTTACCTATGAAATCGCGAAGAGTGTTTTAATGACTGAAGATGGAATCTTTGAATGAAAAATACCGCAATAAAGGTACCAATTCTGTTACTAGACCTTTGCAATGTATAAAGATTGAATCTTTGAAAGAAAATGAGATTTTTGAGTTAAACTTATTCGAGTTCCCTATAACGTCCCGAAGAGTGTCTTAATGAGTAAAGATTGAATCATTGAATTAAATTACCTCCATCAAGGTAGCTATTACATCACTAGACCTTTTTAATTTATAAAGATTGACGTTTTGAAAAGAAATGAGTGTTTCGAGTTAAAGTTATTTAAGTTCCCTTTGACGTCACGAAAAGTGTTTTAATGAGTAAAGATTGAATCTTTGAATGAAATTACCTCAATCAAGGTACCTATTCTGTCACTAAACCTTTTTAATGTATAAAGATTGAATCTTTGAAAGAACATGAGAGTTTTGAGTTCAACTTATTCGAGTTACCTATGAAGTTGCGAAGAGTGTTTTAATGACTAAAGATTGAATCTTTGAATGAAACTACCTCAATAAAGGTACTTATTTTGTTAGTAGACCTTTTTAATGTATAAAGACTGTATCTTTGAAAGAAAATGAGAGTTTTGAGTTAAACTTATTCACGTTCCCTGTAACGTCCCAAAGAGTGTTTTAATGAGTAAATATTGAATCTTTGAATGTAATTACCTCAATCAAGGTAGCTATTATGTCACTAGACCTTTTTAATGTACAAAGATTGAATCTTGGAAAGAAAGTGAGAGTTTTGAGTTTAACTTATTCGAGTTACATATGAAGTCGCGAAGAGTGTTTAAAGATTGAATCTTTGAATGAAAACACCTCAATAAAGGTACTTATTATGTTACTAGACCTTTTTAATGTCTAAAGATTGAATCTTTGGAATAAAATGATAGCTCTGAGTTCAACTTATTCGATTTACCTATGAAGTCGTGAACAGTGTTTTAATGACTAAATAATGAATCTTTGAATGAAAATACCGTAGTAAAGGTACCTATTATGTTACAAGACCTTTTTAATGTATAAAGATTGAATCTTGGAAAGAAAATGACTGTTTTGAGTTAATCTTATTCGAGTTCCCTATGACATCCCGAAGAGTATTTCAACGAGTAAAGATTGAATCTTTGATTGAAATTACTTGAATCAAGGGACTTATTTTGTCCCTGGACCTTTTATATATAAAGATTGAATCTTTAAAAACAAATGAGCGTTATGAGTTGAACCTATCCAAGTTCCCTATGACGTCCCGAATAGTGTTTTAACGCGTAAGAATTGAATCTTTGTATGAAATTCCCTCAATAGAGGTACTTATTATGTCACTAGACCTTTTTAATGTATAAAGGTTCAAGCTTTGAAAGAAAATGAGAGTTTTGAGTTAAACATATTCGAGTTCCCTGCGACGTCTCGAAGAGTGTTTTAAAGAGGAAATATTAAATCTTTGAATGAAATTACCTCAATCAAGGTACCTATTATGTCACTAGACCTTTTTAATGTATAAAGATTGAATATTTGTAAAGAACTTCGAGTTTTGACTTAAAGTTATTTGAGTTCCCTTTGACGTCACGAAGCGTGTTTTAATGAGTAAAGATTGAATCTTTGGACGAAATTATCTCAATCAATGTACCTATTATGTCAGTAGACCTTTTTAATGTATAGAGATGGAATCTTTGAAAAAAATGAGAGTATTGAGTTTAACTTATTCGAGTTACCTATGAAGTCGCGAAGAGTGTTTTAATGACCAAAGATTGAATCTTCGAATGAAAATTCCTCAATACAGGAACCTATTATGTTACTAGATCTTTTTGATGTATAAAGATTGAATCTTTGAAAGAAAATTAGAGTTTTGATTTAAACTTATTCGAGTTCATTTCGACATCCCGAAGAGTGTTTTAATGAATAAAGATTGAATCTTTGAATGAAATTACCTCGATCGAGGTACCTATTAAGTCACTAGAAATTTTTATTGTATAAAGATTGAATCTTTGAAAAGAAATGAGAGTTTTGAGTTAAAGTTATTCGAGTTCCCTTTGACGTCACGAAGAGTGTTTTAATGAGTGAAGATGGAATCTTTGAATGAAATTACCTCAATCAAGGTACCTATTCTACCACTAGACCTTTGTAATGTATAAAGATTGAATCTTTGAAAGAAAATGAGTGTTTTGAGTTTAACTTATTCGAGTTACCTATGAAATCGCGAAGAGTGTTTTAATGACTGAAGATGGAATCTTTGAATGAAAAATACCGCAATAAAGGTACCAATTCTGTTACTAGACCTTTCCAATGTATAAAGATTGAATCTTTGAAAGAAAATGAGATTTTTGAGTTAAACTTATTCGAGTTCCCTGTAACGTCCCGAAGAGTGTCTTAATGAGTAAAGATTGAATCATTGAATGAAATTACCTCCATCAAGGTAGCTATTACATCACAAGACCTTTTTAATTTATAAAGATTGACGTTTTGAAAAGAAATTAGTGTTTCGAGTTAAAGTTATTTAAGTTCTCTTTGACGTCACGAAGAGTGTTTTAATGAGTAAAGATTGAATTTTTGCATGAAATTACCTCAATCAAGGTACCTATTCTGTCACTAAACCTTTTTAATGTATAAAGATTGAATCTTTGAAAGAACATGAGAGTTTTGAGTTCAACTTATTCGAGTTACCTTTGAAGTTGCGAAGAGTATTTTAATGACTAAAGATTGAATCTTTGAATGAAACTACCTCAATAAAGGTACTTATTTTGTTAGTAGACCTTTTTAATGTATAAAGACTGTATCTTTGAAAGAAAATGAGAGTTTTGAGTTAAACTTATTCACGTTCCGTGTACCGTCCCAAAGAGTGTTTTAATGAGTAAATATTGAATCTTTGAATGTAATTACCTCAATCAAGGTAGCTATTATGTCACTAGACCTTTTTAATGTACAAAGATTGAATCTTGGAAAGAAAGTGAGAGTTTTGAGTTTAACTTATTCGAGTTACATATGAAGTCGCGAAGAGTATTTTAATGAATAAAGATTGAATCTTTGAATGAAAACACCTCAATAAAGGTACCTACTATGTTACTAGACCTTTTTAATGTCTAAAGATTGAATCTTTGGAATAAAATGATAGTTCTGAGTTCAACTTATTCGATTTACCTATGAAGTCATGAACAGTGTTTTAATGACTAAATAATGAATCTTTGAATGAAAATACCGTAGTAAAGGTACCTATTATGTTACAAGACCTTTTTAATGTATAAAGATTGAATCTTGGAAAGAAAATGACTGTTTTGAGTTAATCTTATTCGAGTTCCCTATGACATCCCGAAGAGTATTTCAATGAGTAAAGATTGAATCTTTGATTGAAATTACTTGAATCAAGGGACTTATTTTGTCCCAGGACCTTTTATATATAAAGATTGAATCTTTAAAAAGAAATGAGCGTTATGAGTTGAACCTATCCGAGTTCCCTATGACGTCCCGAATAGTGTTTTAACGCGTAAGGATTGAATCTTTGTATGAAATTCCCTCAATAGAGGTACTTATTATGTCACTAGACCTTTTTAATGTATAAAGGTTCAAGCTTTGAAAGAAAATGAGAGTTTTGAGTTAAACATATTCGAGTTCCCTGCGACGTCTCGAAGAGTGTTTTAAAGAGTAAATATTGAATCTTTGAATGAAATTACCTCAATCAAGGTACCTATTATGTCACTAGACCTTTTTAATGTATAAAGATTGAATATTTGTAAAGAACTACGAGTTTTGAGTTAAAGTTATTTGAGTTCCCTTTGACGTCACGAAGCGTGTTTTAATGAGCAAAGATTGAATCTTCGAACGAAATTATCTCAATCAATGTACCTATTATGTCAGTAGACCTTTTTAATGTATAGAGATGGAATCTTTGAAAAAAATGAGAGTATTGAGTTTAATTTATTCGAGTTACCTATGAAGTCGCGAAGAGTGTTTTAATGACCAAAGATTGAATCTTCGAATGAAAATTCCTCAATACAGGAACCTATTATGTTACTAGATCTTTTTGATGTATAAAGATTGAATCTTTGAAAGAAAATTAGAGTTTTGAGTTAAACTTATTCGAGTTGCTTTTGACATCCCGAAGAGTGTTTTAATGAATAAAGATTGAATCTTTGAATGAAATTACCTCAATCGAGGTACCTATTAAGTCCCTAGAAATTTTTATTGTATAAAGATTGAATCTTTGAAAAGAAATGAGAGTTTTGAGTTAAAGTTATTCGAGTTCCCTTTGACGTCACGAAGAGTGTTTTAATGAGTAAAGATTGAATCTTTGAATGAAATTACCTCAATCAAGGTACCTATTCTACCACTAGACCTTTGTAATGTATAAAGATTGAATCTTTGAAAGAAAATGAGTGTTTTGAGTTTAACTTATTCGAGTTACCTATGAAATCGCGAAGAGTGTTTTAATGACTGAAGATGGAATCTTTGAATGAAAAATACCGCAATAAAGGTACCAATTCTGTTACAAGACCTTTCCAATGTATAAAGATTGAATCTTTGAAAGAAAATGAGATTTTTGAGTTAAACTTTTTCGAGTTCCCTGTAACGACCCGAAGAGTGTCTTAATGAGTAAAGATTGAATCATTGAATGAAATTACCTCCATCAAGGTAGCTATTACATCACTAGACCTTTTTAATTTATAAAGATTGACGTTTTGAAAAGAAATGAGTGTTTCGAGTTAAAGTTATTCAAGTTCCCTTTGACGTCACGAAGAGTGTTTTAATGAGTAAAGATTGAATTTTTGAATGAAATTAACTCAATCAAGGTACCTATTCTGTCACTAAACCTTTTTAATGTATAAAGATTGAATCTTTGAAAGAACATGAGAGTTTTGAGTTCAACTTATTCGAGTTACCTATGAAGTTGCGAAGAGTGTTTTAATGACTAAAGATTGAATCTTTGAATGAAACTACCTCAATAAAGGTACTTATTTTGTTAGTAGACCTTTTTAATGTATAAAGACTGTATCTTTGAAAGAAAATGAGAGTTTTGAGTTACACTTATTCACGTTTCCTGTAACGTCCCAAAGAGTGTTTTAATAAGTAAATATTGAATCTTTGAATGTAATTACCTCAATCAAGGTAGCTATTATGTCACTTGACCTTTTTAATGTACAAAGATTGAATCTTGGAAAGAAAGTGAGAGTTTTGAGTTTAACTTATTCGAGTTACCTATGAAGTCGCGAAGAGTGTTTTAATAAAAAAAGATTGAATCTTTGAATGAAAACACCTCAATAAAGGTACCTATTATGTTACTAGACCTTTTTAATGTCTAAAGATTGAATCTTTGGAATAAAATGATAGTTCTGAGTTCAACTTATTCGATTTACCCATGAAGTCGTGAACAGTGTTTTAATGACTAAATAATGAATCTTTGAATGAAAATACCATAGTAAAGGTACCTATTATGTTACAAGACTTTTTTAATGTATAAAGATTGAATCTTGGAAAGAAAATGACTGTTTTGAGTTAATCTTATTCGAGTTCCCTATGACATCCCGAAGAGTATTTCAACGAGTAAAGATTGAATCTTTGATTGAAATTACTTGAATCAAGGGACTTATTTTGTCCCTGGACCTTTTATATATAAAGATTGAATCTTTAAAAACAAATGAGCGTTATGAGTTGAACCTATCCGAGTTCCCTATGACGTCCCGAATAGTGTTTTAACGCGTAAGGATTGAATCTTTGTATGAAATTCCCTCAATAGAGGTACTTATTATGTCACTAGACCTTTTTAATGTATAAAGGTTCAAGCTTTGAAAGAAAATGAGAGTTTTGAGTTAAACATATTCGAGTTCCCTGCGACGTCTCGAAGAGTGTTTTAAAGAGTAAATATTGAATCTTTGAATGAAATTACCTCAATCAAGGTACCTATTATGTCACTAGACCTTTTTAATGTATAAAGATTGAATATTTGTAAAGAACTACGAGTTTTAAGTTAAAGTTATTTGAGTTCCCTTTGACGTCACGAAGCGTGTTTTAATGAGTAAAGATTGAATCTTTGAACGAAATTATCTCAATCAATGTGCCTATTATGTCAGTAGACCTTTTTAATGTATAGAGATGGAATCTTTGAAAAAAATGAGAGTATTGAGTTTAACTTATTCGAGTTACCTATGAAGTCGCGAAGAGTGTTTTAATGACCAAAGATTGAATCTTCGAATGAAAATTCCTCAATACAGGAACCTATTATGTTACTAGATCTTTTTGATGTATAAAGATTGAATCTTTGAAAGAAAATTTGAGTTTTGAGTTAAACTTATTCGAGTTCCTTTTGACATCCCGAAGAGTGTTTTAATGAATAACGATTGAATCTTTGAATGAAATTACCTCAATCGAGGTACCTATAAAGTCACTAGAAATTTTTATTGTATAAAGATTGAATCTTTGAAAAGAAATGAGAGTTTTGAGTTAAAGTTATTCGAGTTCCCTTTGACGTCACGAAGAGTGTTTTAATGAGTAAAGGTTGAATCTTTGAATGAAATTACCTCAATCAAGGTACCTATTCTACCACTAGACCTTTGTAATGTATAAAGATTGAATCTTTGAAAGAAAATGAGTGTTTTGAGTTTAACTTATTCGAGTTACCTATGAAATCGCGAAGAGTGTTTTAATGACTGAAGATGGAATCTTTGAATGAAAAATACCGCAATAAAGGTACCAATTCTGTTACTAGACCTTTGCAATGTATAAAGATTGAATCTTTGAAAGAAAATGAGATTTTTGAGTTAAACTTATTCGAGTTCCCTATAACGTCCCGAAGAGTGTCTTAATGAGTAAAGATTGAATCATTGAATTAAATTACCTCCATCAAGGTAGCTATTACATCACTAGACCTTTTTAATTTATAAAGATTGACGTTTTGAAAAGAAATGAGTGTTTCGAGTTAAAGTTATTCAAGTTCCCTTTGACGTCACGAAGAGTGTTTTAATGAGTAAAGATTGAATCTTTGAATGAAATTACCTCAATCAAGGTACCTATTCTGTCACTAAACCTTTTTAATGTATAAAGATTGAATCTTTGAAAGAACATGAGAGTTTTGAGTTCAACTTATTCGAGTTACCTATGAAGTTGCGAAGAGTGTTTTAATGACTAAAGATTGAATCTTTGAATGAAACTACCTCAATAAAGGTACTTATTTTGTTAGTAGACCTTTTTAATGTATAAAGACTGTATCTTTGAAAGAAAATGAGAGTTTTGAGTTAAACTTATTCACGTTCCCTGTAACGTCCCAAAGAGTGTTTTAATGAGTAAATATTGAATCTTTGAATGTAATTACCTCAATCAAGGTAGCTATTATGTCACTAGACCTTTTTAATGTACAAAGATTGAATCTTGGAAAGAAAGTGAGAGTTTTGAGTTTAACTTATTCGAGTTACCTATGAAGTCGTGAAGAGTGTTTTAATAAATAAAGATTGAATCTTTGAATGAAAACACCTCAATAAAGGTACCTATTATGTTACTAGACCTTTTTAATGTCTAAAGATTGAATCTTTGGAATAAAATGATAGTTCTGAGTTCAACTTATTGGATTTACCTATGAAGTCGTGAACAGTGTTTTAATGACTAAATAATGAATCTTTGAATGAAAATACCATAGTAAAGGTACCTATTATGTTACAAGACCTTTTTAATGTATAAAGATTGAATCTTGGAAAGAAAATGACTGTTTTGAGTTAATCTTATTCGAGTTCCCTATGACATCCCGAAGAGTATTTCAACAAGTAAAGATTGAATCTTTGATTGAAATTACTTGAATCAAGGGACTTATTTTGTCCCTGGACCTTTTATATATAAAGATTGAATCTTTAAAAAGAAATGAGCGTTATGAGTTGAACCTATCCTAGTTCCCTATGACGTCCCGAATAGTGTTTTAACGCGTAAGGATTGAATCTTTGAATGAAATTCCCTCAATATAGGTACTTATTATGTCACTAGAGCTTTTTAATGTATAAAGGTTCAAGCTTTGAAAGAAAATGAGAGTTTTGAGTTAAACATATTCGAGTTCCCTGCGACGTCTCGAAGAGTGTTTTAAAGAGTAAATATTGAATCTTTGAATGAAATTACCTCAATCAACGTACCTATTATGTCACTAGACCTTTTTAATGTATAAAGATTGAATATTTGTAAAGAACTACGAGTTTTAAGTTAAAGTTATTTGAGTTCCCTTTGACGTCACGAAGCGTGTTTTAATGAGTAAAGATTGAATCTTTGAACGAAATTATCTCAATCAATGTGCCTATTATGTCAGTAGACCTTTTTAATGTATAGAGATGGAATCTTTGAAAAAAATGAGAGTATTGAGTTTAACTTATTCGAGTTACCTATGAAGTCGCGAAGAGTGTTTTAATGACCAAAGATTGAATCTTCGAATGAAAATTCCTCAATACAGGAACCTATTATGTTACTAGATCTTTTTGATGTATAAAGATTGAATCTTTGAAAGAAAATTTCAGTTTTGAGTTAAACTTATTCGAGTTCCTTTTGACATCCCGAAGAGTGTTTTAATGAATAACGATTGAATCTTTGAATGAAATTACCTCAATCGAGGTACCTATAAAGTCACTAGAAATTTTTATTGTATAAAGATTGAATCTTTGAAAAGAAATGAGAGTTTTGAGTTAAAGTTATTCGAGTTCCCTTTGACGTCACGAAGAGTGTTTTAATGAGTAAAGGTTGAATCTTTGAATGAAATTACCTCAATCAAGGTACCTATTCTACCACTAGACCTTTGTAATGTATAAAGATTGAATCTTTGAAAGAAAATGAGTGTTTTGAGTTTAACTTATTCGAGTTACCTATGAAATCGCGAAGAGTGTTTTAATGACTGAAGATGGAATCTTTGAATGAAAAATACCGCAATAAAGGTACCAATTCTGTTACTAGACCTTTGCAATGTATAAAGATTGAATCTTTGAAAGAAAATGAGATTTTTGAGTTAGACTTATTCGAGTTCCCTGTAACGTCCCGAAGAGTGTCTTAATGAGTAAAGATTGAATCATTGAATTAAATTACCTCCATCAAGGTAGCTATTACATCACTAGACCTTTTTAATTTATAAAGATTGACGTTTTGAAAAGAAATGAGTGTTTCGAGTTAACGTTATTCAAGTTCCCTTTGACGTCACGAAGAGTGTTTTAATGAGTAAAGATTGAATCTTTGAATGAAATTACCTCAATCAAGGTACCTATTCTGTCACTAAACCTTTTTAATGTATAAAGATTGAATCTTTGAAAGAACATGAGAGTTTTGAGTTCAACTTATTCGAGTTACCTATGAAGTTGCGAAGAGTGTTTTAATGACTAAAGATTGAATCTTTGAATGAAACTACCTCAATAAAGGTACTTATTTTGTTAGTAGACCTTTTTAATGTATAAAGACTGTATCTTTGAAAGAAAATGAGAGTTTTGAGTTAAACTTATTCACGTTCCCTGTAACGTCCCAAAGAGTGTTTTAATGAGTAAATATTGAATCTTTGAATGTAATTACCTCAATCAAGGTAGCTATTATGTCACTAGACCTTTTTAATGTACAAAGATTGAATCTTGGAAAGAAAGTGAGAGTTTTGAGTTTAACTTATTCGAGTTACCTATGAAGTCGCGAAGAGTGTTTTAATGAATAAAGATTGAATCTTTGAATGAAAACACCTCAATAAAGGTACCTACTATGTTACTAGACCTTTTTAATGTCTAAAGATTGAATCTTTGGAATAAAATGATAGTTCTGAGTTCAACTTATTCAATTTACCTATGAAGTCGTGAACAGTGTTTTAATGACTAAATAATGAATCTTTGAATGAAAATACCGTAGTAAAGGTACCTATTATGTTACAAGACCTTTTTTAATGTATAAAGATTGAATCTTGAAAAGAAAATGACTGTTTGAGTTAATCTTATTCGAGTTCCCTATGACATCCCGAAGAGTATTTCAACGAGTAAAGATTGAATCTTTGATTAAAATTACTTGAATCAAGGGACTTATTTTGTCCCTGGACCTTTTATATATAAAGATTGAATCTTTAAAAAGAAATGAGCGTTATGAGTTGAACCTATCCGAGTTCCCTATGACGTCCCGAATAGTGTTTTAACGCGTAAGGATTGAATCTTTGTATGAAATTCCCTCAATAGAGGTACTTATTATGTCACTAGACCTTTTTAATGTATAAAGGTTCAAGCTTTGAAAGAAAATGAGAGTTTTGAGTTAAACATATTCGAGTTCCCTGCGACGTCTCGAAGAGTGTTTTAAAGAGTAAATATTGAATCTTTGAATGAAATTACCTCAATCAAGGTACCTATTATGTCACTAGACCTTTTTAATGTATAAAGATTGAATATTTGTAAAGAACTACGAGTTTTGAGTTAAAGTTATTTGAGTTCCCTTTGACGTCACGAAGCGTGTTTTAATGAGTAAAGATTGAATCTTTGAACGAAATTATCTCAATCAATGTACCTATTATGTCAGTAGACCTTTTTAATGTATAGAGATGGAATCTTTGAAAAAAATGAGAGTATTGAGTTTAACTTATTCGAGTTACCTATGAAGTCGCGAAGAGTGTTTTAATGACCAAAGATTGAATCTTCGAATGAAAATTCCTCAATACAGGAACCTATTATGTTACTAGATCTTTTTGATGTATAAAGATTGAATCTTTGAAAGAAAATTAGAGTTTTGAGTTAAACTTATTCGAGTTCCTTTTGACATCCCGAAGAGTGTTTTAATGAATAAAGATTGAATCTTTGAATGAAATTACCTCAATCGAGGTACCTATTAAGTCACTAGAAATTTTTATTGTATAAAGATTGAATCTTTGAAAAGAAATGAGAGTTTTGAGTTAAAGTTATTCGAGTTCCCTTTGACGTCACGAAGAGTGTTTTAATAAGTAAAGATTGAATCTTTGAATGAAATTACCTCAATCAAGGTACCTATTCTACCACTAGACCTTTGTAACGTATAAAGATTGAATCTTTGAAAGAAAATGAGTGTTTTGAGTTTAACTTATTCGAGTTACCTATGAAATCGCGAAGAGAGTTTTAATGACTGAAGATGGAATCTTTGAATGAAAAATACCGCAATAAAGGTACCAATTCTGTTACTAGACCTTTCCAATGTATAAAGATTGAATGTTTGAAAGAAAATGAGATTTTTGAGTTAAACTTATTCGAGTTCCCTGTAACGTCCCGAAGAGTGTCTTAATGAGTAAAGATTGAATCATTGAATGAAATTACCTCCATCAAGGTAGCTATTACATCACTAGACCTTTTTAATTTATAAAGATTGACGTTTTGAAAAGAAATGAGTGTTTCGAGTTAAAGTTATTCAAGTTCCCTTTGACGTCACGAAGAGTGTTTTAATGAGTAAAGATTGAATCTTTGAATGAAATTACCTCAATCAAGGTACCTATTCTGTCACTAAACCTTTTTAATGTATAAAGATTGAATCTTTGAAAGAACATGAGAGTTTTGAGTTCAACTTATTCGAGTTACCTATGAAGTTGCGAAGAGTGTTTTAATGACTAAAGATTGAATCTTTGAATGAAACTACCTCAATAAAGGTACTTATTTTGTTAGTAGACCTTTTTAATGTATAAAGACTGTATCTTTTAAAGAAAATGAGAGTTTTGAGTTAAACTTATTCACGTTCCCTGTAACGTCCCAAAGAGTGTTTTAATGAGTAAATATTGAATCTTTGAATGTAATTACCTCAATCAAGGTAGCTATTATGTCACTAGACCTTTTTAATGTACAAAGATTGAATCTTGGAAAGAAAGTGAGAGTTTTGAGTTTAACTTATTCGAGTTACCTATGAAGTCGCGAAGAGTGTTTTAATGAATAAAGATTGAATCTTTGAATGAAAACACCTCAATAAAGGTACCTATTATGTTACTAGACCTTTTTAATGTCTAAAGATTGAATCTTTGGAATAAAATGATAGTTCTGAGTTCAACTTATTCGATTTACCTATGAAGTCGTGAACAGTGTTTTAATGACTAAATAATGAATCTTTGAATGAAAATACCGTAGTAGAGGTACCTATTATGTTACAAGACCTTTTTAATGTATAAAGATTGAATCTTGGAAAGAAAATGACTGTTTTGAGTTAATCTTATTCGAGTTCCCTATGACATCCCGAAGAGTATTTCAACGAGTAAAGATTGAATCTTTGATTGAAATTACTTGAATCAAGGGACTTATTTTGTCCCTGGACCTTTTATATATAAAGATTGAATCTTTAAAAAGAAATGAGCGTTATGAGTTGAACCTATCCGAGTTCCCTATCACGTCCCGAATAGTGTTTTAACGCGTAAGGATTGAATCTTTGTATGAAATTCCCTCAATAGAGGTACTTATTATGTCACTAGACCTTTTTAATGTATAAAGGTTCAAGCTTTGAAAGAAAATGAGAGTTTTGAGTTAAACATATTCGAGTTCCCTGCGACGTCTCGAAGAGTGTTTTAAGGAGTAAATATTGAATCTTTGAATGAAATTACCTCAATCAAGGTACCTGTTATGTCACTAGACCTTTTTAATGTATAAAGATTGAATATTTGTAAAGAACAATGAGTTTTTAGTTAAAGTTATTTGAGTTCCCTTTGACGTCACGAAGCGTGTTTTAATGAGTAAAGATTAAATCTTTGAACGAAATTATCTCAATCAATGTACCTATTATGTCAGTAGACCTTTTTAATGTATAGAGATGGAATCTTTGAAAAAAATGAGAGTATTGAGTTTAACTTATTCGAGTCACCTATGAAGTCGCGAAGAGTGTGTTAATGACCAAAGATTGAATCTTCGAATGAAAATTCCTCAATACAGGAACCTATTATGTTACTAGATCTTTTTGATGTATAAAGATTGAATCTTTGAAAGAAAATTAAAGTTTTGAGTTAAACTAATTCGAGTTCCTTTTGACATCCCGAAGAGTGTTTTAATGAATAAAGATTGAATCTTTGAATGAAATTACCTCAATCGAGGTACCTATTAAGTCACTAAAAAATTTTATTGCATAAAGATTGAATCTTTGAAAAGAAATGAGAGTTTTGAGTTAAAGTTATTCGAGTTCCCTTTGACGTCACGAAGAGTGTTTTAATGAGTAAAGATTGAATCTTTGAATGAAATTACCTCAATCAAGGTACCTATTCTACCACTAGACCTTTGTAATGTATAAAGATTGAATCTTTGAAAGAAAATGAGTGTTTTGAGTTTAACTTATTCGAGTTACCTATGAAATCGCGAAGAGTGTTTTAATGACTGAAGATGGAATCTTTGAATGAAAAATACCACAATAAAGGTACCAATTCTGTTACTAGACCTTCCCAATGTATAAAGATTGAATCTTTGAAAGAAAATGAGATTTTTGAGTTAAACTTATTCGAGTTCCCTGTAACGTCCCGAAGAGTGTCTTAATGAGTAAAGATTGAATCATTGAATGAAATTACCTCAATCAAGGTAGCTATTACATCACTAGACCTTTTTAATTTATAAAGATTGACGTTTTGAAAAGAAATGAGTGTTTCGAGTTAAAGTTATTCAAGTTCCCTTTGACGTCACGAAGAGTGTTTTAATGAGTAAAGATTGAATCTTTGAATGAAATTACCTCAATTAAGGTACCTATTCTGTCACTAAACCTTTTTAATGTATAAAGATTGAATCTTTGAAAGAACATGAGAGTTTTGAGTTCAACTTATTCGAGTTACCTATGAAGTTGCGAAGAGTGTTTTAATGACTAAAGATTGAATCTTTGAATGAAACTAGCTCAATACAGGTACTTATTTTGTTAGTAGACCTTTTTAATGTATAAAGACTGTATCTTTGAAAGAAAATGAGAGTTTTGAGTTAAACTTATTCACGTTCCCTGTAACGTCCCAAAGAGTGTTTTAATGAGTAAATATTGAATCTTTGAATGTAATTACCTCAATCAAGGTAGCTATTATGTCACTAGACCTTTTTAATGTACAAATATTGAATCTTGGAAAGAAAGTGAGAGTTTTGAGTTTAACTTATTCGAGTTACCTATGAAGTCGCGAAGAGTGTTTTAATGAATAAAGATTGAATCTTTGAATGAAAACACCTCAATAAAGGTACCTATTATGTTACTAGACCTTTTTAATGTCTAAAGATTGAATCTTTGGAATAAAATGATAGTTCTGAGTTCAACTTATTCGATTTTCCTATGAAGTCGTGAACAGTGTTTTAATGACTAAATAATGAATCTTTGAATGAAAATACCGTAGTAGAGGTACCTATTATGTTACAAGACCTTTTTAATGTATAAAGATTGAATCTTGGAAAGAAAGTGACTGTTTTGAGTTAAACTTATTCGAGTTCCCTATGACATCCTGAAGAGTATTTCAACGAGTAAAGATTGAATCTTTGATTGAAATTACTTGAATCAAGGGACTTATTTTGTCCCTGAACCTTTTATATATAAAGATTGAATCTTTAAAAAGAAATGAGCGTTATGAGTTGAACCTATCCGAGTTCCCTATGACGTCCCGAATAGTGTTTTAACGCGTAAGGATTGAATCTTTGTATGAAATTACCTCAATAGAGGTACTTATTATGTCACTAGACCTTTTTAATGTATAAAGGTTCAAGCTTTGAAAGAAAATGAGAGTTTTGAGTTAAACATATTCGAGTTCCCTGCGACGTCTCGAAGAGTGTTTTAAAGAGTAAATATTGAATCTTTGAATGAAATTACCTCAATCAAGGTACCTATTATGTCACTAGACCTTTTTGATGTATAAAGATTGAATATTTGTAAAGAACTGCGAGTTTTGAGTTAAAATTATTTGAGTTCCCTTTGACATCACGAAGCGTGTTTTAATGAGTAAAGATTGAATCTTTAAACGAAATTATCTCAATCAATGTACCTATTATGTCAGTAGACCTTTTTAATGTATAAAGATGGACGCTTTGAAAAAAATGAGAGTATTGAGTTTAACATATTCGAGTTACCTTTGAAGTCGCGAAGAGTGTTTTAATGAACAAAGATTGAATCTTTGAATGAAATTACCTCAATCAAGGTACCTATTCTACCACTAGACCTTTGTAATGTATAAAGATTGAATCTTTGAAAGAAAATGAGTGTTTTGAGTTTAACTTATTCGAGTTACCTATGAAATCGAGAAGAGTGTTTTAATGACTGAAGATGGAATCTTTGAATGAAAAATACCGCAATAAAGGTACCAATTCTGTTACTAGACCTTCCCAATGTATAAAGATTGAATCTTTGAAAGAAAATGAGATTTTTGAGTTAAACTTATTCGAGTTCCCTGTAACGTCCCGAAGAGTGTCTTAATGAATAAAGATTGAATCATTGAATGAAATTACCTCAATCAAGGTAGCTATTACATCACTAGACCTTTTTAATTTATAAAGATTGACGTTTTGAAAAGAAATGAGGGTTTCGAGTTAAAGTTATTCAAGTTCCCTTTGACGTCACGAAGAGTGTTTTAATGAGTAAAGATTGAATCTTTGAATGAAATTACCTCAATCAAGGTACCTATTCTGTCACTAAACCTTTTTAATGTATAAAGATTGAATCTTTGAAAGAACATGAGAGTTTTGAGTTCAACTTATTCGAGTTACCTATGAAGTTGCGAAGAGTGTTTTAATGACTAAAGATTGAATCTTTGAATGAAACTAGCTCAATACAGGTACTTATTTTGTTAGTAGACCTTTTTAATGTATAAAGACTGTATCTTTGAAAGAAAATGAGAGTTTTGAGTTAAACTTATTCACGTTCCCTGTAACGTTCCAAAGAGTGTTTTAATGAGTAAATATTGAATCTTTGAATGTAATTACCTCAATCAAGGTAGCTATTATGTCACTAGACCTTTTTAATGTACAAAGATTGAATCTTGGAAAGAAAGTGAGAGTTTTGAGTTTAACTTATTCGAGTTACCTATGAAGTCGCGAAGAGTGTTTTAATGAATAAAGATTGAATCTTTGAATGAAAACACCTCAATAAAGGTACCTATTATGTTACTAGACCTTTTTAATGTCTAAAGATTGAATCTTTTGAATAAAATGATAGTTCTGAGTTCAACTTATTCGATTTACCTATGAAGTCGTGAACAGTGTTTTAATGACTAAATAATGAATCTTTGAATGAAACTACCGTAGTAAAGGTACCTATTATGTTACAAGACCTTTTTAGTGTATAAAGATTGAATCTTGGAAAGAAAATGACTGTTTTGAGTTAAACTTATTCGAGTTCCCTATGACATCCCGAAGAGTATTTCAACGAGTAAAGATTGAATCTTTGATTGAAATTACTTGAATCAAGGGACTTATTTTGTCCCTGGACCTTTTATATATAAAGATTGAATCTTTAAAAAGAAATGAGCGTTATGAGTTGAACCTATCCGAGTTCCCTATGACGTCCCGAATAGTGTTTTAACGCATAAGGATTGAATCTTTGTATGAAATTACCTCAATAGAGGTACTTATTATGTCACTAGACCTTTTTAATGTATAAAGGTTCAAGCTTTGAAAGAAAATGGGAGTTTTGAGTTAAACATATTTGAGTTCCCTGCGACGTCTCGAAGAGTGTTTTAAAGAGTAAATATTGAATCTTTGAATGAAATTACCTCAATCAAGGTACCTATTATGTCACTAGACTTTTTTGATGTATAAAGATTGAATATTTGTAAAGAACTACGAGTTTTGAGTTAAAGTTATTTGAGTTCCCTTTGACGTCACGAAGCGTGTTTTACTGAGTAAAGATTGAATCTTTGAACGAAATTATCTCAATCAATGTACCTATTATGTCAGTAGACCTTTTTGATGTATAAAGATGGAATCTTTGAAAAAAATGAGAGTATTGAGTTTAACTTATTCGAGTTACCTATGAAGTCGCGAAGAGTGTTTTAATGACCAAAGATTGAATCTTCGAATTAAAATTCCTCAATACCGGAACCTATTATGTTACTAGATCTTTTTGATGCATAAAGATTGAATTTTTGAAAGAAAATTAGAGTTTTGAGTTAAACTTATTCGAGTTCCTTTTGACATCCCGAAGAGTGTTTTAATGAATAAAGATTGAATCTTTGAATGAAATTACCTCAATCGGGGTACCTATTAAGTCACTAGAAATTTTTATTTTATAAAGATTGAATCTTTGAAAAGAAATGAGAGTTTTGAGTTAAAGTTATTCGGGTTCCCTTTGACGTCATGAAGAGTGTTTTAATGAGTAAAGATTGAATCTTTGAATGAAATTACCTCAATCAAGGTACCTATTCTACCACTAGACCTTTGTAATGTATAAAGATTGAATCTTTGAAAGAAAATGAGTGTTTTGAGTTTAACTTATTCGAGTTACCTATGAAATCGCGAAGAGTGTTTTAATGACTGAAGATGGAATCTTTGAATGAAAAATACCACAATAAAGGTACCAATTCTGTTACTAGACCTTCCCAATGTATAAAGATTGAATCTTTGAAAGAAAATAAGATTTTTGAGTTAAACTTATTCGAGTTCCCTGTAACGTCCCGAAGAGTGTCTTAATGAGTAAAGATTGAATCATTGAATGAAATTACCTCAATCAAGGTAGCTATTACATCACTAGACCTTTTTAATTTATAAAGATTGACGTTTTGAAAAGAAATGAGTGTTTCAAGTTAAAGTTATTCAAGTTCCCTTTGACGTCACGAAGAGTGTTTTAATGAGTAAAGATTGAATCTTTGAATGAAATTACCTCAATCAAGGTACCTATTCTGTCACTAAACCTTTTTAATGTATAAAGATTGAATCTTTGAAAGAACATGAAAGTTTTGAGTTCAACTTATTCGAGTTACCTATGAAGTTGCGAAGAGTGTTTTAATGACTAAAGATTAAATCTTTGAATGAAACTAGCTTAATATAGGTACTTATTTTGTTAGTAGACCTTTTTAATGTATAAAGACTGTATCTTTGAAAGAAAATGAGAGTTTTGAGTTAAACTTATTCACGTTCCCTGTAACGTCCCAAAGAGTGTTTTAAAGAGTAAATATTGAATCTTTGAATGTAATTACCTCAATCAAGGTAGCTATTATGTCACTAGACCTTTTTAATGTACAAAGATTGAATCTTGGAAAGAAAGTGAGAGTTTTGAGTTTAACTTATTCGAGTTACCTATGAAGTCGCGAAGAGTGTTTTAATGAATAAAGATTGAATCTTTGAATGAAAACCCCTCAATAAAGGTACCTATTATGTTACTAGACCTTTTTAATGTCTAAAGATTGAATCTTTGGAATAAAATGATAGTTCTGAGTTCAACTTATTCGATTTACCTATGAAGTCGTGAACAGTGTTTTAATGACTAAATAATGAATCTTTGAATGAAAATACCGTAGTAAAGGTACCTATTATGTTACAAGACCTTTTTAATGT
The DNA here is from genome assembly GCF_030987335.1 of Cornus florida. Classification (NCBI taxonomy): domain Eukaryota; kingdom Viridiplantae; phylum Streptophyta; class Magnoliopsida; order Cornales; family Cornaceae; genus Cornus; species Cornus florida. The sequence goes on from NW_026775573.1 coordinate 102,071,617, forward strand.
ATAAAGATTGAATCTTGGAAAGAAAATGACTGTTTTGAGTTAAACTTATTCGAGTGCCCTATGACATCCCGAAGAGTATTTCAACGAGTAAAGATTGAATCTTTGATTGAAATTACTTGAATCAAGGGACTTATTTTGTCCCTGGACCTTTTATATATAAAGATTGAATCTTTAAAAAGAAATGAGCGTTATGAGTTGAACCTATCCGAGTTCCCTATGACGTAAAGAATAGTGTTTTAACGCGTAAGGATTGAATCTTTCTTTGAAATTACCTCAATAGAGGTACTTATTATGTCACTAGACCTTTTTAATGTATAAAGGTTCAAGCTTTGAAAGAAAATGAGAGTTTTGAGTTAAACATATTCGAGTTCCCTGCGACGTCTCGAAGAGTGTTTTAAAGAGTAAATATTGAATCTTTGAATGAAATTACCTCAATCAAGGTACCTATTATGTCACTAGACCTTTTTGATGTATAAAGATTGAATATTTGTAAAGAACTACGAGTTTTGAGTTAAAGTTATTTGAGTTCCCTTTGACGTCACGAAGCGTGTTTTAATGAGTAAAGATTGAATCTTTGAACGAAATTATCTCAATCAATGTACCTATTATGTCAGTAGACCTTTTTAATGTATAAAGATGGAATCTTTGAAAAAAATGAGAGTATTGAGTTTAACTTATTCGAGTTACCTATGAAGTCGCGAAGAGTGTTTTAATGACCAAAGATTGAATATTCGAATGAAAATTCCTCAATACAGGAACCTATTATGTTACTAGATCTTTTTGATGTATAAAGATTGAATCTTTGAAAGAAAATTAGAGTTTTGAGTTAAACTTGTTCGTGTTCCTTTTGACATCCCGTAGAGTGTTTTAATGAATAAAGATTGAATCTTTGAGTGAAATTACCTCAATCGAGGTACCTATTAAGTCACTAGAAATTTTTATTGTATAAAGATTGAATCTTTGAAAAGAATTGAGAGTTTTGAGTTAAAGTTATTCGAGTTCCCTTTGACGTCACGAAGAGTGTTTTAATGAGTAAAGATTGAATCTTTGAATGAAATTACCTCAATCAAGGTACCTATTCTACCACTAGACCTTTGTAATGTATAAAGATTGAATCTTTGAAAGAAAATGAGTGTTTTGAGTTTAACTTATTCGAGTTACCTATGAAATCGCGAAGAGTGTTTTAATGACTGAAGATGGAATCTTTGAATGAAAAATACCACAATAAAGGTACCAATTCTGTTACTAGACCTTCCCAATGTATAAAGATTGAATCTTTGAAAGAAAATGAGATTTTTGAGTTAAACTTATTCGAGTTCCCTGTAACGTCCCGAAGAGTGTCTTAATGAGTAAAGATTGAATCATTGAATGAAATTACCTCAATCAAGGTAGCTATTACATCACTAGACCTTTTTAATTTATAATGATTGACGTTTTGAAAAGAAATGAGTGTTTCGAGTTAAAGTTATTCAAGTTCCCTTTGACGTCACGAAGAGTGTTTTAATGAGTAAAGATTGAATCTTTGAATGAAATTACCTCAATCAAGGTACCTATTCTGTCACTAAACCTTTTTGATGTATAAGGATTGAATCTTTGAAAGAACATGAGAGTTTTGAGTTCAACTTATTCGAGTTACCTATGAAGTTGCGAAGAGTGTTTTAATGACTAAAGATTGAATCTTTGAATGAAACTAGCTCAATAAAGGTACTTATTTTGTTAGTAGACCTTTTTAATGTATAAAGACTGTATCTTTGAAAGAAAATGAGAGTTTTGAGTTAAACTTATTCACGTTACCTGTAACGTCCCAAAGAGTGTTTTAATGAGTAAATATTGAATCTTTGAATGTAATTACCTCAATCAAGGTAGCTATTATGTCACTAGACCTTTTTAATGTACAAAGATTGAATCTTGGAAAGAAAGTGAGAGTTTTGAGTTTAACTTATTCGAGTTACCTATGAAGTCGCGAAGAGTGTTTTAATTAATAAAGATTGAATCTTTGAATGAAAACACCTCAATAAAGGTACCTACTATGTTACTAGACCTTTTTAATGTCTAAAGATTGAATCTTTGGAATAAAATGATAGTTCTGAGTTCAACTTATTCGATTTACCTATGAAGTCGTGAACAGTGTTTTAATGACTAAATAATGAATCTTTGAATGAAAATACCGTAGTAAAGGTACCTATTATGTTACAAGACCTTTTTAATGTATAAAGATTGAATCTTGGAAAGAAAATGACTGTTTTGAGTTAAACTTATTCGAGTTCCCTATGACATCCCGAAGAGTATTTCAACGAGTAAAGATTGAATCTTTGATTGAAATTACTTGATTCAAGGGACTTATTTTGTCCCTGGACCTTTTATATATAAAGATTGAATCTTTAAAAAGAAATGAGCGTTATGAGTTGAACCTATCCGAGTTCCCTATGACGTCCTGAATAGTGTTTTAACGCGTAAGGATTGAATCTTTGTATGAAATTACCTCAATAGAGGTACTTATTATGTCACTAGACCTTTTTAATGTATAAAGGTTCAAGCTTTGAAAGAAAATGAGAGTTTTGAATTAAACATATTCGAGTTCCCTGCGACGTCTCGAAGAGTGTTTTAAAGAGTAAATATTGAATCTTTGAATGAAATTACCTCAATCAAGGTACCTATTATGTCACTAGACCTTTTTAATGTATAAAGATTGAATATTTGTAAAGAACTACGAGTTTTGAGTTAAAGTTATTTGAGTTTCCGTTGACGTCACGAAGCGTGTTTTAATGAGTAAAGATTGAATCTTTGAACGAAATTATCTCAATCAATGTACCTATTATGTCAGTAGACCTTTTTAATGTATAAAGATGGAATCTTTGAAAAAAATGAGAGCATTGAGTTTAACTTATTCGAGTTACCTATGAAGTCGCGAAGAGTGTTTTAATGACCAAAGATTGAATCTTCGAATGAAAATTCCTCAATACAGGAACCTATTATGTTACTAGATCTTTTTGATGTATAAAGATTGAATCTTTGAAAGAAAATTAGAGTTTTGAGTTAAACTTGTTCGAGTTCCTTTTGACATCCCGAAGAGTGTTTTAATGAATAAAGATTGAATCTTTGAATGAAATTACCTCAATCGAGGTACCTATTAAGTCACTAGAAATTTTTATTGTATAAAGATTGAATCTTTGAAAAGAAATGAGAGTTTTGCGTTAAAGTTATTCGAGTTCCCTTTGACGTCACGAAGAGTGTTTTACTGAGTAAAGGTTGAATCTTTGAATGAAATTACCTCAATCAAGGTACCTATTCTACCACTAGACCTTTGTAATGTATAAAGATTGAATCTTTGAAAGAAAATGAGTGTTTTGAGTTTAACTTATTCGAGTTACCTATGAAATCGCGAAGAGTGTTTTAATGACCGAAGATGGAATCTTTGAATGAAAAATACCACAATAAAGGTACCATTTCTGTTACTAGACCTTCCCAATGTATAAAGATTGAATCTTTGAAAGAAAATGATATTTTTGAGTTAAACTTATTCGAGTTCCCTGTAACGTCCCGAAGAGTGTCTTAATGAGTAAAGATTGAATCATTGAATGAAATTACCTCAATCAAGGTAGCTATTACATCACTAGACCTTTTTAATTTATAAAGATTGACGTTTTGAAAAGAAATGAGTGTTTCGAGTTAAAGTTATTCAAGTTCCCTTTGACGTCACGAAGAGTGTTTTAATGAGTAAAGATTGAATCTTTGAATGAAATTACCTCAATCAAGGTACCTATTCTGTCACTAAACCTTTTTAATGTATAAGGATTGAATCTTTGAAAGAACATGAGAGTTTTGAGTTCAACTTATTCGAGTTACCTATGAAGTTGCGAAGAGTGTTTTAATGACTAAAGATTGAATCTTTGAATGAAACTACCTCAATAAAGGTACTTATTTTGTTAGTAGACCTTTTTATTGTATAAAGACTGTATCTTTGAAAGAAATGAGAGTTTTGAGTTAAACTTATTCACGTTCCCTTAACGTCCCAAAGAGTGTTTTAATGAGTAAATATTGAATCTTTGAATGTAATTACCTCAATCAAGGTAGCTATTATGTCACTAGACCTTTTTAATGTACAAAGATTGAATCTTGGAAAGAAATTGAGAGTTTTGAGTTTAACTTATTCGAGTTAGCTATGAAGTCGCGAAGAGTGTTTTAATGAATAAAGATTGAATCTTTGAATGAAAACACCTCAATAAAGGTACCTATTATGTTACTAGACCTTTTTAATGTCTAAAGATTGAATCTTTGGAATAAAATGATAGTTCTGAGTTCAACTTATTCGATTTACCTATGAAGTCATGAACAGTGTTTTAATGACTAAATAATGAATCTTTGAATGAAAATACCGTAGTAAAGGTACCTATTATGTTACAAGACCTTTTTAATGTATAAAGATTGAATCTTGGAAAGAAAATGACTGTTTTGAGTTAAACTTATTCGAGTTCCCTATGACATCCCGAAGAGTATTTCAACGAGTAAAGATTGAATCTTTGATTGAAATTACTTGAATCAAGGGACTTATTTTGTCCCTGGACCTTTTATATATAAAGATTGAATCTTTAAAAAGAAATGAGCGTTATAAGTTGAACCTATCCGAGTTCCCTATGACGTCCCGAATAGTGTTTTAACGCGTAAGGATTGAATCTTTGTATGAAATTACCTCAATAGAGGCACTTATTATGTCACTAGACCTTTTTAATGTATAAAGGTTCAAGCTTTGAAAGAAAATAAGAGTTTTGAGTTAAACATAATCGAGTTCCCTGCGACATCTCGAAGAGTGTTTTAAAGAGTAAATATTGAATCTTTGAATGAAATTACCTCAATCAAGGTACCTATTATGTCACTAGACCTTTTTGATGTATAAAGACTGAATATTTGTAAAGAACTACGAGTTTTGAGTTAAAGTTATTTGAGTTCCCTTTGACGTCACGAAGAGTGTTTTAATGAGTAAAGATTGAATCTTTGAACGAAATTATCTCAATCAATGTACCTATTATGTCAGTAGACCTTTTTGATGTATAAAGATGGAATCTTTGAAAAAAATGAGAGTATTGAGTTTAACTTATTCGAGTTACCTATGAAGTCGTGAAGAGTGTTTTAATGACCAAAGATTGAATCTTCGAATGAAAATTCCTCAATACCGGAACCTAATATGTTACTAGATCTTTTTGATGTATAAAGATTGAATCTTTGAAAGAAAATTAGAGTTTTGAGTTAAACTTATTCGAGTTCCTTTTGACATCCCGAAGAGTGTTTTAATGAATAAAGATTGAATCTTTGAATGAAATTACCTCAATCGAGGTACATATTAAGTCACTAGAAATTTTTATTGTATAAAGATTGAATCTTTGAAAAGAAATGGGAGTTTTGAGTTAAAGTTATTCGGGTTCCCTTTGACGTCACGAAGAGTGTTTTAATGAGTAAAGATTGAATCTTTCAATGAAATTACATCAATCAAGGTACCTATTCTACCACTAGACCTTTGTAATGTATAAAGATTGAATCTTTGAAAGAAAATGAGTGTTTTGAGTTTAACTTATTCGAGTTACCTATGAAATCGCGAAGAGTGTTTTAATGACCAAAGATTGAATCTTCGAATGAAGATTCCAAAATACCGGAACCTATTATGTTACTAGATCTTTTTGATGTATAAAGATTGAATCTTTGAAAGAAAATTGGAGTTTTGAGTTAAACTTATTCGAGTTTCTTTTGACATCCCGAAGAGTGTTTTAATGAATAAAGATTGAATCTTTGAATGAAATTACCTCAATCGAGGTACCTATTAAGTCACTAGAAATTTTTATTGTATAAAGATTGAATCTTTGAAAAGAAATGAGAGTTTTGAGTTAAAGTTATTCGAGTTCCCTTTGACGTCACGAAGATTGTTTTAATGAGTAAAGATTGAATCTTTGAATGAAATTACCTCAATCAAGGTACCTATTCTGTCACTAAACCTTTTTAATGTATAAAGATTGAATCTTTGAAAGAATATGAGAGTTTTGAGTTCAACTTATTCGAGTTACCTATGAAGTTGCGAAGAGTGTTTTAATGACTAAAGATTGAATCTTTGAATGAAACTAGCTCAATACAGGTACTTATTTTGTTAGTAGACCTTTTTAATGTATAAAGACTGTATCTTTGAAAGAAAATGAGAGTTTTGAGTTAAACTTATTCACGTTCCCTGTAACGTCCCAAAGAGTGTTTTAATGAGTAAATATTGAATCTTTCAATCTAATTACCTCAATCAAGGTAGCTATTATGTCACTAGACCTTTTTAATGTACAAAGATTGAATCTTGGAAAGAAAGTGAGAGTTTTGAGTTTAACTTATTCGAGTTACCTATGAAGTCGCGAAGAGTGTTTTAATGAATAAAGATTGAATCTTTGAATGAAAACACCTCAATAAAGGTACCTATTATGTTACTAGACCTTTTTAATGTCTAAAGATTGAATCTTTGGAATAAAATGATAATTCTGAGTTCAACTTATTCGATTTACCTATGAAGTCGTGAACAGTGTTTTAATGACTAAATAATGAATCTTTGAATGAAACTACCGTAGTAAAGGTACCTATTATGTTACAAAACCTTTTTAGCGTATAAAGATTGAATCTTGGAAAGAAAATGACTGTTTTGAGTTAAACTTATTCAAGTTCCCTATGACATCCCGAAGAGTATTTCAACGAGTAAAGATTGAATCTTTGATTGAAATTACTTGAATCAAGGGACTTATTTTGTCCCTGGACCTTTTATATATAAAGATTGAATCTTTAAAAAGAAATGAGCGTTATGAGTTGAACCTATCCGAGTTCCCTATGACGTCCTGAATAGTGTTTTAACGCGTAAGGATTGAATCTTTGTATGAAATTACCTCAATAGAGGTACTTATTATGTTACTAGACCTTTTTAATGTATAAAGGTTCAAGCTTTGAAAGAAAATGAGAGTTTTGAGTTAAACATATTCGAGTTCCCTGCGACGTCTCGAAGAGTGTTTTAAAGAGTAAATATTGAATCTTTGAATGAAATTACCTCAATCAAGGTACCTATTATGTCACTAGACCTTTTTAATGTATAAAGATTGAATATTTGTAAAGAACTTCGAGTTTTGAGTTAAAGTTATTTGAGTTTCCTTTGACGTCACGAAGCGTGTTTTAATGAGTAAAGATTGAATCTTTGAACGAAATTATCTCAATCAGTGTACCTATTATGTCAGTAGACCTTTTTAATGTATAAAGATGGAATCTTTGAAAAAAATGAGAGCATTGAGTTTAACTTATTCGAGTTACCTATGAAGTCGCGAAGAGTGTTTTAATGACCAAATATTGAATCTTCGAATGAAAATTCCTCGATACAGGAACCTATTATGTTACTAGATCTTTTTGATGTATAAAGATTGAATCTTTGAAAGAAAATTAGAGTTTTGAGTTAAACTTGTTCGAGTTCCTTTTGACATCCCGAAGAGTGTTTTGATGAATAAAGATTGAATCTTTGAATGAAATTACCTCAATCGAGGTACCTATTAAGTCACTAGAAATTTTTATTGTATAAAGATTGAATCTTTGAAAAGAAATGAGAGTTTTGCGTTAAAGTTATTCAAGTTCCCTTTGACATCACGAAGAGTGTTTTAATGAGTAAAGATTGAATCTTTGAATGAAATTACCTCAATCAAGGTACCTATTCTACCACTAGACCTTTGTAATGTATAAAGATTGAATCTTTGAAGGAAAATGAGTGTTTTGAGTTTAACTTATTCGAGTTACCTATGAAATCGCGAAGAGTGTTTTAATGACCGAAGATGGAATCTTTGAATGAAAAATACCATAATAAAGGTACCATTTCTGTTACTAGACCTTCCCAATGTATAAAGATTGAATCTTTGAAAGAAAATGAGATTTTTGAGTTAAACTTATTCGAGTTCCCTGTAACGTCCCGAAGAGTGTCTTAATGAGTAAAGATTGAATCATTGAATGAAATTACCTCAATCAAGGTAGCTATTACATCACTAGACCTTTTTAATTTATAAAGATTGACGTTTTGAAAAGAAATGAGTGTTTCGAGTTAAAGTTATTCAAGTTCCCTTTGACGTCACGAAGAGTGTTTTAATGAGTAAAGATTGAATCTTTGAAAGAAATTACCTCAATCAAGGTACCTATTCTGTCACTAAACCTTTTTAATGTATAAGGATTGAATCTTTGAAAGAACATGAGAGTTTTGAGTTCAACTTATTCGAGTTACCTATGAAGTTGAGAAGAGTGTTTTAATGACTAAAGATTGAATCTTTGAATAAAACTACCTCAATAAAGGTACTTATTTTGTTAGTAGACCTTTTTAATGTATAAAGACTGTATCTTTGAAAGAAATGAGAGTTTTGAGTTAAACTTATTCACGTTCCCTGTAACGTCCCAAAGAGTGTTTTAATGAGTAAATATTGAATCTTTGAATGTAATTACCTCAATCAAGGTAGCTATTATGTCACTAGACCTTTTTAATGTACAAAGATTGAATCTTGGAAAGAAATTGAGAGTTTTGAGTTTAACTTATTCGAGTTAGCTATGAAGTCGCGAAGAGTGTTTTAATGAATAAAGATTGAATCTTTGAATGAAAACACCTCAATAAAGGTACCTATTATGTTACTAGACCTTTTTAATGTCTAAAGATTGAATCTTTGGAATAAAATGATAGTTCTGAGTTCAACTTATTCGATTTACCTATGAAGTCATGAACAGTGTTTTAATGACTAAATAATGAATCTTTGAATGAAAATACCGTAGTAAAGGTACCTATTATGTTACAAGACCTTTTTAATGTATAAAGATTGAATCTTCGAAAGAAAATGACTGTTTTGAGTTAAACTTATTCGAGTTCCCTATGACATCCCGAAGAGTATTTCAACGACTAAAGATTGAATCTTTGATTGAAATTACTTGAATCAAGGGACTTATTTTGTCCCTGGACCTTTTATATATAAAGATTGAATCTTTAAAAAGAAATGAGCGTTATGAGTTGAACCTATCCGAGTTCCCTATGACGTCCTGAATAGTATTTTAACGCGTAAGGATTGAATCTTTGTATGAAATTACCTCAATAGAGGTACTTATTATGTCACTAGACCTTTTTAATGTATAAAGGTTCAAGCTTTGAAAGAAAATGAGAGTTTTGAGTTAAACATATTCGAGTTCCCTGCGACGTCTCGAAGAGTGTTTTAAAGAGTAAATATTGAATCTTTGAATGAAATTATCTCAATCAAGGTACCTATTATGTCACTAGACCTTTTTAATGTATAAAGATTGAATATTTGTAAAGAACTACGAGTTTTGAGTTAAAGTTATTTGAGTTTCCTTTGACGTCACGAAGCGTGTTTTAATGAGTAAAGATTGAATCTTTGAACGAAATTATCTCAATCAATGTACCTATTATGTGAGTAGACCTTTTTAATGTATAAAGATGGAATCTTTGAAAAAAATGAGAGCATTGAGTTTAACTTATTCGAGTTACCTATGAAGTCGCGAAGAGTGTTTTAATGACCAAAGATTGAATCTTCGAATGAAAATTCCTCAATACAGGAACCTATTATGTTACTAGATCTTTTTGATGTATAAAGATTGAATCTTTGAAAGAAAATTAGAGTTTTGAGTTAAACTTGTTCGAGTTCCTTTTGACATCCCGAAGAGTGTTTTAATGAATAAAGATTGAATCTTTGAATGAAATTACCTCAATCGAGGTACCTATTAAGTCACTAGAAATTTTTATTGTATAAAGATTGAATCTTTGAAAAGACATGAGAGTTTTGCGTTAAAGTTATTCGAGTTCCCTTTGACGTCACGAAGAGTGTTTTAATGAGTAAAGATTGAATCTTTGAATGAAATTACCTCAATCAAGGTACCTATTCTACCACTAGACCTTTGTAATGTATAAAGATTGAATCTTTGAAAGAAAATGAGTGTTTTGAGTTTAACTTATTCGAGTTACCTATGAAATCGCGAAGAGTGTTTTAATGACCGAAGATGGAATCTTTGAATGAAAAATACCACAATAAAGGTACCATTTCTGTTACTAGACCTTCCCAATGTATAAAGATTGAATCTTTGAAAGAAAATGAGATTTTTGAGTTAAACTTATTCGAGTTCCCTGTAACGTCCCGAAGAGTGTCTTAATGAGTAAAGATTGAATCATTGAATGAAATTACCTCAATCAAGGTAGCTATTACATCACTAGACCTTTTTAATTTATAAAGATTGACGTTTTGAAAAGAAATGAGTGTTTCGAGTTAAAGTTATTCAAGTTCCCTTTGACGTCACGAAGAGTGTTTTAATGAGTAAAGATTGAATCTTTGAATGAAATTACCTCAATCAAGGTACCTATTCTGTCACTAAACCTTTTTAATGTATAAGGATTGAATCTTTGAAAGAACATGAGAGTTTTGAGTTCAACTTATTCGAGTTACCTATGAAGTTGAGAAGAGTGTTTTAATGACTAAAGATTGAATCTTTGAATGAAACTACCTCAATAAAGGTACTTATTTTGTTAGTAGACCTTTTTAATGTATAAAGACTGTATCTTTGAAAGAAGTGAGAGTTTTGAGTTAAACTTATTCACGTTCCCTGTAACGTCCCAAAGAGTGTTTTAATGAGTAAATATTGGATCTTTGAATGTAATTACCTCAATCAAGGTAGCTATTATGTCACTAGACCTTTTTAATGTACAAAGATTGAATCTTAGAAAGAAATTGAGAGTTTTGAGTTTAACTTATTCGAGTTAGCTATGAAGTCGCGAATTGTGTTTTAATGAATAAAGATTGAATCTTTGAATGAAAACACCTCAATAAAGGTACCTATTATGTTACTAGACCTTTTTAATGTCTAAAGATTGAATCTTTGGAATAAAATGATAGTTCTGAGTTCAACTTATTCGATTCACCTATGAAGTCATGAACAGTGTTTTAATGACTAAATAATGAATCTTTGAATGAAAATACCGTAGTAAAGGTACCTATTATGTTACAAGACCTTTTTAATGTATAAAGATTGAATCTTGGAAAGAAAATGACTGTTTTGAGTTAAACTTATTCGAGTTCCCTATGACATCCCGAAGAGTATTTCAACGAGTAAAGATTGAATCTTTGATTGAAATTACTTGAATCAAGGGACTTATTTTGTCCCTGGACCTTTTATATATAAAGATTGAATCTTTAAAAAGAAATGAGCGTTATGAGTTGAACCTATCCGAGTTCCCTAAGACGTCTTGAATAGTGTTTTAACGCGTAAGGATTGAATCTTTGTATGAAATTACCTCAATAGAGGTACTTATGATGTCACTAGACCTTTTTAATGTATAAAGGTTCAAGCTTTGAAAGAAAATGAGAGTTTTGAGTTAAACATATTCGAGTTCCCTGCGACGTCTCGAAGAGTGTTTTAAAGAGTAAATATTGAATCTTTGAATGAAATTACCTCAATCAAGGTACCTATTATGTCACTAGACCTTTTTAATGTATAAAGATTGAATATTTGTAAAGAATTACGAGTTTTGAGTTAAAGTTATTTGAGTTTCCTTTGACGTCACGAAGCGTGTTTTAATGAGTAAAGATTGAATCTTTGAACGAAATTATCTCAATCAATGTACCTATTATGTCAGTAGACCTTTTTAATGTATAAAGATGGAATCTTTGAAAAAAATGAGAGCATTGAGTTTAACTTATTCGAGTTACCTATGAAGTCGCGAAGAGTGTTTTATTGACCAAAGATTGAATCTTCGAATGAAAATTCCCCAATACAGGAACCTATTATGTTACTAGATCTTTTTGATGTATAAAGATTGAATCTTTGAAAGAAAATTAGAGTTTTGAGTTAAACTTGTTCGAGTTCCTTTTGACATCCCGAAGAGTGTTTTAATGAATAAAGATTGAATCTTTGAATGAAATTACCTCAATCGAGGTACCTATTAAGTCACTAGAAATTTTTATTATATAAAGATTGAATCTTTGAAAAGAAATGAGAGTTTTGCGTTAAAGTTATTCGAGTTCCCTTTGACGTCACGAAGAGTGTTTTAATGAGTAAAGATTGAATCTTTGAATGAAATTACCTCAATCAAGGTACCTATTCTACCACTAGACCTTTGTAATGTATAAAGATTGAATCTTTGAAAGAAAATGAGTGTTTTGAGTTTAACTTATTCGAGTTACCTATGAAATCGCGAAGAGTGTTTTAATGACCGAAGATGGAATCTTTGAATGAAAAATACCACAATAAAGGTACCATTTCTGTTACTAGACCTTCCCAATGTATAAAGATTGAATCTTTGAAAGAAAATGAGATTTTTGAGTTAAACTTATTCGAGTTCCCTGTAACGTCCCGAAGAGTGTCTTAATGAGTAAAGATTGAATCATTGAATGAAATTACCTCAATCAAGGTAGCTATTACATCACTAGACCTTTTTAATTTATAAAGATTGACGTTTTGAAAAGAAATGAGTGTTTCGAGTTAAAGTTATTCAAGTTCCCTTTGACGTCACGAAGAGTGTTTTAATGAGTAAAGATTGAATCTTTGAATGAAATTACCTCAATCAAGGTACCTATTCTGTCACTAAACCTTTTTAATGTATAAGGATTGAATCTTTGAAAGAACATGAGAGTTTTGAGTTCAACTTATTCGAGTTACCTATGAAGTTGAGAAGAGTGTTTTAATGACTAAAGATTGAATCTTTGAATGAAACTACCTCAATAAAGGTACTTATTTTGTTAGTAGACCTTTTTAATGTATAAAGACTGTATCTTTGAAAGAAATGAGAGTTGTGAGTTAAACTTATTCACGTTCCCTGTAACGTCCCAAAGAGTGTTTTAATGAGTAAATATTGAATCTTTGAATGTAATTACCTCAATCAAGGTAGCTATTATGTCAGTAGACCTTTTTAATGTACAAAGATTGAATCTTGGAAAGAAATTGAGAGTTTTGAGTTTAACTTATTCGAGTTAGCTACGAAGTCGCGAAGAGTGTTTTAATGAATAAAGATTGAATCTTTGAATGAAAACACCTCAATAAAGGTACCTATTATGTTACTAGACCTTTTTAATGTCTAAAGATTGAATCTTTGGAATAAAATGATAGTTCTGAGTTCAACTTATTCGATTTACCTATGAAGTCATGAACAGTGTTTTAATGACTAAATAATGAATCTTTGAATGAAAATACCGTAGTAAAGGTACCTATTATGTTACAAGACCTTTTTAATGTATAAAGATTGAATCTTGGAAAGAAAATGACTGTTTTGAGTTAAACTTATTCGAGTTCCCTATGACATCCCGAAGAGTATTTCAACGAGTAAAGATTGAATCTTTGATTGAAATTACTTGATTCAAGGGACTTATTTTGTCCTTGGAACTTTTATATATAAAGATGGAATCTTTAAAAAAAATGAGCGTTATGAGTTGAACCTATTCGAGTTCCCTATGACGTCCCGAATAGTGTTTTAACGCGTAAGGATTGAATCTTTGTATGAAATTACCACAATAGAGGTACTTATTATGTCACTAGACCTTTTTAATGTATAAAGGTTCAAGCTTTGAAAGAAAATGAGAGTTTTGAGTTAAACATATTCGAGTTCCCTGGGACGTCTCGAAGAGTGTTTTAAAGAGTAAATATTGAATCTTTGAATGAAATTACCTCAATCAAGGTACCTATTATGTCACTAGACCTTTTTGATGTATAAAGATTGAATATTTGTAAAGAACTACGAGTTTTGAGTTAAAGTTATTTGAGTTCCCTTTGACGTCACGAAGCGTGTTTTAATGAGTAAAGATTGAATCTTTGAACGAAATTATCTCAATCAATGTACCTATTATGTCAGTAGACCTTTTTAGTGTATAAAGATGGAATCTTTGAAAAAAATGAGAGTGTTCAGTTTAACTTATTCGAGTTACCTATGAAGTCGCGAAGAGTGTTTTAATGACCAAAGATTGAATCTTCGAATGAAAATTCCTCAATACAGGAACCTATTATGTTACTAGATCTTTTTGATATATAAAGATTGAATCTTTGAAAGAAAATTAGAGTTTTGAGTTAAACTTGTTCGTGTTCCTTTTAACATCCCGAAGAGTGTTTTAATGAATAAAGATTGAATCTTTGAATGAAATTACCTCAATCGAGGTACCTATTAAGTCACTAGAAATTTTTATTGTATAAAGATTAAATCTTTGAAAAGAAATGAGAGTTTTGAGTTAAAGTTTTTCGAGTTCCCTTTGACGTCACGAAGAGTGTTTTAATGAGTAAAGATTAAATCTTTGAATGAAATTACCTCAATCAAGGTACCTATTCTACCACTAGACCTTTGTAATGTATAAAGATTGAATCTTTGAAAGAAAATGAGTGTTTTGAGTTTAACTTATTCGAGTTACCTATGAAATCACAAAGAGTGTTTTAATGACTGAAGATGGAATCTTTGAATGAAAAATACCACAATAAAGGTACCAATTCTGTTACTAGACCTTCCCAATGTATAAAGATTGAATCTTTGAAAGAAAATGAGATTTTTGAGTTAAACTTATTCGAGTTCCCTGTAACGTCCCGAAGAGTGTCTTAATGAGTAAAGATTGAATCATTGAATGAAATTACCTCAATCAAGGTAGCTATTACGTCACTAGACCTTTTTAATTTATAAAGATTGACGTTTTGAAAAGAAATGAGTGTTTCGAGTTAAAGTTATTCAAGTTCCCTTTGACGTCACGAGGAGTGTTTTAATGAGTAAAGATTGAATCTTTGAATGAAATTACCTCAATCAAGGTACCTATTCTGTCACTAAACCTTTTTAATGTATAAGGATTGAATCTTTGAAAGAACATGAGAGTTTTGAGTTCAACTTATTCGAGTTACCTATGAAGTTGCGAAGAGTGTTTTAATGACTAAAGATTGAATCTTTGAATGAAACTACCTCAATAAAGGTACTTATTTTGTTAGTAGACCTTTTTAATGTATAAAGACTGTATCTTTAAAAGAAAATGAGAGTTTTGAGTTAAACTTATTCACGTTCCCTGTAACGTCCCAAAGAGTGTTTTAATGAGTAAATATTGAATCTTTGAATGTAATTACCTCAATCAAGGTAGCTATTATGTCACTAGACCTTTTTAATGTACAAAGATTGAATCTTGGAAAGAAAGTGAGAGTTTTGAGTTTAACTTATTCGAGTTACCTATGAAGTCGCGAAGAGTGTTTCAATGAATAAAGATTGAATCTTTGAATGAAAACACCTCAATAAAGGTACCTATTATGTTACTTGACCTTTTTAATGTCTAAAGATTGAATCTTTGGAATAAAATGATAGTTCTGAGTTCAACTTATTCGATTTACCTATGAAGTCATGAACAGTGTTTTAATGACTAAATAATGAATCTTTGAATGAAAATACCGTAGTAAAGGTACCTATTATGTTACAAGACCTTTTTAATGTATAAAGATTGAATCTAGGAAAGAAAATGACTGTTTTGAGTTAAACTTATTCGAGTTCCCTATGACATCCCGAAGAGTATTTCAACGAGTAAAGATTGAAACTTTGATTGAAATTACTTGAATCAAGGGACTTATTTTGTCCCTGGTCCTTTTATATATAAAGATTGAATCTTTAAAAAGAAATGAGCGTTATGAGTTGAACCTATCCGAGTTCCCTATGACGTCTCGAATAGTGTTTTAACGCGTAAGGATTGAATCTTTGTATGAAATTACCTCAATAGAGGTACTTATTATGTCACTAGACCTTTTTAATGTATAAAGGTTCAAGCTTTGAAAGAAAATGAGAGTTTTGAGTTAAACATATTCGAGTTCCCTGGGACGTCTCGAAGAGTGTTTTAAAGAGTAAATATTGAATCTTTGAATGAAATTACCTCAATCAAGGTACCTATTATGTCACTAGACCTTTTTGATGTATAAAGATTGAATATTTGTAAAGAACTACGAGTTTTGAGTTAAAGTTATTTGAGTTCCCTTTGACCTCACGAAGCGTGTTTTACTGAGTAAAGATTGAATCTTTGAACGAAATTATCTCAATCAATGTACCTATTATGTCAGTAGACCTTTTTAATTTATAAAGATGGAATCTTTGAAAAAAATGAGAGTATTGAGTTTAACTTATTCGAGTTACCTATGAAGTCGCGAAGAGTGTTTTAATGACCAAAGATTGAATCTTCGAATGAAAATTTCTCAATACAGGAACCTATTATGTTACTAGATCTTTTTGATGTATAAAGATTGAATCTTTAAAAGAAAATTAGAGTTTTGAGTTAAACTTGTTCGAGTTCCTTTTGACATCTCGAAGAGTGTTTTAATGAATAAAGATTGAATCTTTGAATTAAATTACCTCAATTGAGGTACCTATTAAGTCACTAGAAATTTTTATTGTATAGAGATTGAATCTTTGAAAAGAAATGTGAGTTTTGAGTTAAAGTTATTCGAGTTCCCTTTGACGTCACGAAGAGTGTTTTAATGAGTAAAGATTGAATCTTTGAATGAAATTACCTCAATCAAGGTACCTATTCTACCACTAGACCTTTGTAATGTATAAAGATTGAATCTTTGAAAGAAAATTAGTGTTTTGAGTTTAACTTATTTGAGTTACCTATGAAATCGCGAAGAGTGTTTTAATGACTGAAGATGGAATCTTTGAATGAAAAATACCACAATAAAGGTACCAATTCTGTTACTAGACTTTCCCAATGTATAAAGATTGAAGCTTTGAAAGAAAATGAGATTTTTGAGTTAAACTTATTCGAGTTCCCTGTAACGTCCCGAAGATTGTCTTAATGAGTAAAGATTGAATCATTGAATGAAATTAAGATTGAATCTTTGAAAGAACATGAGATTTTTGAGTTCAACTTATTCGAGTTACCTATGAAGTTGCGAAGAGTGTTTTAATGACTAAAGATTGAATCTTTGAACGAAACTATCTCAATAAAGGTACTTATTTTGTTAGTAGACCTTTTTAATGTATAAAGACTGTATCTTTGAAAGAAAATGAGAGTTTTGAGTTAAACTTATTCACGTTCCCTGGGACGTCCCAAAGAGTGTTTTAATGAGTAAATATTGAATCTTTGAATGTAATTACCTCAATCAAGGTAGCTATTACGTCACTAGACCTTTTTAATGTACAAAGATTGAATCTTGGAAAGAAAGTGAGAGTTTTGAGTTTAACTTATTCGAGTTACCTATGAAGTCGCGAAGAGTGTTTTAATGAATAAAGATTGAATCTTTGAATGAAACACCTCAATAAAGGTACCTATTATGTTACTAGACCTTTTTAATGTCTAAAGATTGAATCTTTGGAATAAAATGATAGTTCTGAGTTCAACTTATTTGATTTACCTATGAAGTCGTGAACAGTGTTTTAATGACTAAATAATGAATCTTTGAATGAAAATACCGTAGTAAAGGTACCTATTTTGTTACAAGACCTTTTTAATGTATAAAGATTGAATCTTGGAAAGAAAATGACTGTTTTGAGTTAAACTTATTCGAGTTCTCTATGACATCCCGAAGAGTATTTCAACGAGTAAAGATTGACTCTTTGATTGAAATTACTTGAATCAAGGGACTTATTTTGTCCCTGGACCTTTTATATATAAAGATTGAATCTTTAAAAAGAAATGAGCGTTATGAGTTGAACCTATCCGAGTTCCCTATGACGTCCCGAATAGTGTTTTAACGCGTAAGGATTGAATCTTTGTATGAAATTACCTCAATAGAGGTACTTATTATGTCACTAGACCTTTTTAATGTATAAAGGTTCAAGCTTTGAAAGAAAATGAGAGTTTTGAGTTAAACATATTCGAGTTCCCTACGACGTCTCGAAGAGTGTTTTAAAGAGTAAATATTGAATCTTTGAATGAAATTACCTCAATCAAGGTACCTATTATGTCACTAGACCTTTTTAATGTATAAAGATCGAATATTTGTAAAGAACTACGAGTTTTGAGTTAAAGTTATTTGAGTTCCTTTTGACGTCACGAAGCGTGTTTTAATGAGTAAAGATTGAATATTTGAACAAAATTATCTCAATCAATGTACCTATTATGTCAGTAGACCTTTTTAATGTATAAAGATGGAATCTTTGAAAAAAATGAGAGTATTGAGTTTAACTTATTCGAGTTACCTATGAAGTCGCGAAGAGTGTTTTAATGACCAAAGATTGAATCTTCGAATGAAAATTCCTCAATATAGGAACCTATTATGTTACTAGATCTTTTTGATGTATAAAGATTGAATCTTTGAAAGAAAATTAGAGTTTTGAGTTAAACTTGTTCGAGTTCCTTTTGACATCCCGAAGAGTGTTTTAATGAATAAAGATTGAATCTTTGAATGAAATTACCTCAATCGAGGTACCTATTAAGTCACTAGAAATTTTTATTGTATAAAGATTGAATCTTTGAAAAGAAATGAGAGTTTTGAGTTAAAGTTATTCGAGTTCCCTTTGACGTCACGAAGAGTGTTTTAATGAGTAAAGATTGAATCTTTGAATGAAATTACCTCAATCAAGGTACCTATTCTACCACTTGACCTTTGTAATGTATAAAGATTGAATCTTTGAAAGAAAATGAGTGTTTTGAGTTTAACTTATTCGAGTTACCTATGAAATCGCGAAGAGCGTTTTAATGACTGAAGATGGAATCTTTGAATGAAAAATACCACAATAAAGGTACCAATTCTGTTACTAGACCTTCCCAATGTATAAAGATTGAATCTTTGAAAGAAAATGAGATTTTTGAGTTAAACTTATTCGAGTTCCCTGTAACGTCCCGAAGAGTGTCTTAATGAGTAAAGATTGAATCATTGAATGAAATTACCTCAATCAAGGTAGCTATTACATCACTAGACCTTTTTAATTTATGAAGATTGACGTTTTGAAAAGAAATGAGTGTTTCGAGTTAAAGTTATTCAAGTCCCCTTTGACGTCACGAAGAGTGTTTTAATGAGTAAGGATTGAATCTTTGAATGAAATTACCTCAATCAAGGTACCTATTCTGTCACTAAACCTTTTTAATGTATAAGGATTGAATCTTTGAAAGAACATGAGAGTTTTGAGTTCAACTTATTCGAGTTACCTATGAAGTTGCGAAGAGTGTTTTAATGACTAAAGATTGAATCTTTGAATGAAACTACCTCAATAAAGGTACTTATTTTGTAAGTAGACCTTTTTAATGTATAAAGACTGTATCTTTGAAAGAAAATGAGAGTTTTGAGTTAAACTTATTCACGTTCCCTGTAACGTCCCAAAGAGTGTTTTAATGAGTAAATATTGAATCTTTGAATGTAATTACCTCAATCAAGGTAGCTATTATGTCACTAGACCTTTTTAATGTACAAAGATTGAATCTTGGAAAGAAAGTGAGAGTTTTGAGTTTAACTTATTCGAGTTACCTATGAAGTCGCGAAGAGTGTTTTAATGAATAAAGATTGAATCTTTGAATGAAAACACCTCAATAAAGGTACCTATTATGTTACTAGACCTTTTTAATGTCTAAAGATTGAATCTTTGGAATAAAATGATAGTTCTGAGTTCAACTTATTCGATTTACCTATGAAGTCGTGAACAGTGTTTTAATGACTAAATAATGAATCTTTGAATGAAAATACCATAGTAAAGGTACCTATTATGTTACAAGACCTTTTTAATGTATAAAGATTGAATCTTGGAAAGAAAATGACTGTTTTGAGTTAAACTTATTCGAGTTCTCTATGACATCCCGAAGAGTATTTCAACGAGTAAAGATTGAATCTTTGATTGAAATTACTTGAATCAAGGGACTTATTTTGTCCCTGGACCTTTTATATATAAAGATTGAATCTTTAAAAAGAAATGAGCGTTATGAGTTGAACCTATCCGAGTTCCCTATGACGTCCCGAATAGTGTTTTAACGCGTAAGGATTGAATCTTTGTATGAAATTACCTCAATAGAGGTACTTATTATGTCACTAGACCTTTTTAATGTATAAAGGTTCAAGCTTTGAAAGAAAATGAGAATTTTGAGTTAAACATATTCGAGTTCCCTACGACGTCTCGAAGAGTGTTTCAAAGAGTAAATATTGAATCTTTGAATGAAATTACCTCAATCAAGGTACCTATTATGTCACTAGACCTTTTTGATGTATAAAGATAGAATATTTGTAAAGAACTACGAGTTTTGAGTTAAAGTTATTTGAGTTTCCTTTGACGTCACGAAGCGTGTTTTAATGAGTAAAGATTGAATCTTTGAACGAAATTATCTCAATCAATGTACCTATTATGTCAGTAGACCTTTTTAATGTATAAAGACGGAATCTTTGAAAAAAATGAGAGTATTGAGTTTAACTTATTCGAGTTACCTATGAAGTCGCGAAGAGTGTTTTAATGACCAAAGATTGAATCTTCGAATGAAAATTCCTCAATACAGGAACCTATTATGTTACTAGATCTTTTTGATGTATAAAGATTGAATCTTTGAAAGAAAATTAGAGTTTTGAGTTAAACTTGTTCGAGTTCCTTTTGACGTCCCGAAGAGTGTTTTAATGAATAAAGATTGAATCTTTGAATGAAATTACCTCAATCGAGGTACCTATTAAGTCACTAGAAATTTTTATTATATAAAGATTGAATCTTTGAAAAGAAATGAGAGTTTTGAGTTAAAGTTATTCGAGTTCCCTTTGACGTCACGAAGAGTGTTTTAATGAGTAAAGATTGAATCTTTGAATGAAATTACCTCAATCAAGGTACCTATTCTACCACTAGACCTTTGTAATGTATAATGATTGAATCTTTTAAAGAAAATGAGTGTTTTGAGTTTAACTTATTCGAGTTACCTATGAAATCGCGAAGAGTGTTTTAATGACTGAAGATGAAATCTTTGAATGAAAAATACCACAATAAAGGTACCAATTCTGTTACTAGACCTTCCCAATGTATAAAGATTGAATCTTCGAAAGAAAATGAGATTTTTGAGTTAAACTTATTCGAGTTCCCTGTAACGTCCCGAAGAGTGTCTTAATGAGTAAAGATTGAATCATTGAATAAAATTACCTCAATCAAGGTAGCTATTACATCACTAGACCTTTTTAATTTATAAAGACTGACGTTTTGAAAAGAAATGAGTGTTTCGAGTTAAAGTTATTCAAGTTCCCTTTGACGTCACGAAGAGTGTTTTAATGAGTAAAGATTAAATCTTTGAATGAAATTACCTCAATCAAGGTACCTATTCTGTCACTAAACCTTTTTAATGTATAAGGATTGAATCTTTGAAAGGACATGAGAGTTTTTAGTTCAACTTATTCGAGTTACCTATGAAGTTGCGAAGAGTGTTTTAATGACTAAAGATTGAATCTTTGAATGAAACTACCTCCATAAAGGTACTTATTTTGTTAGTAGACCTTTTTAAT
The DNA here is from genome assembly GCF_030987335.1 of Cornus florida. Lineage (NCBI taxonomy): Eukaryota > Viridiplantae > Streptophyta > Magnoliopsida > Cornales > Cornaceae > Cornus > Cornus florida. Next base: position 102,093,028 of record NW_026775573.1, read on the forward strand.
GTATAAAGACTGTATCTTTGAAAGAAAATGAGAGTTTTGAGTTAAACTTATTCACGTTCCCTGTAACGTCCCAAAGAGTGTTTTAATGAGTAAATATTGAATCTTTGAATGTAATTACCTCAATCAAGGTAGCTATTATGTCACTAGACCTTTTTAATGTACAAAGATTGAATCTTGGAAAGAAAGTGAGAGTTTTGAGTTTAACTTATTCGAGTTACCTATGAAGTCGCGAAGAGTGTTTTAATGAATAAAGATTGAATCTTTGAATGAAAACACCTCAATAAAGGTACCTATTATGTTACTAGACCTTTTTAATGTCTAAAGATTGAATCTTTGGAATAAAATGATAGTTTTGAGTTCAACTTATTCGATTTACCTATGAAGTCGTGAACAGTGTTTTAATGACTAAATAATGAATCTTTGAATGAAAATACCGTAGTAAAGGTACCTATTATGTTACAAGACCTTTTTAATGTATAAAGATTGAATCTTGGAAAGAAAATGACTATTTTGAGTTAAACTTATTCGAGTTCTCTATGACATCCCGAAGAGTATTTCAACGAGTAAAGATTGAATCTTTGATTGAAATTACTTGAATCAAGGGACTTATTTTGTCCCTGGACCTTTTATATATAAAGATTGAATCTTTAAAAAGAAATGAGCGTTATGAGTTGAACCTATCCGAGTTCCCTATGACGTCCCGAATAGTGTTTTAACGCGTAAGGATTGAATCTTTGTATGAAATTACCTCAATAGAGGTACTTATTATGTCACTAGACCTTTTTAATGTATAAAGGTTCAAGCTTTGAAAGAAAATGAGAGTTTTGAGTTAAACATATTCGAGTTCCCTACGACGTCTCGAAGAGTGTTTTAAAGAGTAAATATTGAATCTTTGAATGAAATTACCTCAATCAAGGTACCTATTATGTCACTAGACCTTTTTAATGTATAAAGATCGAATATTTGTAAAGAACTACGAGTTTTGAGTTAAAGTTATTTGAGTTCCTTTTGACGTCACGAAGCGTGTTTTAATGAGTAAAGATTGAATATTTGAACAAAATTATCTCAATCAATGTACCTATTATGTCAGTAGACCTTTTTAATGTATAAAGATGGAATCTTTGAAAAAAATGAGAGTATTGAGTTTAACTTGTTCGAGTTACCTATGAAGTCGCGAAGAGTGTTTTAATGACCAAAGATTGAATCTTCGAATGAAAATTCCTCAATACAGGAACCTATTATGTTACTAGATCTTTTTGATGTATAAAGATTGAATCTTTGAAAGAAAATTAGAGTTTTGAGTTAAACTTGTTCGAGTTCCTTTTGACATCCCGAAGAGTGTTTTAATGAATAAAGATTGAATCTTTGAATGAAATTACCTCAATCGAGGTACCTATTAAGTCACTAGAAATTTTTATTGTATAAAGATTGAATCTTTGAAAAGAAATGAGAGTTTTGAGTTAAAGTTATTCGAGTTCCCTTTGACGTCACGAAGAGTGTTTTAATGAGTAAAGATTGAATCTTTGAATGAAATTACCTCAATCAAGGTACCTATTCTACCACTTGACCTTTGTAATGTATAAAGATTGAATCTTTGAAAGAAAATGAGTGTTTTGAGTTTAACTTATTCGAGTTACCTATGAAATCGCGAAGAGCGTTTTAATGACTGAAGATGGAATCTTTGAATGAAAAATACCACAATAAAGGTACCAATTCTGTTACTAGACCTTCCCAATGTATAAAGATTGAATCTTTGAAAGAAAATGAGATTTTTGAGTTAAACTTATTCGAGTTCCCTGTAACGTCCCGAAGAGTGTCTTAATGAGTAAAGATTGAATCATTGAATGAAATTACCTCAATCAAGGTAGCTATTACATCACTAGACCTTTTTAATTTATGAAGATTGACGTTTTGAAAAGAAATGAGTGTTTCGAGTTAAAGTTATTCAAGTTCCCTTTGACGTCACGAAGAGTGTTTTAATGAGTAAGGATTGAATCTTTGAATGAAATTACCTCAATCAAGGTACCTATTCTGTCACTAAACCTTTTTAATGTATAAGGATTGAATCTTTGAAAGAACATGAGAGTTTTGAGTTCAACTTATTCGAGTTACCTATGAAGTTGCGAAGAGTGTTTTAATGACTAAAGATTGAATCTTTGAATGAAACTACCTCAATAAAGGTACTTATTTTGTAAGTAGACCTTTTTAATGTATAAAGACTGTATCTTTGAAAGAAAATGAGAGTTTTGAGTTAAACTTATTCACGTTCCCTGTAACGTCCCAAAGAGTGTTTTAATGAGTAAATATTGAATCTTTGAATGTAATTACCTCAATCAAGGTAGCTATTATGTCACTAGACCTTTTTAATGTACAAAGATTGAATCTTGGAAAGAAAGTGAGAGTTTTGAGTTTAACTTATTCGAGTTACCTATGAAGTCGCGAAGAGTGTTTTAATGAATAAAGATTGAATCTTTGAATGAAAACACCTCAATAAAGGTACCTATTATGTTACTAGACCTTTTTAATGTCTAAAGATTGAATCTTTGGAATAAAATGATAGTTCTGAGTTCAACTTATTCGATTTACCTATGAAGTCGTGAACAGTGTTTTAATGACTAAATAATGAATCTTTGAATGAAAATACCATAGTAAAGGTACCTATTATGTTACAAGACCTTTTTAATGTATAAAGATTGAATCTTGGAAAGAAAATGACTGTTTTGAGTTAAACTTATTCGAGTTCTCTATGACATCCCGAAGAGTATTTCAACGAGTAAAGATTGAATCTTTGATTGAAATTACTTGAATCAAGGGACTTATTTTGTCCCTGGACCTTTTATATATAAAGATTGAATCTTTAAAAAGAAATGAGCGTTATGAGTTGAACCTATCCGAGTTCCCTATGACGTCCCGAATAGTGTTTTAACGCGTAAGGATTGAATCTTTGTATGAAATTACCTCAATAGAGGTACTTATTATGTCACTAGACCTTTTTAATGTATAAAGGTTCAAGCTTTGAAAGAAAATGAGAGTTTTGAGTTAAACATATTCGAGTTCCCTACGACGTCTCGAAGAGTGTTTCAAAGAGTAAATATTGAATCTTTGAATGAAATTACCTCAATCAAGGTACCTATTATGTCACTAGACCTTTTTGATGTATAAAGATAGAATATTTGTAAAGAACTACGAGTTTTGAGTTAAAGTTATTTGAGTTTCCTTTGACGTCACGAAGCGTGTTTTAATGAGTAAAGATTGAATCTTTGAACGAAATTATCTCAATCAATGTACCTATTATGTCAGTAGACCTTTTTAATGTATAAAGACGGAATCTTTGAAAAAAATGAGAGTATTGAGTTTAACTTATTCGAGTTACCTATGAAGTCGCGAAGAGTGTTTTAATGACCAAAGATTGAATCTTCGAATGAAAATTCCTCAATACAGGAACCTATTATGTTACTAGATCTTTTTGATGTATAAAGATTGAATCTTTGAAAGAAAATTAGAGTTTTGAGTTAAACTTGTTCGAGTTCCTTTTGACGTCCCGAAGAGTGTTTTTATGAATAAAGATTGAATCTTTGAATGAAATTACCTCAATCGAGGTACCTATTAAGTCACTAGAAATTTTTATTATATAAAGATTGAATCTTTGAAAAGAAATGAGAGTTTTGAGTTAAAGTTATTCGAGTTCCCTTTGACGTCACGAAGAGTGTTTTAATGAGTAAAGATTGAATCTTTGAATGAAATTACCTCAATCAAGGTACCTATTCTACCACTAGACCTTTGTAATGTATAATGATTGAATCTTTTAAAGAAAATGAGTGTTTTGAGTTTAACTTATTCGAGTTACCTATGAAATCGCGAAGAGTGTTTTAATGACTGAAGATGGAATCTTTGAATGAAAAATACCACAATAAAGGTACCAATTCTGTTACTAGACCTTCCCAATGTATAAAGATTGAATCTTCAAAAGAAAATGAGATTTTTGAGTTAAACTTATTCGAGTTCCCTGTAACGTCCCGAAGAGTGTCTTAATGAGTAAAGATTGAATCATTGAATAAAATTACCTCAATCAAGGTAGCTATTACATCACTAGACCTTTTTAATTTATAAAGATTGACGTTTTGAAAAGAAATGAGTGTTTCGAGTTAAAGTTATTCAAGTTCCCTTTGACGTCACGAAGAGTGTTTTAATGAGTAAAGATTAAATCTTTGAATGAAATTACCTCAATCAAGGTACCTATTCTGTCACTAAACCTTTTTAATGTATAAGGATTGAATCTTTGAAAGGACATGAGAGTTTTTAGTTCAACTTATTCGAGTTACCTATGAAGTTGCGAAGAGTGTTTTAATGACTAAAGATTGAATCTTTGAATGAAACTACCTCAATAAAGGTACTTATTTTGTTAGTAGACCTTTTTAATGTATAAAGACTGTATCTTTGAAAGAAAATGAGAGTTTTGAGTTAAACTTATTCACGTTCCCTGTAACGTCCCAAAGAGTGTTTTAATGAGTAAATATTGAATCTTTGAATGTAATTACCTCAATCAAGGTAGCTATTATGTCACTAGACCTTTTTAATGTACAAAGATTGAATCTTGGAAAGAAAGTGAGAGTTTTGAGTTTAACTTATTCGAGTTACCTATGAAGTCGCGAAGAGTGTTTTAATGAATAAAGATTGAATCTTTGAATGAAAACACCTCAATAAAGGTACCTATTATGTTACTAGACCTTTTTAATGTCTAAAGATTGAATCTTTGGAATAAAATGATAGTTTTGAGTTCAACTTATTCGATTTACCTATGAAGTCGTGAACAGTGTTTTAATGACTAAATAATGAATCTTTGAATGAAAATACCGTAGTAAAGGTACCTATTATGTTACAAGACCTTTTTAATGTATAAAGATTGAATCTTGGAAAGAAAATGACTGTTTTGAGTTAAACTTATTCGAGTTCTCTATGACATCCCGAAGAGTATTTCAACGAGTAAAGATTGAATCTTTGATTGAAATTACTTGAATCAAGGGACTTATTTTGTCCCTGGACCTTTTATATATAAAGATTGAATCTTTAAAAAGAAATGAGCGTTATGAGTTGAACCTATCCGAGTTCCCTATGACGTCCCGAATAGTGTTTTAACGCGTAAGGATTGAATCTTTGTATGAAATTACCTCAATAGAGGTGCTTATTATGTCACTAGACCTTTTTAATGTATAAAGGTTCAAGCTTTGAAAGAAAATGAGAGTTTTGAGTTAAACATATTCGAGTTCCCTACGACGTCTCGAAGAGTGTTTCAAAGAGTAAATATTGAATCTTTGAATGAAATTACCTCAATCAAGGTATCTATTATGTCACTAGACCTTTTTGATGTATAAAGATAGAATATTTGTAAATAACTACGAGTTTTGAGTTAAAGTTATTTGAGTTTCCTTTGACGTCACGAAGCGTGTTTTAATGAGTAAAGATTGAATCTTTGAACGAAATTATCTCAATCAATGTACCTATTATGTCAGTAGACCTTTTTAATGTATAAAGACGGAATCTTTGAAAAAAATGAGAGTATTGAGTTTAACTTATTCGAGTTACCTATGAAGTCGCGAAGAGTGTTTTAATGACCAAAGATTGAATCTTCGAATGAAAATTCCTCAATACAGGAACCTATTATGTTACTAGATCTTTTTGATGTATAAAGATTGAATCTTCGAATGAAAATTCCTCAATACAGGAACCTATTATGTTACTAGATCTTTTTGATGTATAAAGATTGAATCTTTGAAAGAAAATTAGAGTTTTGAGTTAAACTTGTTCGAGTTCCTTTTGACGTCCCGAAGAGTGTTTTAATGAATAAAGATTGAATCTTTGAATGAAATTACCTCAATCGAGGTACCTATTAAGTCACTAGAAATTTTTATTATATAAAGATTGAATCTTTGAAAAGAAATGAGAGTTTTGAGTTAAAGTTATTCGAGTTCCCTTTGACGTCACGAAGAGTGTTTTAATGAGTAAAGATTGAATCTTTGAATGAAATTACCTCAATCAAGGTACCTATTCTACCACTAGACCTTTGTAATGTATAATGATTGAATCTTTTAAAGAAAATGAGTGTTTTGAGTTTAACTTATTCGAGTTACCTATGAAATCGCGAAGAGTGTTTTAATGACTGAAGATGGAATCTTTGAATGAAAAATACCACAATAAAGGTACCAATTCTGTTACTAGACCTTCCCAATGTATAAAGATTGAATCTTTGAAAGAAAATGAGATTTTTGAGTTAAACTTATTCGAGTTCCCTGTAACGTCCCGAAGAGTGTCTTAATGAGTCAAGATTGATTCATTGAATAAAATTACCTTAATCAAAGTAGCTATTACATCACTAGACCGTTTTAATTTATAAAGATTGACGTTTTGAAAAGAAATGAGTGTTTCGAGTTAAAGTTATTCAAGTTCCCTTTGACGTCACGAAGAGTGTTTTAATGAGTAAAGTTTAAATCTTTGAATGAAATTACCTCAATCAAGGTACCTATTCTGTCACTAAACCTTTTTAATGTATAAGGATTGAATCTTTGAAAGAACATGAGAGTTTTGAGTTCAACTTATTCGAGTTACCTATGAAGTTGCGAAGAGTGTTTTAATGACTAAAGATTGAATCTTTGAATGAAACTACCTCAATAAAGGTACTTATTTTGTTAGTAGACCTTTTTAATGTATAAAGACTGTATCTTTGAAACAAAATGAGAGTTTTGAGTTAAACTTATTCACGTTCCCTGTAACGTCCCAAAGAGTGTTTTAATGAGTAAATATTGAATCTTTGAATGTAATTACCTCAATCAAGGTAGCTATTATGTCACTAGACCTTTTTAATGTATAAAGATTGAATCTTGGAAAGAAAGTGAGAGTTTTGAGTTTAACTTATTCGAGTTACCTATGAAGTCGCGAAGAGTGTTTTAATGAATAAAGATTGAATCTTTGAATGAAAACACCTCAATAAAGGTACCTATTATGTTACTAGACCTTTTTAATGTCTAAAGATTGAATCTTTGGAATAAAATGATAGTTCTGAGTTCAACTTATTCGATTTACCTATGAAGTCGTGAACAGTGTTTTAATGACTAAATAATGAATCTTTGAATGAAAATACCGTAGTAAAGGTACCTATTATGTTACAAGACCTTTTTAATGTATAAAGATTGAATCTTGGAAAGAAAATGACTGTTCTGAGTTAAACTTATTCGAGTTCTCCATGACATCCCGAAGAGTATTTCAACGAGTAAAGATTGAATCTTTGATCGAAATTACTTGAATCAAGGGACTTATTTTGTCCCTGGACCTTTTATATATAAAGATTGAATCTTTAAAAGGAATTGAGCGTTATGAGTTGAACCTATCCGAGTTCCCTATGACGTCCCGAATAGTGTTTTAACGCGTAAGGATTGAATCTTTGTATGAAATTACCGCAATAGAGGTACTTATTATGTCACTAGACCTTTTTAATGTATAAAGGTTCAAGCTTTGAAAGAAAATGAGAGTTTTGAGTTAAACATATTCGAGTTCCCTACGACGTCTCGAAGAGTGTTTCAAAGAGTAAATATTGAATCTTTGAATGAAATTACCTCAATCAAGGTACCTATTATGTCACTAGACCTTTTTGATGTATAAAGATAGAATATTTGTAAAGAACTACGAGTTTTGAGTTAAAGTTATTTGAGTTTCCTTTGACGTCACGAAGCGTGTTTTAATGAGTAAAGATTGAATCTTTGAACGAAATTATCTCAATCAATGTACCTATTATGTCAGTAGACCTTTTTAATGTATAAAGGCGGAATCTTTGAAAAAAATGAGAGTATTGAGTTTAACTTATTCGAGTTAACTATGAAGTTGCGAAGAGTGTTTTAATGACCAAAGATTGAATCTTCGAATGAAAATTCCTCAATACAGGAACCTATTATGTTACTAGATCTTTTTGATGTATAAAGATTGAATCTTTGAAAGAAAATTAGAGTTTTGAGTTAAACTTGTTCGAGTTCCTTTTGACATCCCGAAGAGTGTTTTAATGAATTAAGATTGAATCTTTGAATGAAATTACCTCAATCGAGGTACCTATTAAGTCACTAGAAATTTTTATTGTACAAAGATTGAATCTTTGAAAAGAAATGAGAGTTTTGAGTTAAAGTTATTCGAGTTCCGTTTGACGTCACGAAGAGTGTTTTAATGAGTAAAGATTGAATCTTTGAATGAAATTACCTCAATCAAGGTACCTATTCTACCACTAGACCTTTGTAATGTATAATGATTGAATCTTTGAAAGAAAATGAGTGTTTTGAGTTTAACTTATTCGAGTTACCTATGAAATCGCGAAGAGTGTTTTAATGACTGAAGATGGAATCTTTGAATGAAAAATACCACAATAAAGGTACCAATTCTGTTACTAGACCTTCCCAATGTATAAAGATTGAAAATTTGAAAGAAAATGAGATTTTTGAGTTAAACTTATTCGAGTTCCCTGTAACGTCCCGAAGAGTGTCTTAATGAGTAAAGATTGAATCATTGAATGAAATTACCTCAATCAAGGTAGCTATTACATCACTAGACCTTTTTAATTTATAAAGATTGACGTTTTGAAAAGAAATGAGTGTTTCGAGTTAAAGTTATTCAAGTTCCCTTTGATGTCACGAAGAGTGTTTTAATAAGTAAAGTTTAAATCTTTGAATGAAATTACCTCAATCAAGGTACCTATTCTATCACTAAACCTTTTTAATGTATAAGGATTGAATCTTTGAAAGAACATGAGAGTTTTGAGTTCAACTTATTCGAGTTACCTATGAAGTTGCGAATAGTGTTTTAATGACTAAAGATTGAATCTTTGAATGAAACTACCTCAATAAAGGTACTTATTTTGTTAGTAGACCTTTTTAATGTATAAAGACTGTATCTTTGAAAGAAAATGAGAGTTTTGAGTTAAACTTATTCACGTTCCCTGTAACGTCCCAAAGAGTGTTTTAATGAGTAAATATTGAATCTTTGAATGTAATTACCTCAATCAAGGTAGCTATTATGTCACTAGACCTTTTTAATGTACAAAGATTGAATCTTGGAAAGAAAGTGAGAGTTTTGAGTTTAACTTATTCGAGTTACCTATGAAGTCGCGAAGAGTGTTTTAATGAATAAAGATTGAATCTTTGAATGAAAACACCTCAATAAAGGTACCTATTATGTTACTAGACCTTTTTAATGTCTAAAGATTGAATCTTTGGAATAAAATGATAGTTCTGAGTTCAACTTATTCGATTTACCTATGAAGTCGTGAACAGTGTTTTAATGACTAAATAATGAATCTTTGAATGAAAATACCGTAGTAAAGGTACCTATTATGTTACAAGACCTTTTTAATGTATAAAGATTGAATCTTGGAAAGAAAATGACTGTTTTGAGTTAAACTTATTCGAGTTCTCTATGACATCCCGAAGAGTATTTCAACGAGTAAAGATTGAATCTTTGATTGAAATTACTTGAATCAAGGGACTTATTTTGTCCCTGGACCTTCTATATATAAAGATTGAATCTTTAAAACGAAATGAGCGTTATGAGTTGAACCTATCCGAGTTCCCTATGACGTCCCGAATAGTGTTTTAACGCGTAAGGATTGAATCTTTGTATGAAATTACCTCAATAGAGGTACTTATTATGTCACTAGACCTTTTTAATGTATAAAGGTTCACGCTTTGAAAGAAAATGAGAGTTTTGAGTTAAACATATTCGAGTTCCCTACGACGTCTCAAAGAGTGTTTTAAAGAGTAAATATTGAATCTTTGAATGAAATTACCTCAATCAAGGTACCTATTATGTCACTAGACCTTTTTAATTTATAAAGACTGTATCTTTGAAAGAAAGTGAGAGTTTTGAGTTTAACTTATTCGAGTTACCTATGAAGTCGCGAAGAGTGTTTTAATGAATAAAGATTGAATCTTTGAATGAAAACACCTCAATAAAGGTACCTATTATGTTACTAGACCTTTTTAATGTCTAAAGATTGAATCATTGGAATAAAATGATAGTTCTGAGTTCAACTTATTCGATTTACCTATGAAGTCGTGAACAGTGTTTTAATGACTAAATAATGAATCTTTGAATGAAAATACCGTAGTAAAGGTACCTATTATGTTACAAGACCTTTTTAATGTATAAAGATTGAATCGTGGAAAGAAAATGACTGTTTTGAGTTAAACTTATTCGAGTTCCCTATGACATCCCGAAGAGTATTTCAACGAGTAAAGATTGAATCTTTGATTGAAATTACTTGAATCAAGGGACTTATTTTGTCCCTGGACCTTTTATATATAAAGATTGAATCTTTAAAAAGAAATGAGCGTTATGAGTTGAACCTATCCGAGTTCCCTATGACGTCCCGAATAGTGTTTTAACGCGTAAGGATTGAATCTTTGTATGAACTTACCTCAATAGAGGTACTTATTATGTCACTAGACCTTTTTAATGTATAAAGGTTCAAGCTTTGAAAGAAAATGAGAGTTTTGAGTTAAACATATTCGAGTTCCCTGCGACGTCTCGAAGAGTGTTTTAAAGAGTAAATATTGAATCTTTGAATGAAATTACCTCAATCAAGGTACCTATTACGTCACTAGACCTTTTTGATGTGTAAAGATTGAATATTTGTAAAGAACTACGAGTTTTGAGTTAAAGTTATTTGAGTTTCCTTTGACGTCACGAAGCGTGTTTTAATGAGTAAAGATTGAATCTTTGAACGAAATTATCTCAATCAATGTACCTATTATGTCAGTAGACCTTTTTAATGTATAAAGATGGAATCTTTGAAAAAATTGAGAGTATTGAGTTTAACTTATTCGAGTTACCAATGAAGTCGCGAAGAGTGTTTTAATAACCAAAGATTGAATCTTCGAATGAAAATTCCTCAATACAGGAACCTATTATGTTACTAGATCTTTTTGATGTATAAAGATTGAATCTTTGGAAGAAAATTAGAGTTTTGAGTTAAACTTATTCCAGTTCCTTTTGACATCCCGAAGAGTGTTTTAATGAATAAAGATTGAATCTTTGAATGAAATTACCTCAATCGAGGTACCTATTAAGTCACTAGAATATTTTATTGTATAAAGATTGAATCTTTGAAAAGAAATGAGAGTTTTGAGTTAAAGTTATTCGAGTTCCCTTTGACGTCACGAAGAGTGTTTTAATGAGTAAAGATTGAATCTTTGAATGAAATTACCTCAATCAAGGTACCTATTCTACCACTAGACCTTTGTAATGTATAAAGATTGAATCTTTGAAAGAAAATGAGTGTTTTGAGTTTAACTTATTCGAGTTACCAATGAAATCGCGAAGAGTGTTTTAATGACTGAAGATGGAATCTTTGAATGAAAAATACCACAATAAAGGAACCAATTCTGTTACTAGACCTTCCCAACGTATAAAGGTTGAATCTTTGAAAGAAAATGAGATTTTTGAGTTAAACTTATTCGAGTTCCCTGTAACGTCCCGAAGAGTGTCTTAATGAGTAAAGATTGAATCATTGAATGAAATTACCTCAATCAAGGTAGCTATTACATCACTAGACCTTTTTAATTTATAAAGATTGACGTTTTGAAAAGAAATGAGTGTTCCGAGTTAAAGTTATTCAAGTTCCCTTTGACGTCATGAAGAGTGTTTTAATGAGTAAAGATTGAATCTTTGAATGAAATTACCTCAATCAAGGTACCTATTCTGTCACTAAACCTTTTTAATGTATAAAGATTGAATCTTTGAAAGAACATGAGAGTTTTGAGTTCAACTTATTCGAATTACCTATGAAGTTGCGAAGAGGGTTTTAATGACTAAAGATTGAATCTTTGAACGAAACTACCTCAATAAAGGTACTTATTTTGTTAGTAGACCTTTTTAATGTATAAAGACTGTATCTTTGAACGAAAATGAGAGTTTTGAGTTAAACTTATTCACGTTCCCTGTAACGTCCCAAAGAGTGTTTTAATGAGTAAATATTGAATCTTTGAATGTAATTACCTCAATCAAGGTAGCTATTATGTCACTAGACCTTTTTAATGTACAAAGATTGAATCTTGGAAAGAAAGTGATAGTTTTGAGTTTAACTTATTCGAGTTACCTATGAAGTCGCGAAGAGTTTTTTAATGAATAAAGATTGAATCTTTGAATGAAAACACCTCAATAAAGGTACCTATTATGTTACTAGACCTTTTTAATGTCTAAAGATTGAATCTTTGGAATAAAATGATAGTTCTGAGTTCAACTTATTCGATTTACCTATGAAGTCGTGAACAGTGTTTTAATGACTAAATAATGAATCTTTGAATGAAAATACCGTAGTAAAGGTACCTATTATGTTACAAGACCTTTTTAATGTATAAAGATTGAATCTTGAAAAGAAAATGACTGTTTTGAGTTAAACTTATTCGAGTTCTCTATGACATCCCGAAGAGTATTTCAACGAGTAAAGATTGAATCTTTGACTGAAATTACTTGACTCAAGGGACTTATTTTGTCCCTGGACCTTCTATATATAAAGATTGAATCTTTAAAAAGAAATGAGCGTTATGAGTTGAACCTATCCGAGTTCCCTATGACGTCCCGAATAGTGTTTTAACGCGTAAGGATTGAATCTTTGTATGAAATTACCTCAATAGAGGTACTTATTATGTCACTAGACCTTTTTAATGTATAAAGGTTCAAGCTTTAAAAGAAAATGAGAGTTTTGAGTTAAACATATTCGAGTTCCCTACGACGTCTCGAAGAGTGTTTTAAAGAGTAAATATTGAATCTTTGAATGAAATTACCTCAATCAAGGTACCTATTATGTCACTAGACCTTTTTAATGTATAAAGATAGAATATTTGTAAAGAACTACGAGTTTTGAGTTAAAGTTATTTGAGTTCCTTTTGACGTCACGAAGCGTGTTTTAATGAGTAAAGATTGAATCTTTGAACGAAATTATCTCAATCAATGTACCTCTTATGTCAGTTGACCTTTTTAATGTATAAAGATGGAATCTTTGAAAAAAATGAGAGTATTGAGTTTAACTTATTCGAGTTACCTATGAAGTCGCGAAGAGTGTTTTAATGAATAAAGATTGAATCTTTGAATGAAAACACCTCAATAAAGGTACCTATTATGTTACTAGACCTTTTTAATGTCTAAAGATTGAATCTTTGGAATAAAATGATAGTTCTGAGTTCAACTTATTCGATTTACCTATGAAGTCGTGAACAGTGTTTTAATGACTAAATAATGAATCTTTGAATGAAAATACCGTAGTAAAGGTACCTATTATGTTACAAGACCTTTTTAATGTATAAAGATTGAATCTTGAAAAGAAAATGACTGTTTTGAGTTAAACTTATTCGAGTTCTCTATGACATCCCGAAGAGTATTTCAACGAGTAAAGATTGAATCTTTGACTGAAATTACTTGACTCAAGGGACTTATTTTGTCCCTGGACCTTCTATATATAAAGATTGAATCTTTAAAAAGAAATGAGCGTTATGAGTTGAACTTATCCGAGTTCCCTATGACGTCCCGAATAGTGTTTTAACGCGTAAGGATTGAATCTTTGTATGAAATTACCTCAATAGAGGTACTTATTATGTCACTAGACCTTTTTAATGTATAAAGGTTCAAGCTTTAAAAGAAAATGAGAGTTTTGAGTTAAACATATTCGAGTTCCCTACGACGTCTCGAAGAGTGTTTTAAAGAGTAAATATTGAATCTTTGAATGAAATTACCTCAATCAAGGTACCTATTATGTCACTAGACCTTTTTAATGTATAAAGATAGAATATTTGTAAAGAACTACGAGTTTTGAGTTAAAGTTATTTGAGTTCCTTTTGACGTCACGAAGCGTGTTTTAATGAGTAAAGATTGAATCTTTGAACGAAATTATCTCAATCAATGTACCTCTTATGTCAGTTGACCTTTTTAATGTATAAAGATGGAATCTTTGAAAAAAATGAGAGTATTGAGTTTAACTTATTTGAGTTACCTATGAAGTCGCGAAGAGTGTTTTAATGACCAAAGATTGAATCTTCGAATGAAAATTCCTCAATACAGGAACCTATTATGTTACTTGATCTTTTTGATGTATAAAGATTGAATCTTTGAAAGAAAATTAGAGTTTTGAGTTAAACTTGTTCGAGTTCCTTTTGACATCCCGAAGAGTGTTTTAATGAATAAAGATTGAATCTTTGAATGAAATTACCTCAATCGAGATACCTATTAAGTCACTAGAAATTTTTATTGTATAAAGATTGAATCTTTCAAAAGAAATGAGAGTTTTGAGTTAAAGTTATTCGAGTTCCCTTTGACGTCACGAAGAGTGTTTTAATGAGTAAAGATTGAATCTTTGAATGAAATTACCTCAATCAAGGTACCTATTCTACCACTTGACCTTTGTAATGTATAAAGATTGAATCTTTGAAAGAAAATGAGTGTTTTGAGTTTAATTTATTCGAGTTACCTATGAAATCGCGAAGAGTGTTTTAAAGACTGAAGATGGAATCTTTGAATGAAAAATACCACAATAAAGGTACCAATTCTGTTACTAGACCTTCCCAATGTATAAAGATTGAATCTTTGAAAGAAAATGAGATTTTTGAGTTAAACTTATTCGAGTTCCCTGTAACGTCCCGAAGAGTGTCTTAATGAGTAAAGATTGAATCATTGAATGAAATTACCTCAATCAAGGTAGCTATTACATCACTAGACCATTTTAATTTATAAAGATTGACGTTTTGAAAAGAACTACGAGTTTCGAGTTAAAGTTATTCAAGTTCCCTTTGACGTCACGAAGAGTGTTTTAATGAGTAAAGATTGAATCTTTGAACGAAATTATCTCAATCAATGTACCTTTTATGTCAGTAGACCTTTTTAATGTATAAGGATTGAATCTTTGAAAGAACATGAGAGTTTTGAGTTCAACTTATTCGAGTTACCTATGAAGTTGCGAAGACTATTTTAATCACTAAAGATTGAATATTTGAATGAAACTACCTCAATAAAGGTACTTATTTTGTTAGTAGACCTTTTTAATGTATAAAGACTGTATCTTTGAAAGAAAATGAGAGTTTTGAGTTAAACTTATTCACGTTCCCTGTAACGTCCCAAAGAGTGTTTTAAGGAGTAAATATTGAATCTTTGAATGTAATTACCTCAATCAAGGTAGCTATTATGTCACTAGACCTTTTTAATGTACACAGATTGAATCTTGGAAAGAAAGTGAGAGTTTTGAGTTTAACTTATTCGAGTTACCTATGAATTCGCGAAGAGTGTTTTAATGAATAAAGATTGAATCTTTGAATGAAAACACCTCAATAAAGGTACCTATTATGTTACTAGACCTTTTTAATGTCTAAAGATTGAATCTTTGGAATAAAATGATAATTCTGAGTTCAACTTATTCGATTTATCTATGAAGTCGTGAACAGTATTTTAATGACTAAATAATGAATCTTTGAATTAAAATACCGTAGTAAAGGTACCTATTATGTTACAAGACCTTTTTAATGTATAAAGATTGAATCTTGGAAAGAAAATGACTGTTTTGAGTTAAACTTATTCGAGTTCTCTATGACATCCCGAAGAGTATTTCAACGAGTAAAGATTGAATCTTTGATTGAAATTACTTGAATCAAGGGACTTATTTTGTCCCTGGACCTTTTATATATAAAGATTGAATCTTTAAAAAGAAATGAGCGTTATGAGTTGAACCTATCCGAGTTCCCTATGACGTCCCGAATAGTGTTTTAACGCATAAGGATTG
This sequence comes from Cornus florida, assembly GCF_030987335.1. Classification (NCBI taxonomy): domain Eukaryota; kingdom Viridiplantae; phylum Streptophyta; class Magnoliopsida; order Cornales; family Cornaceae; genus Cornus; species Cornus florida. Next base: position 102,108,821 of record NW_026775573.1, read on the forward strand.
AATCTTTGTATGAAATTACCTCAATAGAGGTACTTATTATGTCACTAGACCTTTTTAATGTATAAAGGTTCACGCTTTGAAAGAAAATGAGAGTTTTGAGTTAAACATATTCGAGTTCCCTGCGACGTCTCGAAGAGTGTTTTAAAGAGTAAATATTGAATCTTTGAATGAAATTACCTCAATCAAGGTACCTATTATGTCACTAGACCTTTTTAATGTATAAAGATTGAATATTTGTAAAGAAGTACGAGTTTTGAGTTAAAGTTATTTGAGTTCCCTTTGCGTCACGAAGCGTGTTTTAATGAGTAAAGATTGAATCTTTGAACGAAATTATCTCAATCAGTGTACCTATTATGTCAGTAGACCTTTTTAATGTATAAAGATGGAATCTTTGAAAAAAATGAGAGCATTGAGTTTAACTTATTCGAGTTACCTATGAAGTCGCGAAAAGTGTTTTAGTGACCAAAGATTGAATCTTCGAATGAAAATTCCTCAATACAGGAACCTATTATGTTACTAGATCTTTTTGATGTATAAAGATTGAATCTTTGAAAGAAAATTAGAGTTTTGAGTTAAACTTGTTCGAGTTCCTTTTAACATCCCGAAGAGTGTTTTAATGAATAAAGATTGAATCTTTGAATGAAATTACCTCAATCGAGATAGCTATTAAGTCACTAGAAATTTTTATTGTATAAAGATTGAATCTTTGAAAAGAAATGAGAGTTTTGAGTTAAAGTTATTCGAGTTCCCTTTGACGTCACGAAGAGTGTTTTAATGAGTAAAGATTGAATCTTTGAATGAAATTTCCTCAATCAAGGTACCTATTCTACCACTTGACCTTTGTAATGTATAAAGATTGAATCTTTGAAAGAAAATGAGTGTTTTGAGTTTAACTTATTCGAGTTACCTATGAAATCGCGAAGAGTGTTTTAATGACTGAAGATGGAATCTTTGAATGAAAAATACCACAATAAAGGTACCAATTCTGTTACTAGACCTTTCCAATGTATAAAGATTGAATCTTTGAAAGAAAATGACATTTTTGAGTTAAACTTATTCGAGTTCCCTGTAACGTCCCGAAGAGTGTCTTAATGAGTAAAGATTGAATCATTGAATGAAATTACCTCAATCAAGGTAGCTATTACATCACTAGACCTTTTTAATTTATAAAGATTGACGTTTTGAAAAGAAATGAGTGTTTCGAGTTAAAGTTATTCAAGTTCCCTTTGACGTCACGAAGAATGTTTTAATGAGTAAAGATTGAATCTTTGAATGAAATTACCTTAATCAAGGTACCTATTTTGTCACTAAACCTTTTTAATGTATAAGGATTGAATCTTTGAAAGAACATGAGAGTTTTGAGTTCAACTTATTCGAGTTACCTATGAAGTTGCGAAGAGTGTTTTAATGACTAAAGATTGAATCTTTGAATGAAACTACCTCAATAAAGGTACTTATTTTGTTAGTAGACCTTTTTAATGTATAAAGACTGTGTCTTTGAAAGAAAATGAGAGTTTTGAGTTAAACTTATTCACGTTCCCTGTAACGTCCCAAAGAGTGTTTTAATGAGTAAATATTGAATCTTTGAATGTAATTACCTCAATCAAGGTAGCTATTATGTCACTAGACCTTTTTAATGTACAAAGATTGAATCTTGGAAAGAAAGTGAGAGTTTTGAGTTTAACTTATTCGAGTTACCTATGAAGTCGCGAGGAGTGTTTTAATGAATAAAGATTGAATCTTTGAATGAAAACACCTCAATAAAGGTACCTATTATGTTACTAGACCTTTTAATGTCTAAAGATTGAATCTTTGGAATAAAATGATAATTCTGAGTTCAACTTATTCGATTTACCTATGAAGTCGTGAACAGTGTTTTAATGACTAAATAATGAATCTTTGAATGAAAATACCGTAGTAAAGGTTCCTATTATGTTACAGGACCTTTTTAATGTATAAAGATTGAATCTTGGAAGGAAAATGACTGTTTTGAGTTAAACTTATTCGAGTTCCCTATGACATCCCGAAGAGTATTTCAACGAGTACAGATTGAATCTTTGATTGAAATTACTTGAATCAGGGGACTTATTTTGTCCCTGGACCTTTTATATATAAAGATTGAATCTTTAAAAAGAAATGAGCGTTATGAGTTGAACCTATCCGAGTTCCCTATGACGTCCCGAATAGTGTTTTAACGCGTAACGATTGAATCTTTGTATGAAATTACCTCAATAGAGGTACTTATTATGTCACTAGACCTTTTTAATGTATAAAGGTTCACGCTTTGAAAGAAAATGAGAGTTTTGAGTTAAACATATTCGAGTTCCCTGCGACGTCTCGAAGAGTGTTTTAAAGAGTAAATATTGAATCTTTGAATGAAATTACCTCAATCAAGGTACCTATTATGTAACTAGACCTTTTTAATGTATAAAGATTGAATATTTGTAAAGAAGTACGAGTTTTGAGTTAAAGTTATTTGAGTTCCCTTTGCGTCACGAAGCGTGTTTTAATGAGTAAAGATTGAATCTTTGAACGAAATTATCTCAATCAATGTACCTATTATGTCATTAGACCTTTTTAATGTATAAAGATGGAATCTTTGAAAAAAATGAGAGCATTGAGTTTCACTTATTCGAGTTACCTATGAAGTCGCGAAAAGTGTTTTAGTGACCAAAGATTGAATCTTCGAATGAAAATTCCTCAATACAGGAACCTATTATGTTACTACATCTTTTTGATGTATAAAGATTGAATCTTTGTAAGAAAATTAGAGTTTTGAGTTAAACTAATTCGAGTTCGTTTTGACATCCCGAAGAGTGTTTTAATGAATAAAGATTGAATCTTTGAATGAAATTACCTCAATCGAGGTACCTATTAAGTCACTAGAAATTTTTATTGTATAAAGATTGAATCTTTGAAAAGAAATGAGAGTTTTGAGTTAAAGTTGTTCGAGTTCCCTTTGACGTCACGAAGAGTGTTTTAATGAGTAAAGATTGAATCTTTGAATGAAATTACCTCAATCAAGGTACCTATTCTACCACCAAACCTTTGTAATGTATAAAGATTGAATCTTTGAAAGAAAATGAGTGTTTTGAGTTTAACTTATTCGAGTTACCTATGAAATCGCGAAGAGTGTTTTAATGACTGAAGATGGAATCTTTGAATGAAAAATACCACAATAAAGGTACCAATTCTGTAACTAGACCTTCCCAATGTATAAAGATTGAATCTTTGAAAGAAAATGAGATTTTTGAGTTAAACTTATTCGAGTTCCCTGTAACGTCCCGAAGAGTGTCTTAATGAGTAAAGATTGAATCATTGAATGAAATTACCTCAATCAAGGTAGCTATTACATCACTAGACCTTTTTAATTTATAAAGATTGACGTTTTGAAGAGAAATGAGTGTTTCGAGTTAAAGTTATTCAAGTTCCCTTTGACGTCGCGAAGAGTGTTTTAATGAGTAAAGATTGAATCTTTGAATGAAATTACCTCAATCAAGGTACCTATTCTGTCGCTAAACCTTTTTAATGTATAAAGATTGAATCTTTGAAAGAACATGAGAGTTTTGAGTCAACTTATTCGAGTTACCTATGAAGTTGCGAAGAGTGTTTTAATGACTAAAGATTGAATCTTTGAATGAAACTACCTCAATAAAGGTACTTATTTTGTTAGTAAACCTTTTTAATGTATAAAGACTGTATCTTTGAAAGAAAATGAGAGTTTTGAGTTAAACTCATTCACGTTCCCTGTAACGTTCCAAAGAGTGTTTTAATGAGTAAATATTGAATCTTTGAATGTAATTACCTCAATCAAGGTAGCTATTATGTCACTAGACCTTTTTAATGTACAAAGATTGAATCTTGGAAAGAAAGTGAGAGTTTTGAGTTTAACTTATTCGAGTTACCTATGAAGTCGCGAAGAGTGTTTTAATGAATAAAGATTGAATCTTTGAATGAAAACACCTCAATAAAGGTACCTATTATGTTACTAGACCTTTTTAATGTCTAAAGATTGAATCTTTGGAATAAAATGATAGTACTGAGTTCAACTTATTCGATTTACCTATGAAGTCGTGAACAGTGTTTTAATGACTAAATAATGAATCTTTGAATGAAAATACCGTAGTAAAGGTACCTATTATGTTACAGGACCTTTTTAATGTATAAAGATTGAATCTTGGAAAGAAAATGACTGTTTTGAGTTAAACTTATTCGAGTTCCCTATGACATCCCGAAGAGTATTTCAACGAGTAAAGATTGAATCTTTGATTGAAATTACTTGAATCAAGGGACTTATTTTGTCCCTGGACCTTTTATATATAAAGATTGAATCTTTAAAAAGAAATGAGCGTTATGAGTTGAACCTATCCGAGTTCCCTATGACGTCCCGAATAGTGTTTTAACGCGTAAGGATTGAATCTTTGTATGAAATTACCTCAATAGAGGTACTTATTATGTCACTAGACCTTTTTAATGTATAAAGGTTCAAGCTTTGAAAGAAAATGAGAGTTTTGAGTTAAACATATTCGAGTTCCCTGCGACGTCTCGAAGATTGTTTTAAAGGGTAAATATTGAATCTTTGAATGAAATTACCTCAATCAAGGTACCTATTATGTCACTAGACCTTTTTAATGTATAAAGATTGAATATTTGTAAAGAAGTACGAGTTTTGAGTTAAAGTTATTTGAGTTCCCTTTGACGTCACGAAGCGTGTTTTAATGAGTAAAGATTGAATCTTTGAACGAAATTATCTCAATCAATGTACCTATTATGTCAGTAGACCTTTTTAATGTATAAAGATGGAATCTTTGAAAAAAATGAGAGCATTGAGTTTAACTTATTCGAGTTACCTATGAAGTCGCGAAGAGTGTTTTAATGACCAAAGATTGAATCTTCGAATGAAAATTCCTCAATACAGGAACCTATTATGTTACTAGATCTTTTTGATGTATAAAGATTGAATCTTTGAAAGAAAATTAGAGTTTTGAGTTAAACTAATTCGAGTTCCTTTTGACATCCCGAAGAGTGTTTTAATGAATAAAGATTGAATCTTTGAATGAAATTACCTCAATCGAGGTACCTATTAAGTCACTAGAAATTTTTATTGTATAAAGATTGAATCTTTGAAAAGAAATGAGAGTTTTGAGTTAAAGTTGTTCGAGTTCCCTTTGACGTCACGAAGAGTGTTTTAATGAGTAAAGATTGAATCTTTGAATGAAATTACCTCATTCAAGGTACCTATTCTACCACTAAACCTTTGTAATGTATAAAGATTGAATCTTTGAAAGAAAATGAGTGTTTTGAGTTTAACTTATTCGAGTTACCTATGAAATCGCGAAGAGTGTTTTAATGACTGAAGATGGAATCTTTGAATGAAAAATACCACAATAAAGGTACCAATTCTGTAACTAGACCTTCCCAATGTATAAAGATTGAATCTTTGAAAGAAAATGAGATTTTTGAGTTAAACTTATTCGAGTTCCCTGTAACGTCCCGAAGAGTGTCTTAATGAGTAAAGATTGAATCATTGAATGAAATTACCTCAATCAAGGTAGCTATTACATCACTAGACCTTTTTAATTTATAAAGATTGACGTTTTGAAGAGAAATGAGTGTTTCGAGTTAAAGTTATTCAAGTTCCCTTTGACGTCACGAAGAGTGTTTTAATGAGTAAAGATTGAATCTTTGAATGAAATTACCTCAATCAAGGTACCTATTCTGTCGCTAAACCTTTTTAATGTATAAAGATTGAATCTTTGAAAGAACATGAGAGTTTTGAGTCAACTTATTCGAGTTACCTATGCAGTTGCGAAGAGTGTTTTAATGACTAAAGATTGAATCTTTGAATGAAACTACCTCAATAAAGGTACTTATTTTGTTAGTAAACCTTTTTAATGTATAAAGACTGTATCTTTGAAAGAAAATGAGAGTTTTGAGTTAAACTCATTCACGTTCCCTGTAACGTCCCAAAGAGTGTTTTAATGAGTAAATATTGAATCTTTGAATGTAATTACCTAAATCAAGGTAGCTATTATGTCACTAGACCTTTTTAATGTACAAAGATTGAATCTTGGAAAGAAAGTGAGAGTTTTGAGTTTAACTTATTCGAGTTACCTATGAAGTCGCGAAGAGTATTTTAATGAATAAAGATTGAATCTTTGAATGAAAACACCTCAATAAAGGTACCTATTATGTTACTAGACCTTTTTAATGTCTAAAGATTGAATCTTTGGAATAAAATGATAGTACTGAGTTCAACTTATTCGATTTACCTATGAAGTCGTGAACAGTGTTTTAATGACTAAATAATGAATCTTTGAATGAAAATACCGTAGTAAAGGTACCTATTATGTTACAGGACCTTTTTAATGTATAAAGATTGAATCTTGGAAAGAAAATGACTGTTTTGAGTTAAACTTATTCGAGTTCCCTATGACATCCCGAAGAGTATTTCAACGAGTAAAGATTGAATCTTTGATTGAAATTACTTGAATCAAGGGACTTATTTTGTCCCTGGACCTTTTATATATAAAGATTGAATCTTTAAAAAGAAATGAGCGTTATGAGTTGAACCTATCCGAGTTCCCTATGACGTCCCGAATAGTGTTTTAACGCGTAAGGATTGAATCTTTGTATGAAATTACCTCAATAGAGGTACTTATTATGTCACTAGACCTTTTTAATGTATAAAGGTTCAAGCTTTGAAAGAAAATGAGAGTTTTGAGTTAAACATATTCGAGTTCCCTGCGACGTCTCGAAGAGTGTTTTAAAGGGGAAATATTGAATCTTTGAATGAAATTACCTCAATTAAGGTACCTATTATGTCACTAGACCTTTTTAATGTATAAAGATTGAATATTTGTAAAGAAGTACGAGTTTTGAGTTAAAGTTATTTGAGTTCCCTTTGACGTCACGAAGCGTGTTTTAATGAGTAAAGATTGAATCTTTGAACGAAATTATCTCAATCAATGTACCTATTATGTCAGTAGACCTTTTTAATGTATAAAGATGGAATCTTTGAAAAAAATGAGAGCATTGAGTTTAACTTATTCGAGTTACCTATGAAGTCGCGAAGAGTGTTTTAATGACCAAAGATTGAATCTTCGAATGAAAATTCCTCAATACAGGAACCTATTATGTTACTAGATCTTTTTGATGTATAAAGATTGAATCTTTGAAAGAAAATTAGAGTTTTGAGTTAAACTAATTCGAGTTCCTTTTGACATCCCGAAGAGTGTTTTAATGAATAAAGATTGAATCTTTGAATGAAATTACCTCAATCGAGGTACCTATTAAGTCACTAGAAATTTTTATTGTATAAAGATTGAATCTTTGAAAAGAAATGAGAGTTTTGAGTTAAAGTTGTTCGAGTTCCCTTTGACGTCACGAAGAGTGTTTTAATGAGTAAAGATTGAATCTTTGAATGAAATTACCTCATTCAAGGTACCTATTCTACCACTAAACCTTTGTAATGTATAAAGATTGAATCTTTGAAAGAAAATGAGTGTTTTGAGTTTAACTTATTCGAGTTACCTATGAAATCGCGAAGAGTGTTTTAATGACTGAAGATGGAATCTTTGAATGAAAAATACCACAATAAAGGTACCAATTCTGTAACTAGACCTTCCCAATGTATAAAGATTGAATCTTTGAAAGAAAATGAGATTTTTGAGTTAAACTTATTCGAGTTCCCTGTAACGTCCCGAAGAGTGTCTTAATGAGTAAAGATTGAATCATTGAATGAAATTACCTCAATCAAGGTAGCTATTACATCACTAGACCTTTTTAATTTATAAAGATTGACGTTTTGAAGAGAAATGAGTGTTTCGAGTTAAAGTTATTCAAGTTCCCTTTGACGTCACGAAGAGTGTTTTAATGAGTAAAGATTGAATATTTGAATGAAATTACCTCAATCAAGGTACCTATTCTGTCGCTAAACCTTTTTAATGTATAAAGATTGAATCTTTGAAAGAACATGAGAGTTTTGAGTCAACTTATTCGAGTTACCTATGAAGTTGCGAAGAGTGTTTTAATGACTAAAGATTGAATCTTTGAATGAAACTACCTCAATAAAGGTACTTATTTTGTTAGTAAACCTTTTTAATGTATAAAGACTGTATCTTTGAAAGAAAATGAGAGTTTTGAGTTAAACTCATTCACGTTCCCTGTAACGTCCCAAAGAGTGTTTTAATGAGTAAATATTGAATCTTTGAATGTAATTACCTCAATCAAGGTAGCTATTATGTCACTAGACCTTTTTAATGTACAAAGATTGAATCTTGGAAAGAAAGTGAGAGTTTTGAGTTTAACTTATTCGAGTTACCTATGAAGTCGCGAAGAGTGTTTTAATGAATAAAGATTGAATCTTTGAATGAAAACACCTCAATAAAGGTACCTATTATGTTACTAGACCTTTTTAATGTCTAAAGATTGAATCTTTGGAATAAAATGATAGTACTGAGTTCAACTTATTCGATTTACCTATGAAGTCGTGAACAGTGTTTTAATGACTAAATAATGAATCTTTGAATGAAAATACCGTAGTAAAGGTACCTATTATGTTACAGGACCTTTTTAATGTATAAAGATTGAATCTTGGAAAGAAAATGACTGTTTTGAGTTAAACTTATTCGAGTTCCCTATGACATCCCGAAGAGTATTTCAACGAGTAAAGATTGAATCTTTGATTGAAATTACTTGAATCAAGGGACTTATTTTGTCCCTGGACCTTTTATATATAAAGATTGAATCTTTAAAAAGAAATGAGCGTTATGAGTTGAACCTATCCGAGTTCCCTATGACGTCCCGAATAGTGTTTTAACGCGTAAGGATTGAATCTTTGTATGAAATTACCTCAATAGAGGTACTTATTATGTCACTAGACCTTTTTAATGTATAAAGGTTCAAGCTTTGAAAGAAAATGAGAGTTTTGAGTTAAACATATTCGAGTTCCCTGCGACGTCTCGAAGAGTGTTTTAAAGGGTAAATATTGAATCTTTGAATGAAATTACCTCAATCAAGGTACCTATTATGTCACTAGACCTTTTTAATGTATATAGATTGAATATTTGTAAAGAAGTACGAGTTTTGAGTTAAAGTTATTTGAGTTCCCTTTGACGTCACGAAGCGTGTTTTAATGAGTAAAGATTGAATCTTTGAACGAAATTATCTCAATCAATGTACCTATTATGTCAGTAGACCTTTTTAATGTATAAAGATGGAATCTTTGAAAAAAATGAGAGCATTGAGTTTAACTTATTCGAGTTACCTATGAAGTCGCGAAGAGTGTTTTAATGACCAAAGATTGAATCTTCGAATGAAAATTCCTCAATACAGGAACCTATTATGTTACTAGATCTTTTTGATGTATAAAGATTGAATCTTTGAAAGAAAATTAGAGTTTTGAGTTAAACTTATTCGAGTTCCTTTTGACATCCCGAAGAGTGTTTTAATGAATAAAGATTGAATCTTTGAATCAAATTACCTCAGTCGAGGTACCTATTAAGTCACTACAAATTTTTATTGTATAAAGATTGAATCTTTGAAAAGAAATGAGAGTTTTGAGTTAAAGTTATTCGAGTTCCCTTTGACGTCACGAAGAGTGTTTTAATGAGTAAAGATTGAATCTTTGAATGAAATTACCTCAATCAAGGTACCTATTCTACCACTAGACCTTTGCAATGTATAAAGATTGAATCTTTGAAAGAAAATGAGTGTTTTGAGTTAAACTTATTCGAGTTACCTATGAAATCGCGAAGAGTGTTTTAATGACTGAAGATGGAATCTTTGAATGAAAAATACCACAATAAAGGTACCAATTCTGTTACTAGACCTTCCCAATGTATAAAGATTGAATCTTTGAAAGAAAATGAGATTTTTGAGTTAAACTTATTCGAGTTCCCTGTAACGTCCCGAAGAGTGTCTTAATGAGTAAAGATTGAATCATTGAATGAAAATACCTCAATCAAGGTAGCTATTACATCACTAGACCTTTTTAATTTATAAAGATTGACGTTTTGAAAAGAAATGAGTGTTTCGAGTTAAAGTTATTCAAGTTCCCTTTGACGTCACGAAGAGTGTTTTAATGAGTAAAGATTGAATCTTTGAATGAAATTACCTCAATCAAGGTACCTATTCTGTCACTAAACCTTTTTAATGTATAATGATTGGATCTTTGAAAGAACAATAGAGTTTTGAGTTCAACTTATTCGAGTTACCTATGAAGTTGCGAAGAGTGTTTTAATGACTAAAGATTGAATCTTTGAATGAAACTATCTCAATAAAGGTACTTATTTTGTTAGTAGACCTTTTTAATGTATAAAGACTCTATCTTTGAAACAAAATGAGAGTTTTGAGTTAAACTTATTCACGTTCCCTGTAACGTCCCAAAGAGTGTTTTAATGAGTAAATATTGAATCTTTGAATGTAATTATCTCAATCAAGGTAGCTATTATGTCACTAGACCTTTTTAATGTACAAAGATTGAATCTTGGAAAGAAAGTGAGAGTTTTGAGTTTAACTTATTCGAGTTACCTATGAAGTCGCGAAGAGTGTTTTAATGAATAAAGATTGAATCTTTGAATGAAAACACCTCAATAAAGGTACCTATTATGTTACTAGACCTTTTTAATGTCTAAAGATTGAATCTTTGGAATAAAATGATAGTTCTGAGTTCAACTTATTCGATTTACCTATGAAGTCGTGAACAGTGTTTTAATGACTAAATAATGAATCTTTGAATGAAAATACCGTAGTAAAGGTACCTATTATGTTACAAGACCTTTTTAATGTATAAAGATTGAATCTTGGAAAGAAAATGAATGTTTTGAGTTAAACTTATTCGAGTTCCCTATGACATCCCGAAGAGTATTTCAACGAGTAAAGATTGAATCTTTGATTGAAATTACTTGAATCAAGGGACTTATTTTACCCTGGACCTTTTATATATAAAGATTGAATCTTTTAAAAGAAACGAGCGTTATGAGTTGAACCTATCCGAGTTCCCTATAACGTCCCGAATAGTGTTTTAACGCGTAAGGATTGAATCTTTGTATGAAATTACCTCAATAAAGGTACTTATTATGTCACTAGACCTTTTTAATGTATAAAGGTTGAAGTTTTGAAAGAAAATGAGAGTTTTGAGTTAAACATATTCGAGTTCCCTGCGACGTCTCGAAGAGTGTTTTAAAGAGTAAATATTAAATCTTTGAATGAAATTACCTCAATCAAGGTACCTATTATGTCACTAGACCTTTTTAATGTATAAAGATTGAATATTTGTAAGAACTACGAGTTTTGAGTTAAAGTTATTTGAGTTCCCTTTGACGTCACGAAGCGTGTTTTAATGAGTAAAGATTGAATCTTTGAACGAAATTATCTCAATCAATGTACCTATTATGTCAGTAGACCTTTTTAATGTATAAAGATGGAATCTTTGAAAAAAATGAGAGCATTGAGTTTAACTTATTCGAGTTACCTATGAAGTCGCGAAGAGTCTTTTAATGACCAAAGATTAAATCTTCGAATGAAAATCCTCAATACAGGAACCTATTATGTTACTAGATCTTTTTGATGTATAAAGATTGAATCTTTGAAAGAAAATTAGAGTTTTGAGTTAAACTTATTCGAGTTCCTTTTGACATCCCGAAGAGTGTTTTAATGAATAAAGATTGAATCTTTGAATGAAATTACCTCAATCGAGGTACCTATTAAGTCACTAGAAATTTTTATTGTATAAAGATTGAATCTTTGAAAAGAAATGAGAGTTCTGAGTTAAAGTTATTCGAGTTCCCTTTGACGTCACGAAGAGTGTTTTAATGAGTAAAGATTGAATCTTTGAATGAAATTACCTCAATCAAGGTACCTATTCTACCACTAGACCTTTGTAATGTATAAAGATTGAATCTTTGAAAGAAAATGAGTGTTTTGAGTTTAACTTATTCGAGTTACCTATGAAATCGCGAAGATTGTTTTAATGACTGAAGATGGAATCATTGAATGAAATTTACCACAATAAAGGTACCAATTCTGTTACTAGACCTTTCCAATGTATAAAGATTGAATCTTTGAAAGAAAATGAGATTTTTGAGTTAAACTTATTCGAGTTCCCTGTAACGTCCCGAAGAGTGTCTTAATGAGAAAAGATTGAATCATTGAATGAAATTACCTGAATCAAGGTAGCTATTACATCACTAGACCTTTTTAATTTATAAAGATTAACGTTTTGAAAAGAAATGAGTGTTTCGAGTTAAAGTTATTCAAGTTCCCTTTGACATCACGAAGAGTGTTTTAAGGAGTAAAGATTGAATCTTTGAATGAAATTACCTCAATCAAGGTACCTATTCTATCAGTAAACCTTTTTAATGTATAAAGATTGAATCTTTGAAAGAACATGAGAGTTTTGAGTTCAACTTATTCGAGTTACCTATGAAGTTGCGAAGAGTGTTTTAATGACTAAAGATTGAATCTTTGAATGAAACTACCTCAATAAAGGTACTTATTTTGTTAGTAGACCTTTTTAATGTATAAAGACTCTATCTTTGAAAGAAAATGAGAGTCTTGAGTTAAACTTATTCACGTTCCCTGTAACGTCCCAAAGAGTGTTTTAATGAGTAAATGTTGAATCTTTGAACGTAATTACCTCAATCAAGGTAGCTATTATGTCACTAGACCTTTTTAATGTACAAAGATTGAATCTTGGAAAGAAAGTGAGAGTTTTGAGTTTAACTTATTCGAGTTACCTATGAAGTCGCGAAGAGTGTTTTAATGAATAAAGATTGAATCTTTGAATGAAAACACCTCAATAAAGGTACCTATTATGTTACTAGACCTTTTTAATGTCTAAAGATTGAATCTTTGGAATAAAATGATAGTTCTGAGTTCAACTTATTCGATTTACCTATGAAGTCATGAACAGTGTTTTAATGACTAAATAATGAATCTTTGAATGAAAATACCGTAGTAAAGGTACCTATTATGTTACAAGACCTTTTTAATGTATAAAGATTGAATCTTGGAAAGAAAATGACTGTTTTGAGTTAAACTTATTCGAGTTCCCTATGACATCCCGAAGAGTATTTCAACGAGTAAAGATTGAATCTTTGATTGAAATTACTTGAATCAAGGGACTTATTTTGTCCCTGGACCTTTTATATACAAAGATTGAATCTTTAAAAAGAAATGAGCGTTATGAGTTGAACCTATCCGAGTTCCCTATGACGTCCCAAATTGTGTTTTAATGCGTAAGGATTGAATCTTTGTATGAAATTACCTCAATAGAGGTACTTATTATGTCACTAGACCTTTTTAATGTATAAAGGTTCAAGCTTTGAAAGAAAATGAGAGTTTTGAGTTAAACATATTCGAGTTCCCTACGACGTCTCGAAGAGTGTTTTAAAGAGTAAATATTGAATCTTTGAATGAAATTACCTCATTCAAGGTACCTATTATGTCACTAGACCTTTTTAATGTATAAAGATTGAACATTTGTAAAGAACTACGAGTTTTGAGTTAAAGTTATTTGAGTTCCCTTTGACGTCACGAAGTGTGTTTTAATGAGTAAAGATTGAATCTTTGAACGAAATTATCTCAATCAATGTACCTAATATGTCAGTAGACCTTTTTAATGTATAAAGATGGAATCTTTGAAAAAAATGAGAGCATTGAGTTTAACTTATTCGAGTTACCTATGAAGTCGCGAAGAGTGTTTTAATGACCAAAGATTGAATCTTCGAATGAAAATTCCTCAATACAGGAACCTATTATGTTACTAGATCTTTTTGATGTATAAAGATTGAATCTTTGAAAGAAAATTAGAGTTTTGAGTTAAACTTATTCGAGTTCCTTTTGACATCCCGAAGAGTGTTTTAATGAATAAAGATTGAATCTTTGAATGAAATTACCTCAATCGAGGTACCTATTAAGTCACTAGAAATTTTTATTGTATAAAGATTGAATCTTTGAAAAGAAATGAGAGTTTTGAGTTAAAGTTATTCGAGTTCCCTTTGACGTCACGAAGAGTGTTTTAATGAGTAAAGATTGAATCTTTGAATGAAATTACCTCAATCAAGGTACCTATTCTACCACTAAACCTTTGTAATGTATAAAGATTGAATCTTTGAAAGAAAATGAGTGTTTTGAGTTTAACTTATTCGAGTTACCTATGAAATCGCGAAGAGTGTTTTCATGACTGAAGATGGAATCTTTGAATGAAAAATACCACAATAAAGGTACCAATTCTGTTACTAGACCTTCCCAATGTATAAAGATTGAATATTTGAAAGAAAATGAGATTTTTGAGTTAAACTTATTCGAGTTCCCTGTAACGTCCCGAAGAGTGTCTTAATGAGTAAAGATTGAATCATTGAATGAAATTACCTCAATCAAGGTAGCTATTACATCACTAGACCTTTTTAATTAATAAAGATTGACGTTTTGAAGAGAAATGAGTGTTTCGAGTTAAAGTTATTCAAGTTCCCTTTGACGTCACGAAGAGTGTTTTTACGAGTAAAGATTGAATCTTTGAATGAAATTACCTCAATCAAGGTACCTATTCTGTCACTAAACCTTTTTAATGTATAATGATTGGATCTTTGAAAGAACATGAGAGTTTTGAGTTCAACTTATTCGAGTTACCTATGAAGTTGCGAAGAGTGTTTTAATGACTAAAGATTGAATCTTTGAATGAAACTACCTCAATAAAGGTACTTATTTTGTTAGTAGACCTTTTTAATGTATAAAGACTGTATCTTTGAAAGAAAATGAGAGTTTTGAGTTAAACTTATTCACGTTCCCTGTAACGTCCCAAAGAGTGTTTTAATGAGTAAATATTGAATCTTTGAATGTAATTACCTCAATCAAGGTAGCTATTATGTTACTAGACCTTTTTAATGTACAAAGATTGAATCTTGGAAAGAAAGTGAGAGTTTTGAGTTTAACTTATTCGAGTTACCTATGAAGTCGCGAAGAGTGTTTTAATGAATAAAGATTGAATCTTTGAATGAAAAGACCTCAATAAAGATACCTATTATGTTACTAGACCTTTTTAATGTCTAAAGATTGAATCTTTGGAATAAAATGATAGTTCTGAGTTCAACTTATTCGATTTACCTATGAAGTCGTGAACAGTGTTTTATTGACTAAATAATGAATCTTTGAATGAAAATACCGTAGTAAAGGTACCTATTATGTTACAAGACCTTTTTAATGTATAAAGATTGAATCTTGGAAAGAAAATGACTATTTTGAGTTAAACTTATTCGAGTTCCCTATGACATCCCGAAGAGCATTTCAACGAGTAAAGATTGAATCTTTGATTGAAATTACTTAAATCAAGGGACTTATTTTGTCCCTGGACCTTTTATATATAAAGATTGAATCTTTAAAAAGGAATAAGCGTTATGAGATGAACCTATCCGAGTTCCCTATGACGTCCCGAATAGTGTTTTAACGCGTAAGGATTGAATCTTTTTATGAAATTACCTCAATAGAGGTACTTATTATGTCACTAGACCTTTTTAATGTATAAAGGTTCAAGCTTTGAAAAAAATGAAAGTTTTGAGTTTAACATATTCGAGTTCCCTGCGACGTCTCGAAGAGTGTTTTAAAGAGTAAATATTGAATCTTTGAATGAAATTACCTCAATCAAGGTACCGATTATGTCACTAGACCTTTTTAATGTATAAAGATTGAATATTTGTAAAGAACTACGAGTTTTGAGTTAAAGTTATTTGAGTTCCCTTTGACGTCACGAAGCGTGTTTTAATGAGTAAAGATTGAATCTTTGAACGAAATTATCTCAATCAATGTACCTATTATGCCAGTAGACCTTTTTAATGTATAAAGATGGAATCTTTGAAAAAAATGAGAGCATTGAGTTTAACTTATTCGAGTTACCTATGAAGTCGCGAAGAGTGTTTTAATGACCAAAGATTGAATCTTCGAATGAAAATTCCTCAATACAGAAACCTATTATGTTACTAAATCTTTTTGATGTATAAAGATTGAATCTTTGAAAGAAAATTAGAGTTTTGAGTTAAACTTATTCGAGTTTCTTTTGACATCCTGAAGAGTGTTTTAATGAATAAAGATTGAATCTTAGAATGAAATTACCTCAATCGAGGTACCTATTAAGTCACTAGAAATTTTTATTGTATAAAGATTGAATCTTTGAAAAGAAATGAGAGTTTTGAGTTAAAGTTATTCGAGTTCCCTTTGACGTCACGAAGAGTGTTTTAATGAGTAAAGATTGAATCTTTGAATGAAATTACCTCAATCAAGGTACCTATTCTACCAGTAGACCTTTGTAATGTATAAAGATTGAATCTTTGAAAGAAAATGAGTGTTTTGAGTTTAACTTATTCGAGTTACCTATGAAATCGCGAAGAGTGTTTTAATGACTGAAGATGGAATCTTTGAATGAAAAATACCACAATAAAGCTACCAATTCTGTTACTAGACCTTTCCAATGTATAAAGATTGAATCTTTGAAAGAAAAAGAGATTTTTGAGTTAAACTTATTCGAGTTCTCTGTAACGTCCCGAAGAGTGTCTTAATGAGTAAAGATTGAATCATTGAATGAAATTACCTCAATCAAGGTAGCTATTACATCACTAGACCTTTTTAATTTATATAGATTGATGTTTTGAAAAGAAATGAATGT
Source organism: Cornus florida (assembly GCF_030987335.1). NCBI lineage: Eukaryota > Viridiplantae > Streptophyta > Magnoliopsida > Cornales > Cornaceae > Cornus > Cornus florida. The sequence goes on from NW_026775573.1 coordinate 102,125,481, forward strand.
TTCGAGTTAAAGTTATTCAAGTTCCCTTTGACGTCACGAAGAGTGTTTTAATGAGTAAAAATTGAATCTTTGAATGAAATTACCTCAATCAAGGTACCTATTCTGTCACTAAACATTTTCAATGTATAAAGATTGAATCTTTGAAAGAACATGAGAGTTTTGAGTTCAACTTATTCGAGTTACCTATGAAGTTGCGAAGAGTGTTTTAATGACTAAAGATTGAATCTTTGAATGAAACTACCTCAATAAAGGTACTTATTTTGTTAGTAGACCTTTTTAATGTATAAAGACTGTATCTTTGAAAGAAAATGAGAGTTTTGAGTTAAACTTATTCACGTTCCCTGTAACGTCCCAAAGAGTGTTTTAATGGGTAAATATTGAATCTTTGAATGTATTTACCTCAATCAAGGTAGCTATTATGTCACTAGACCTTTTTATTGTACAAAGATTGAATCTTGGAAAGAAAGTGAGAGTTTTGAGTTTAACTTATTCGAGTTACCTATGAAGTCGCGAAGAGTGTTTTAATGAATAAAGATTGAATCTTTGAATGAAAACACCTCAATAAAGGTAACTATTATGTTACTAGACCTTTTTAATGTCTAAAGATTGAATCTTTGGAATAAAATGATAGTTCTGAGTTCAACTTATTCGATTTACCTATGAAGTCGTGAACAGTGTTTTAATGACTAAATAATGAATCTTTGAATGAAAATACCGTAGTAAAGGTACCTATTATGTTACAAGACCTTTTTAATGTATAAAGATTGAATCTTGGAAAGAAAATGACTGTTTTGAGTTAAACTTATTCGAGTTCCCTATGACATCCCGAAGAGTATTTCAACGAGTAAAGATTGAATCTTTGATTGAAATTACTTGAATCAAGGGACTTATTTTGTCCCTGGACCTTTTATATATAAAGATTGAATCTTTAAAAAGAAATGAGCGTTATGAGTTGAACCTATCCGAGTTCCCTATGACGTCCCGAATAGTGTTTTAACGTGTAAGGATTGAATCTTTGTATGAAATTACCTCAATAGAGGTACTTATTATGTCACTAGACCTTTTTAATGTATAAAGGTTCAAGCTTTGAAAGAAAATGAGAGTTTTGAGTTAAACATATTCGAGTTCCCTGCGACGTCTCGAAGAGTGTTTTAAAGAGTAAATATTGAATCTTTGAATGAAATTACCTCAATCAAGGTACCTATGATGTCACTAGACCTTTTTAATGTATAAGATTGAATATTTGTAAAGAACTACGAGTTTTGAGTTAAAGTTATCTAAGTTCCCTTTGACGTCACGAAGCGTGTTTTAATGAGTAAAGATTGAATCTTTGAACGAAATTATCTCAATCAATGTACCTATTATGTCAGTAGACCTTTTTAATGTATAAAGATGGAATCTTTGATGTATAAAGATTGAATCTTTGAAAGAAAATTAGAGTTTTGAGTTAAACTTATTCGAGTTTCTTTTGACATCCCGAAGAGTGCTTTAACGAATAAAGATTGAATCATTGAATGAAATTACCTCAATCAAGGAAGCTATTACATCACTAGACCTTTTTAATTTATAAAGTTGATGTTTTGAAAAGAAATGAGTGTTTCGAGTTAAAGTTATTCAAGTTCCCTTTGACGTCACGAAGAGTGTTTTAATGAGTAAAGATTGAATCTTTGAACGAAATTACCTCAATCAAGGTACCTATTCTGTCACTAAACATTTTCAATGTATAAAGATTGAATCTTTGAAAGAACATGAGAGTTTTGAGTTCAACTTATTCGAGTTACCTATGAAGTTGCGAAGAGTGTTTTCATGACTAAAGATTGAATCTTTGAATGAAACTACCTCAATAAAGGTACTTATTTTGTTAGTAGACCTTTTTAATATATAAAGACTGTATCTTTGAAAGAAAATGAGAGTTTTGAGTTAAACTTATTAACGTTCCCTGTAACGTCCCAAAGAGTGTTTTAATGGGTAAATATTGAATCTTTGAATGTATTTACCTCAATCAAGGTAGCTATTATGTCACTAGACCTTTTTAATGTACAAAGATTGAATCTTGGAAAGAAAGTGAGAGTTTTGAGTTTAACTTATTCGAGTTACCTATGAAGTCGCGAAGATTGTTTTAATGAATAAAGATTGAATCTTTGAATGAAAACACCTCAATAAAGGTACCTATTATGTTACTAGACCTTTTTAATGTCTAAAGATTGAATCTTTGGAATAATATGATAGTTCTGAGTTCAACTTATTCGATTTACCTATGAAGTCGTGAACAGTGTTTTAATGACTAAATAATGAATCTTTGAATGAAAATACCGTAGCAAAAGGTACCTATTATGTTTCAAGACCTTTTTAATATATAAAGATTGAATCTTGGAAAGAAAATGACTGTTTTGAGTTAAACTTATTCAAGTTCCCTATGACATCCCGAAGAGTATTTCAACGAGTAAAGATTGAATCTATGATTGAAATTACTTGAATCAAGGGACTTATTTTGTCCCTGGACCTTTTATATATAAAGATTGAATCTTTAAAACGAAATGAACGTTATGAGTTGAACCTATCCGAGTTCCCTATGACGTCCCGAATAGTGTTTTAACGCGTAAGGATTGAATCTTTGTATGAAATTACCTCAATAGAGGTACTTATTATGTCACTAGACCTTTTTAATGTATAAAGGTTCAAGCTTTGAAAGAAAATGAGAGTTTTGAGTTAAACATATTCGAGTTCCCTGCGACGTCTCGAAGAGTGTTTTAAAGAGTAAATATTGAATCTTTGAATGAAATTACCTATGATGTCACTAGACCTTTTTAATGTATAAGATTGAATATTTGTAAAGAACTACGAGTTTTGAGTTAAAGTTATCTGAGTTCCCTTTGACGTCACGAAGCGTGTTTTAATGAGTAAAGATTGAATCTTTGAACGAAATTATTTCAATCAATGTACCTATTATGTCAGTAGACCTTTTTAATGTATAAAGATGGAATCTTTGAAAAAAATGAGAGTATTGAGTTTAACTTATTCGAGTTACCTATGAAGTCGCGAAGAGTGTTTTAATGACCAAAGATTGAATCTTCGAATGAAAATTCCTCAATACAGGAACCTATTATGTTACTAGATCTTTTTGATGTATAAAGATTGAATCTTTGAAAGAAAATTAGGGTTTTGAGTTAAACTTATTCGAGTTTCTTTTGACATCCCGAAGAGTGTTTTAATGAATAAAGATTGAATCTTTAAATGAAATTACCTCAATCGAGGTACCTATTAAGTCACTAGAAATTTTTATTGTATAAAGATTGAATCTTTGAAAAGAACTGAGAGTTTTGAGTTAAAGTTATTCGAGTTCCCTTTGACGTCACGAAGAGTGTTTTAATGAGTAAAGATTGAATCTTTGAATGAAATTACCTCAATCAAGGTACCTATTCTACCAGTAGACCTTTGTAATGTATAAAGATTGAATCATTGAAAGAAAATGATTGTTTTGAGTTTAACTTATTCGAGTTACCTATGAAATCGCGAAGAGTGTTTTAATGACTGAAGATGGAATCTTTGAATGAAAAATACCACAATAAAGGTACCAATTCTGTTACTAGACCTTTCCAATGTATAAAGATTGAATCTTTAAAAGAAAATGAGATTTTTGAGTTAAACTTATTCGAATTCCCTGTAACGTCCCGAAGAGTGTCTTAATGAGTAAAGATTGAATCATTGAATGAAATTACCTCAATCAAGGTAGCTATTACATCACTAGACCTTTTTAATTTATAAAGATTGACGTTTTGAAAAGAAATGAGTGTTTCGAGTTAAAGTTTTTCAAGTTCCCTTTGACGTCACGAAGAGTGTTTTAATGAGTAAAGATTGAATCTTTGAATGAAATTACCTCAATCAAGGTACCTATTCTGTCACTAAACCTTTTTAATGTATAAAGATTGAATCTTTGAAAGAACATGAGAGTTTTGAGTTCAACTTATTCGAGTTACCTATGAAGTTGCGAAGAGTGTCTTAATGACTAAAGATTGAATCTTTGAATGAAACTACCACAATAAAGGTACTTATTTTGTTAGTAGACCTTTTTAATGTATAAAGACTGTATCTTAGAAAGAAAATGAGAGTTTTGAGTTAAACTTATTCACGTTCCCTGTAACGTCCCAAAGAGTGTTTTAATGGGTAAATATTGAATCTTTGAATGTAATTACCTCAATCAAGGTAGCTATTATGTCACTAGACCTTTTTAATGTACAAAGATTGAATCTTGGAAAGAAAGTGAGAGTTTTGAGTTCAACTTATTCGAGTTACCTATGAAGTCGCGAAGAGTGTTTTAATGAATAAAGATTGAATCTTTGAATGAAAACACCTCAATAAAGGTACCTATTATGTTACTAGACCTTTTTAATGTCTAAAGATTGAATCTTTGGAATAAATTGATAGTTCTTTTTTAATTACCTCAATCAAGGTACCTATTATGTCACTAGACCTTTTTAATGTATAAAGATTGAATATTTGTAAAGAACTACGAGTTTTGAGTTAAAGTTATTTGAGTTCCCTTTGACGTCAAGAAGCGTGTTTTAATGAGTAAAGATTGAATCTTTGAACGAAATTATCTCAATCAATGTACCTATTATGTCAGTAGACCTTTTTAATGTATAGAGATGGAATCTTTGAAAAAAATGAGAGTATTGAGTTTAACTTATTCGAGTTACCTATGAAGTCGCGAAGAGTGTTTTAATGACCAAAGATTGAATCTTCGAATGAAAATTCCTCAATACAGGAACCTATTATGTTACTAGATCTTTTTTATGTATAAAGATTGAATCTTTGAAAGAAAATTAGAGTTTTGAGTTAAACTTATTCGAGTTCCTTTTGACATCCCGAAGAGTGTTTTAATGAATAAAGATTGAATCTTTGAATGAAATTACCTCAATCGAGGTACCTATTAAGTCACTAGAAATTTTTATTGTATAAAGATTGAATCTTTGAAAAGAAATGAGAGTTTTGAGTTAAAGTTATTCGAGTTCCCTTTGACGTCACGAAGAGTGTTTTAATGAGTAAAGATTGAATCTTTGAATGAAATTACCTCAATCAAGGTACCTATTCTACCACTAGACCTTTGTAATGTATAAAGATTGAATCTTTGAAAGAAAATGAGTGTTTTGAGTTTAACTTATTCGAGTTACCTATGAAATCGCGAAGAGTGTTTGAATGACTGAAGATGGAATCTTTGAATGAAAAATACCACAATAAAGGTACCAATTCTGTTACTAGACCATTCCAATGTATAAAGATTGAATCTTTGAAAGAAAATGAGATTTTTGAGTTAAACTTATTCGAGTTCCCTGTAACGTCCCGAAGAGTGTCTTAATGAGTAAAGATTGAATCATTAAATGAAATTACCTCAATCAAGGTAGCTATTACATCACTAGACCTTTTTAATTTATAAAGATTGACGTTTTGAAAAGAAATGAGTGTTTCGGGTTAAAGTTATTCAAGTTCCCTTTGACGTCACAAAGAGTGTTTGAATGAGTAAAGATTGAATCTTTGAATGAAATTACCGCAATCAAGGTACCTATTATGTCACTAAACCTTTTTAATGTATAAAGATTGAATCTTTGAAAGAACATGAGAGTTTTGAGTTCAACTTATTCGAGTTACCTATGAAGTTGCGAAGAGTGTTTTAATGACTAAAGATTGAATCTTTGAATGAAACTACCTCAATAAAGGTACTTATTTTGTTAGTAGACCTTTTTAATGCATAAAGACTGTATCTTTGAAAGAAAATGAGAGTTTTGAGTTAAACTTATTCACGTTCCCTGTAACGTCCCAAAGAGTGTTTTAATGAGTAAATATTGAATCTTTGAATGTAATTACCTCAATCAAGGTAGTTATTATGTCACTAGACCTTTTTAATGTACAAAGATTGAATCTTCGAAAGAAAGTGAGAGTTTTGAGTTTAACTTATTCGAGTTACCTATGAAGTCGCGAAGAGTGTTTTAATGAATAAAGATTGAATCTTTGAATGAAAACACCTCAATAAAGGTACCTATTATGTTACTAGACCTTTTTAATGTCTAAAGATTGACTCTTTGGAATAAAATGATAGTTCTGAGTTCAGCTTATTCGATTTACCTATGAAGTCGTGAACAGTGTTTTAGTGACTAAATAATGAATCTTTGAATGAAAATACCGTAGTAAAGGTACCTATTATGTTACAAGACCTTTTTAATGTATAAAGATTGAATCTTGAAAAGAAAATGACTGTTTTGAGTTAAACTTATTCGAGTTCCCTATGACATCCCGAAGAGTATTTCAACGAGTAAAGATTGAATCTTTGATTGAAATTACTTGAATCAAGGGACTTATTTTGTTCCTGGACCTTTTATATATAAAGATTGAATCTTTAAAAAGAAATAAGCGTTATGAGTTGAACCTATCCGAGTTCCCTATGACGTCCCGAATAGAGTTTTAACGCGTAAGGATTGAATCTATGTATGAAATTACCTCAATAGAGGTACTTATTATGTCACTAGACCTTTTTAATGTATAAAGGTTCAAGCTTTGAAAGAAAATGAGAGTTTTGAGTTAAACATATTCGAGTTCCCTGCGACGTCTCGAAGAGTGTTTTAAAGAGTAAATATTGAATCTTTGAATGAAATTACCTCAATCAAGGTACCTATTATGTCACTAGACCTTTTTAATGTATAAAGATTGAATATTTGTAAAGAACTACGTGTTTTGAGTTAAAGTTATTTGAGTTCCCTTTGACGTCACGAAGCGTGTTTTAATGAGTAAAGATTGAATCTTTGAACGAAATTATCTCAATCAATGTACCTATTATGTCAGTAGACCTTTTTAATGTATAAAGATGGAATCTTTGAAAAAAATGAGAGTATTGAGTTTAACTTATTCGAGTTACCTATGAAGTCGCGAAGAGTGTTTTAATGACCAAGGATTAAATCTTCGAATGAAAATTCCTCAATACAGGAACCTATTATGTTACTAGATCTTTTTGATGTATAAAGATTGAAGTTTTGAAAGAAAATTAGACTTTTGAGTTAAACATATTCGAGTTCCTTTTGACATCCCGAAGAGTGTTTTAATGAATAAAGATTGAATCTTTGAATGAAATTACCTCAATCGAGGTACCTATTAAGTCTCTAGAAATTTTTATTGTATAAAGATTGAATCTTTGAAAAGAAATGAGAGTTTTGAGTTAAAGTTATTCGAGTTCCCTTTGACGTCACGAAGTGTGTTTTAATGAGTAAAGATTGAATCTTTGAATGAAATTACCTCAATCAAGGTACCTATTCTACCACTAGACCTTTGTAATGTATAAAGATTGAATCTTTGAAAGAAAATGAGTGTTTTGAGTTTAACTTATTCGAGTTACCTATGAAATCGCGAAGAGTGTTTGAATGACTGAAGATGGAATCTTTGAATGAAAAATACCACAATAAAGGTACCAATTCTGTTACTAGACCATTCCAATGTATAAAGATTGAATCTTTGAAAGAAAATGAGATTTTTGAGTTAAACTTATTCGAGTTCCCTGCGACGTCTCGAAGAGTGTTTTAAAGAGTAAATATTGAATCTTTGAATGAAATTACCTCAATCAAGGTACCTATTATGTCACTAGACCTTTTTAATGTATAAAGATTGAATATTTGTAAAGAACTACGAGTTTTGAGTTAAAGTTATTTGAGTTCCCTTTGACGTCACGAAGCGTGTTTTAATGAGTAAAGATTGAATCTTTGAACGAAATTATCTCAATCAATGTACCTATTATGTCAGTAGACCTTTTTAATGTATAAAGATGGAATCTTTGAAAAAAATGAGAGTATTGAGTTTAACTTATTCGAGTTACCTATGAAGTCGCGAAGAGTGTTTTAATGACCAAAGATTGAATCTTCGAATGAAAATTCCTCAATACTGGAACCTATTATGTTACTAGATCTTTTTGATGTATAAAGATTGAATCTTTGAAAGAAAATTAGAGTTTTGAGTTAAACTTATTCGAGTTCCTTTTGACATCCCGAAGATTGTTTTAATGAGTAAATATTGAATCTTTGAATGAAACTACCTCAATAAAGGTACTTATTTTGTTAGTAGACCTTTTTAATGTATAAAGACTGTATCTTTGAAAGAAAATGAGAGTTTTGAGTTAAACTTATTCGAGTTCCCTATGACATCCCGAAGAGTATTTCAACGAGTAAAGATTGAATCTTTGATTGAAATTACTTGAATCAAGGGACTTATTTTGTCCCTGGACCTTTTATATATAAAGATTGAATCTTTAAAAAGAAATGAGCGTTATGAGTTGAACCTATCCGAGTTCCCTATGACGTCCCGAATAGTGTTTTAACGCGTAAGGATTGAATCTTTGTATGAAATTACCTCAATAGAGGTACTTATTATGTCACTAGACCTTTTTAATGCATAAAGGTTCAAGCTTTGAAAGAAAATGAGAGTTTTGAGTTAAACATATTCGAGTTCCCTGCGACGTCTCGAAGAGTGTTTTAAAGAGTAAATATTGAATCTTTGAATGAAATTATCTCAATCAAGGTACCTATTATGTCACTAGACCATTTTAATGTATAAAGATTGAATATTTGTAAAGAACTACGAGTTTTAAGTTAAAGTTATTTGAGTTCCCTTTGATGTCACGAAGCGTGTTTTAATGAGTAAAGATTGAATCTTTGAACGAAATTATCTCAATCAATGTACCTATTATGTCAGTAGACCTTTTTAATGTATAGAGATGGAATCTTTGAAAAAAATGAGAGTATTGAGTTTAACTTATTCGAGTTATCTATGAAGTCGCGAAGTGTGTTTTAATGACCAAAGATTGAATCTTCGAATGAAAATTCCTCAATACAGGAACCTATTATGTTACTAGATCTTTATGATGTATAAAGATTGAATCTTTGAAAGAAAATTAGAGTTTTGAGTTAAACTTATTCGAGTTCCTTTTGACATCCCGAAGATTGTTTTAATGAATAAAGATTGAATCTTTGAATGAAATTACCTCAATCGAGGTACCTATTAAGTCACTAGAAATTTTTATTGTATAAAGATTGAATCTTTGAAAAGAAATGAGAGTTTTGAGTTAAAGTTATTCGAGTTCCCTTTGACGTCACGAAGAGTGTTTTAATGAGTAAAGATTGAATCTTTGAATGAAATTACCTCAATCAAGGTACCTATTCTACCACTAGACCTTTGTAATGTATAAAGATTGAATATTTGAAAGAAAATGAGTGTTTTGAGTTTAACTTATTCGAGTTACCTATGAAATCACGAATAATGTTTTAATGACTGAAGATGGAATCTTTGAATGAAAAATACCACAATAAAGGTACCAATTCTGTTACTAGACATTTCCAATGTATAAAGATTGAATCTTTGAAAGAAAATGAGATTTTTGAGTTAAACTTATTCGAATTCCCTGTAAAGTCCCGAAGAGTGTCTTAATGAGTAAAGATTGAATCATTGAATGAAATTACCTCAATCAAGGTAGCTATTACATCACTAGACCTTTTTAATTTATAAAGATTGACGTTTTGAAAAGAAATGAGTGTTTCGGGTTAAAGTTATTCAAGTTCCCTTTGACGTCACGAAGAGTGTTTGAATGAGTAAAGATTGAATCTTTGAATGAAATTACCTCAATCAAGGTACCTATTCTGTCACTAAACCTTTTTAATGTATAAAGATTGAATCTTTGAAAGAATATGAGAGTTTTGAGTTCAACTTATTCGAGTTACCTATGAAGTTGCGAAGAGTGTTTTAATGACTAAAGATTGAATCTTTGAATGAAACAACCTCAATAAAGGTACTTATTTTGTTAGTAGACCTTTTTAATGTATAAAGACTGTATCTTTGAAAGAAAATGAGAGTTTTGAGTTAAACTTATTCACGTTCCCTGTAACGTCCCAAAGAGTGTTTTAATGAGTAAATATTGAATCTTCGAATGTAATTACCTCAATCAAGGTAACTATTATGTCACTAGACCTTTTTAATGTACAAAGATTGAATCTTGGAAAGAAAGTGAGAGTTTTGAGTTTAACTTGTTCGAGTTACCTATGAAGTCGCGAAGAGTGTTTTAATGAATAAAGATTGAATCTTTGAATGAAAACACCTCAATAAAGGTACCTATTATGTTACTAGACCTTTTTAATGTCTAAAGATTGAATCTTTTGAATAAAATGATAGTTCTGAGTTCAACTTATTCGATTTACCTATGAAGTCGTGAACAGTGTTTTAGTGACTAAATAATGAATCTTTGAATGAAAATACCGTAGTAAAGGTACCTATTATGTTACAAGACCTTTTTAATGTATAAAGATTGAATCTTGGAAAGAAAATGACTGTTTTGAGTTAAACTTATCCGAGTTCCCTATGACATCCCGAAGAGTATTTCAACGAGTAAAGATTGAATCTTTGATTGAAATTACTTGAATCAAGGGACTTATTTTGTCCCTGGACCTTTTATATATAAAGATTGAATCTTTAAAAACAAATGAGCGTTATGAGTTGAACCTATCCGAGTTCCCTATGACGTCCCGAATAGTGTTTTAACGCGTAAGGATTGAATCTTTGTATGAAATTACCTCAATAAGGGTACTTAATATGTCACTAGACCTTTTTAATGTATAAAGGTTCAAGCTTTGAAAGAAAATAAGAGTTTTGAGTTAAACATATTCGAGTTCCCTGCGACGTCTCGAAGAGTGTTTTAAAGAGTAAATATTGAATCTTTGAATGAAATTACCTCAATCAAGGTACCTATTATGTCACTAGACCTTTTTAATGTATAAAGATTGAATATTTGTAAAGAACTACGAGTTTTGAGTTAAAGTTATTTGAGTTCCCTTTGACGTCACGAAGCGTGTTTTAATGAGTAAAGATTAAATCTTTGAACGAAATTACCTCAATCAATGTACCTAATATGTTAGTACACCTTTTTAATGTATAAAGATGGAATCTTTGAAAAAAAATGAGAGTATTGAGTTTAACTTATTCGAGTTACCTATGAAGTCGCGAAGAATGTTTTAATGACCAAAGATTGACTCTTCGATTGAAAATTCCTCAATACAGGAACCTATTATGTTACTAGATCTTTTTGATGTATAAAGATTGAATCTTTGAAAGAAAATTAGAGTTTTGAGTTAAACTTATTCGAGTTCCTTTTGACATCCCGAAGAGTGTTTTAATGAATAAAGATTGAATCTTTGAATGAAATTACCTCAATCGAGATACCTTTTAAGTCACTAGAAATTTTTATTGTATAAAGATTGAATCTTTAAAAAGAAATGAGAGTTTTGAGTTAAAGTTATTCGAGTTCCCTTTGACGTAACGAAGAGTGTTTTAATGAGTAAAGATTGAATCTTTGAATGAAATTACCTCAATCAAGGTACCTATTCTACCACTAGACCTTTGTAATGTATAAAGATTGAATCTCTGAAAGAAAATGAGTGTTTTGAGTTTAACTTATTCGAGTTACCTATGTAATCGCGAAGAGTGTTTTAATGACTGAAGATGGAATCTTTGAATGAAAAATACCACAATAAAGGTACCAATTCTGTTACTAGACCTTTCCAATGTATAAAGATTGAATCTTTGAAAGAAAATGAGATTTTTGAGTTAAACTTATTCGAGTTCCCTATAACGTCCCGAAGAGTGTCTTAATGAATAAAGATTGAATCATTGAATGAAATTACCTCAATCAAGGTAGCTATTGCATCACTAGACCTTTCTAATTTATAAATATTGACGTTTTGAAAAGAAATGAGTGTTTCGAGTTAAAGTTATTCAAGTTCCCTTTGACGTCACGAAGAGTGTTTTAATGAGTAAAGATTGAATCTTTGAATGAAATTACCTCAATCAAGGTACCTATTCTGTCACTAAACCTTTTTAATGTATAAAGATTGAATCTTTGAAGGAACATGAGAGTTTTGAGTTCAACTTATTCGAGTTACCTATGAAGTTGCGAAGAGTGTTTCAATGACTGAAGATTAAATCTTTGAATGAAACTACCTCAATAAAGGTACTTATTTTGTTAGTAGACCTTTTTAATGTATAAAGACTGTATCTTTGAAAGAAAATGAGAGTTTTGAGTTAAACTTATTCACGTTCCCTGTAACGTCCCAAAGAGTGTTTTAATGAGTAAATATTGAATCTTTGAATGTAATTACCTCAATCAAGGTAGCTATTATCTCACTAGACCTTTTTAATGTACAAAGATTGAATCTTGGAAAGAAAGTGAGAGTTTTGAGTTTAACTTATTCGAGTTACCTATGAAGTCGCGAAGAGTGTTTTAATGAATAAAGATTGAATCTTTGAATGAAAACAGCTCAATAAAGGTACCTATTATGTTACTAGACCTTTTTAATGTCTAAAGATTGAATCTTTGGAATAAAATGATAGTTTTGAGTTCAACTTATTCGATTTACCTATGAAGCCGTGAACAGTGTTTTAATGACTAAATAATGAATCTTTGAATGAAAATACCGTAGTAAAGGTACCTATTATATTACAAGACCTTTTTAATGTATAAAGATTGAATCTTGGAAAGAAAATGACTGTTTTGTGTTCAACTTATTCGAGTTCCCTATGACATCCCGAAGAGTATTTCAACGAGTAAAGATTGAATCTTTGATTGAAATTACTTGAATCAAGGGACTTATTTTGTCCCTAGACCTTTTATATATAAAGATTGAATCTTTATAAAGAAATGAGCGTTATGAGTTGAACCTATCCGAGTTCCCTATGATGTCCCGAATAGTGTTTTAACGCGTAAGGATTGAATCTTTCTATGAAATTACCTCAATAGAGGTACTTATTATGTCACTAGACCTTTTTAATGTATAAAGGTTTAAGCTTTGAAAGAAAATGAGAATTTTGAGTTAAACATATTCGAGTTCCCTGCGACGTCTCGAAGAGTGTTTTAAAGAGTAAATATTGAATCTTTGATTGAAAATACCTCATTCAAGGTACCTATTATGTCACTAGACCTTTTTAATATATAAAAATTGAATATTTGTAAAGAACTACGAGTTTTGAGTTAAAGTTATTTGAGTTCCCTTTGACGTCACGAAGCGTGTTTTAATGAGTAAAGATTGAATCTTTGAACGAAATTATCTCAATCAATGTACCTATTATGTCAGTAGACCTTTTTAATGTATAAAGATGGAATCTTTGAAAAAAAATGAGAGTATTGAGTTTAACTTATTCGAGTTACCTATGAAGTCGCGAAGAATGTTTTAATGACCAAAGATTGACTCTTCGATTGAAAATTCCTCAATACAGGAACCTATTATGTTACTAGATCTTTTTGATGTATAAAGATTGAATCTTTGAAAGAAAATTAGAGTTTTGAGTTAAACTTATTCGAGTTCCTTTTGACATCCCGAAGAGTGTTTTAATGAATAAAGATTGAATCTTTGAATGAAATTACCTCAATCGAGGTACCTATTAAGTCACTAGAAATTTTTATTGTATAAAGATTGAATCTTTAAAAAGAAATGAGAGTTTTGAGTTAAAGTTATTCGAGTTCCCTTTGACGTAACGAAGAGTGTTTTAATGAGTAAAGATTGAATCTTTGAATGAAATTACCTCAATCAAGGTACCTATTCTACCACTAGACCTTTGTAATGTATAAAGATTGAATCTCTGAAAGAAAATGAGTGTTTTGAGTTTAACTTATTCGAGTTACCTATGTAATCGCGAAGAGTGTTTTAATGACTGAAGATGGAATCTTTGAATGAAAAATACCACAATAAAGGTACCAATTCTGTTACTAGACCTTTCCAATGTATAAAGATTGAATCTTTGAAAGAAAATGAGATTTTTGAGTTAAACTTATTCGAGTTCCCTGTAACGTCCCGAAGAGTGTCTTAATGAGTAAAGATTGAATCATTGAATGGAATTACCTCAATCAAGGTAGCTATTACATCCCTAGACCTTTTTAATTTATAAAGATTGACGTTTTGAAAAGAAATGAGTGTTTCGAGTTAAAGTTATTCAAGTTCCCTTTGACTTCACGAAGAGTGTTTTAATGAGTAAAGATTGAATCTTTGAATGAAATTACCTCAATCAAGGTACCTATTATGTCACTAAACCTTTTTAATGTATAAAGATTGAATCTTTGAAAGAACATGAGAGTTTTGAGTTCAACTTATTCGAGTTACCTATGAAGTTGCGAAGAGTGTTTTAATGACTAAAGATTGAATCTTTGAATGAAACTACCTCAATAAAGGTACTTATTTTGTTAGTAGACCTTTTTAATGTATAAAGACTGTATCTTTGAAAGAAAATGAGAGTTTTGAGTTAAACTTATTCACGTTCCCTGTAACGTCCCAAAGAGTGTTTTAATGAGTAAATATTGAATCTTTGAATGTAATTACCTCAATCAAGGTAGCTATTATGTCACTAGACCTTTTTAATGTACAAAGATTGAATCTTGTTAAGAAAGTGAGAGTTTTGAGTTTAACTTATTCGAGTTACCTATGAAGTCGCGAAGAGTGTTTAATGAATAAAGATTGAATCTTTGAATGAAAACACCTCAATAAAGGTACCTATTATGTTACTAGACCTTTTTAATGTCTAAAGATTGAATCTTTGGAATAAAATGATAGTTCTGAGTTCAACTTATTCGATTTACCTATGAAGTCGTGAACAGTGTTTTAGTGACTAAATAATGAATCTTTGAATGAAAATACCGTAGTAAAGGTACCTATTATGTTACAAGACCTTTTTAATGTATAAAGATTGAATCTTGGAAAGAAAATGACTGTTTTGAGTTAAACTTATTCGAGTTCCCTATGACATCCCGAAGAGTATTTCAACGAGTAAAGATTGAATCTTTGATTGAAATTACTTGAATCAAGGGACTTATTTTGTCCCTGGACCTTTTATATATAAAGATTGAATCTTTAAAAAGAAATGAGCGTTATGAGTTGAACCTATCCGAGTTCCCTATGACGTCCCGAATAGTGTTTTAACGCGTAAGGATTGAATCTTTGTATGAAATTACCTCAATAAGGGTACTTATTATGTCACTAGACCTTTTTAATGTATAAAGGTTCAAGCTTTGAAAGAAAATGAGAGTTTTGAGTTAAACATATTCGAGTTCCCTGCGACGTCTCGAAGAGTGTTTTAAAGAGTAAATATTGAATCTTTGAATGAAATTACCTCAATCAAGGTACCTATTATGTCACTAGACCTTTTTAATGTATAAAGACTGAATATTTGTAAAGAACTACGAGTTTTGAGTGAAAGTTATTTGAGTTCCCTTTGACGTCACGAAGCGTGTTTTAATGAGTAAAGATTGAATCTTTGAACGAAATTATCTCAATCAATGTACCTATTATGTTAGTACACCTTTTTAATGTATAAAGATGGAATCTTTGAAAAAAAATGAGAGTATTGAGTTTAACTTATTCGAGTTACCTATGAAGTCGCGAAGAGTGTTTTAATGACCAAAGATTGACTCTTCGAATGAAAATTCCTCAATACAGGAACCTATTATGTTACTAGATCTTTTTGATGTATAAAGATTGAATCTTTGAAAGAAAATTAGAGTTTTGAGTTAAACTTATTCGAGTTCCTTTTGACATCCCGAAGAGTGTTTTAATGAATAAAGATTGAATCTTTGAATGAAATTACCTCAACCGAGGTACCTATTAAGTCACTAGAAATTTTTATTGTATAAAGATTGAATCTTTGAAAAGAAATGAGAGTTTTGAGTTAAAGTTATTCGAGTTCCCTTTGACGTCACGAAGAGTGTTTTAATGAGTAAAGATTGAATCTTTGAATGAAATTACCTCAATCAAGGTACCTATTCTACCACTAGACCTTTGTAATGTATAAAGATTGAATCTCTGAAAGAAAATGAGTGTTTTGAGTTTAACTTATTCGAGTTACCTATGAAATCGCGAAGAGTGTTTTAATGACTGAAGATGGAATCTTTGAATGAAAAATACCACAATAAAGGTACCAATTCTGGTACTAGACCTTTCCAATGTATAAAGATTGAATCTTTGAAAGAAAATGAGATTTTTGAGTTAAACTTATTCGAGTTCCCTGTAACGTCCCGAAGAGTGTCTTAATGAGTAAAGATTGAATCATTGAATGGAATTACCTCAATCAAGGTAGCTATTACATCCCTAGACCTTTTTAATTTATAAAGATTGACGTTTTGAAAAGAAATGAGTGTTTCGAGTTAAAGTTATTCAAGTTCCCTTTGACGTCACGAAGAGTGTTTTAATGAGTAAAGATTGAATCTTTGAATGAAATTACCTCAATCAAGGTACCTATTATGTCACTAAACCTTTTTAATGTATAAAGATTGAATCTTTGAAAGAACATGAGAGTTTTGAGTTCAACTTATTCGAGTTACCTATGAAGTTGCGAAGAGTGTTTTAATGACTAAAGATTGAATCTTTGAATGAAACTACCTCAATAAAGGTACTTATTTTGTTAGTAGACCTTTTTAATGTATAAAGACTGTATCTTTGAAAGAAAATGAGAGTTTTGAGTTAAACTTATTCACGTTCCCTGTAACGTCCCAAAGAGTGTTTTAATGAGTAAATATTGAATCTTTGAATGTAATTACCTCAATCAAGGTAGCTATTATGTCACTAGACCTTTTTAATGTACAAAGATTGAATCTTGTTAAGAAAGTGAGAGTTTTGAGTTTAACTTATTCGAGTTACCTATGAAGTCGCGAAGAGTGTTTAATGAATAAAGATTGAATCTTTGAATGAAAACACCTCAATAAAGGTACCTATTATGTTACTAGACCTTTTTAATGTCTAAAGATTGAATCTTTGGAATAAAATGATAGTTCTGAGTTCAACTTATTCGATTTACCTATGAAGTCGTGAACAGTGTTTTAGTGACTAAATAATGAATCTTTGAATGAAAATACCGTAGTAAAGGTACCTATTATGTTACAAGACCTTTTTAATGTATAAAGATTGAATCTTGGAAAGAAAATGACTGTTTTGAGTTAAACTTATTCGAGTTCCCTATGACATCCCGAAGAGTATTTCAACGAGTAAAGATTGAATCTTTGATTGAAATTACTTGAATCAAGGGACTTATTTTGTCCCTGGACCTTTTATATATAAAGATTGAATCTTTAAAAAGAAATGAGCGTTATGAGTTGAACCTATCCGAGTTCCCTATGACGTCCCGAATAGTGTTTTAACGCGTAAGGATTGAATCTTTGTATGAAATTACCTCAATAAGGGTACTTATTATGTCACTAGACCTTTTTAATGTATAAAGGTTCAAGCTTTGAAAGAAAATGAGAGTTTTGAGTTAAACATATTCGAGTTCCCTGCGACGTCTCGAAGAGTGTTTTAAAGAGTAAATATTGAATCTTTGAATGAAATTACCTCAATCAAGGTACCTATTATGTCACTAGACCTTTTTAATGTATAAAGACTGAATATTTGTAAAGAACTACGAGTTTTGAGTGAAAGTTATTTGAGTTCCCTTTGACGTCACGAAGCGTGTTTTAATGAGTAAAGATTGAATCTTTGAACGAAATTATCTCAATCAATGTACCTATTATGTTAGTACACCTTTTTAATGTATAAAGATGGAATCTTTGAAAAAAAATGAGAGTATTGAGTTTAACTTATTCGAGTTACCTATGAAGTCGCGAAGAGTGTTTTAATGACCAAAGATTGACTCTTCGAATGAAAATTCCTCAATACAGGAACCTATTATGTTACTAGATCTTTTTGATGTATAAAGATTGAATCTTTGAAAGAAAATTAGAGTTTTGAGTTAAACTTATTCGAGTTCCTTTTGACATCCCGAAGAGTGTTTTAATGAATAAAGATTGAATCTTTGAATGAAATTACCTCAACCGAGGTACCTATTAAGTCACTAGAAATTTTTATTGTATAAAGATTGAATCTTTGAAAAGAAATGAGAGTTTTGAGTTAAAGTTATTCGAGTTCCCTTTGACGTCACGAAGAGTGTTTTAATGAGTAAAGATTGAATCTTTGAATGAAATTACCTCAATCAAGGTACCTATTCTACCACTAGACCTTTGTAATGTATAAAGATTGAATCTCTGAAAGAAAATGAGTGTTTTGAGTTTAACTTATTCGAGTTACCTATGAAATCGCGAAGAGTGTTTTAATGACTGAAGATGGAATCTTTGAATGAAAAATACCACAATAAAGGTACCAATTCTGGTACTAGACCTTTCCAATGTATAAAGATTGAATCTTTGAAAGAAAATGAGATTTTTGAGTTAAACTTATTCGAGTTCCCTGTAACGTCCCGAAGAGTGTCTTAATGAGTAAAGATTGAATCATTGAATGGAATTACCTCAATCAAGGTAGCTATTACATCCCTAGACCTTTTTAATTTATAAAGATTGACGTTTTGAAAAGAAATGAGTGTTTCGAGTTAAAGTTATTCAAGTTCCCTTTGACGTCACGAAGAGTGTTTTAATGAGTAAAGATTGAATCTTTGAATGAAATTACCTCAATCAAGGTACCTATTATGTCACTAAACCTTTTTAATGTATAAAGATTGAATCTTTGAAAGAACATGAGAGTTTTGAGTTCAACTTATTCGAGTTACCTATGAAGTTGCGAAGAGTGTTTTAATGACTAAAGATTGAATCTTTGAATGAAACTACCTCAATAAAGGTACTTATTTTGTTAGTAGACCTTTTTAATGTATAAAGACTGTATCTTTGAAAGAAAATGAGAGTTTTGAGTTAAACTTATTCACGTTCCCTGTAACGTCCCAAAGAGTGTTTTAATGAGTAAATATTGAATCTTTGAATGTAATTACCTCAATCAAGGTAGCTATTATGTCACTAGACCTTTTTAATGTACAAAGATTGAATCTTGTTAAGAAAGTGAGAGTTTTGAGTTTAACTTATTCGAGTTACCTATGAAGTCGCGAAGAGTGTTTAATGAATAAAGATTGAATCTTTGAATGAAAACACCTCAATAAAGGTACCTATTATGTTACTAGACCTTTTTAATGTCTAAAGATTGAATCTTTGGAATAAAATGATAGTTCTGAGTTCAACTTATTCGATTTACCTATGAAGTCGTGAACAGTGTTTTAGTGACTAAATAATGAATCTTTGAATGAAAATACCGTAGTAAAGGTACCTATTATGTTACAAGACCTTTTTAATGTATAAAGATTGAATCTTGGAAAGAAAATGACTGTTTTGAGTTAAACTTATTCGAGTTCCCTATGACATCCCGAAGAGTATTTCAACGAGTAAAGATTGAATCTTTGATTGAAATTACTTGAATCAAGGGACTTATTTTGTCCCTGGACCTTTTATATATAAAGATTGAATCTTTAAAAAGAAATGAGCGTTATGAGTTGAACCTATCCGAGTTCCCTATGACGTCCCGAATAGTGTTTTAACGCGTAAGGATTGAATCTTTGTATGAAATTACCTCAATAAGGGTACTTATTATGTCACTAGACCTTTTTAATGTATAAAGGTTCAAGCTTTGAAAGAAAATGAGAGTTTTGAGTTAAACATATTCGAGTTCCCTGCGACGTCTCGAAGAGTGTTTTAAAGAGTAAATATTGAATCTTTGAATGAAATTACCTCAATCAAGGTACCTATTATGTCACTAGACCTTTTTAATGTATAAAGACTGAATATTTGTAAAGAACTACGAGTTTTGAGTGAAAGTTATTTGAGTTCCCTTTGACGTCACGAAGCGTGTTTTAATGAGTAAAGATTGAATCTTTGAACGAAATTTTCTCAATCAATGTACCTATTATGTTAGTACACCTTTTTAATGTATAAAGATGGAATCTTTGAAAAAAAATGAGAGTATTGAGTTTAACTTATTCGAGTTACCTATGAAGTCGCGAAGAGTGTTTTAATGACCAAAGATTGACTCTTCGAATGAAAATTCCTCAATACAGGAACCTATTATGTTACTAGATCTTTTTGATGTATAAAGATTGAATCTTTGAAAGAAAATTAGAGTTTTGAGTTAAACTTATTCGAGTTCCTTTTGACATCCCGAAGAGTGTTTTAATGAATAAAGATTGAATCTTTGAATGAAATTACCTCAATCGAGGTACCTATTAAGTCACTAGAAATTTTTATTGTATAGAGATTGAATCTTTGAAAAGAAATGAGAGTTTTGAGTTAAAGTTATTCGAGTTCCCTTTGACGTCACGAAGAGTGTTTTAATGAGTAAAGATTGAATCTTTGAATGAAATTACCTCAATCAAGGTACCTATTCTACCACTAGACCTTTGTAATGTATAAAGATTGAATCTCTGAAAGAAAATGAGTGTTTTGAGTTTAACTTATTCGAGTTACCTATGAAATCGCGAAGAGTGTTTTAATGACTGAAGATGGAATCTTGGAATGAAAAATACCACAATAAAGGTACCAATTCTGTTACTAGACCTTTCCAATGTATAAAGATTGAATCTTTGAAAGAAAATGAGATTTTTGAGTTAAACTTATTCGAGTTCCTTGTAACGTCCCGAAGAGTGTCTTAATGAATAAAGATTGAATCATTGAATGAAATTACCTCAATCAAGGTAGCTATTACATCACTAGACCTTTCTAATTTATAAATATTGACGTTTTGAAAAGAAATGAGTGTTTCGAGTTAAAGTTATTCAAGTTCCCTTTGACGTCACGAAGAGTGTTTTAATGAGTAAAGATTGAATCTTTGAATGAAATTACCTCAATCAAGGTACCTATTATGTCACTAAACCTTTTTAATGTATAAAGATTGAATCTTTGAAAGAACATGAGAGTTTTGAGTTCAACTTATTCGAGTTACCTATGAAGTTGCGAAGAGTGTTTTAATGACTGAAGATTGAATCTTTAAATGAACTACCTCAATAAAGGTACTTATTTTGTTAGTAGACCTTTTTAATGTATAAAGACTGTATCTTTGAAAGAAAATGAGAGTTTTGAGTTAAACTTATTCACGTTCCCTGTAACGTCCCAAAGAGTGTTTTAATGAGTAAATATTCAATCTTTGAATGTAATTACCTTAATCAAGGTAGCTATTATGTCACTAGACCTTTTTAATGTACAAAGATTGAATCTTGGATAGAAAGTGAGAGTTTTGAGTTTAACTTATTCGAGTTACCTATGAAGTCGCGAAGAGTGTTTTAATGAATAAAGATTGAATCTTTGAATGAAAACACCTCAATAAAGGTACCTATTATGTTACTAGACCTTTTTAATGTCTAAAGATTGAATCTTTGGAATAAAATGATAGTTCTGAGTTCAACTTATTCGATTTACCTATGAAGCCGTGAACAGTGTTTTAATGACTAAATAATGAATCTTTGAATAAAAATACCGTAGTAAAGGTACCTATTATGTTACAAGACCTTTTTAATGTATAAAGATTGAATCTTGGACAGAAAATGACTGTTTTGTGTTCAACTTATTCGAGTTCCCTATGACATCCCGAAGAGTATTTCAACGAGTAAAGATTGAATCTTTGATTGAAATTACTTGAATCAAGGGACTTATTTTGTCCCTGGACCTTTTATATATAAAGATTGAATCTTTATAAAGAAATGAGCGTTATGAGTTGAACCTATCCGAGTTCCCTATGACGTCCCGAATAGTGTTTTAACGCGTAAGGATTGAATCTTTGTATGAAATTACCTCAATAGAGGTACTTATTATGTCACTAGACCTTTTTAATGTATAAAGGTTTAAGCTTTGAAAGAAAATGAGAATTTTGAGTTAAACATATTCGAGTTCCCTGCGACGTCTCGAAGAGTGTTTTAAAGAGTAAATATTGAATCTTTGAATGAAAATACCTCAATAGAGGTACCTATTATGTCACTAGACCTTTTTAATATATAAAAATTGAATATTTGTAATGAACTACGAGTTTTGAGTTAAAGTTATTTGAGTTCCCTTTGACGTCACGAAGCGTGTTTTAATGAGTAAAGATTAAATCTTTGAACGAAATTATCTCAATCAATGTACCTATTATGTCAGTAGACCTTTTTAATGTATAAAGATGGAATCTTTGAAAAAAAATGAGAGTATTGAGTTTAACTTACTCGAGTTACCTATGAAGTCGCGAAGAGTGTTTTAATGACCAAAGATTGAATCTTCGAATGAACATTCCGCAATACAGGAACCTATTATGTTACTAGATCTTTTTGATGTATAAAGATTGAATCTTTGTAAGAAAATTAGAGTTTTGAGTTAAACTAATTCGAGTTCCTTTTGACATCCCAAAGAGTGTTTTAATGAATAAAGATTGAATCTTTGAATGAAATTACCTCAATCGAGGTACCTATTAAGTCACTAGAAATTTTTATAGTATAAAGATTGAATCTTTGAAAAGAAATAAGAGTTTTGAGTTAAAGTTATTCGAGTTCCCTTTGACGTCACGAAGAGTGTTCTAATGAGTAAAGATTGAATCTTTGAATGAAATTACCTCAATCAAGGTACCTGTTCTACCACTAGACCTTTGTAATGTATAAAGATTGAATCTTTGAAAAAAAATGAGTGTTTTGAGTTTAACTTATTCGAGTTACCTATGAAATCGCGAAGAGTGTTTTAATGACTGAAGATGGAATCTTTGAATGAAAAATACCACAATAAAGGTACCAATTCTGTTACTAGACCTTTCCAATGTATAAAGATTGAATCTTTGAAAGAAAATGAGATTTTTGAGTTAAACTTATTCGAATTCCCTGTAACGTCCCGAAGAGTGTCTTAATGAGTAAAGATTGAATCATTGAATGAAATTACCTCAATCAAGGTAGCTATTACATCACTAGACCTTTTTAATTTATAAAGATTGACGTTTTGAAAAGAAATGAGTGTTTCGAGTTAAAGTTATTCAAGTTCCCTTTGACGTCACGAAGAGTGTTTTAATGAGTAAAGATTGAATCTTTGAATGAAATTACCTCAATCAAGGTACCTATTATGTCACTAAACCTTTTTAATGTATAAAGATTGAATCTTTGAAAGAACATGAGAGTTTTGAGTTCAACTTATTCGAGTTACCTATGAAGTTGTGAAGAGTGTTTTAATGACTAAAGATTGAATCTTTGAATGAAACTACCTCAATAAAGGTACTTATTTTGTTAGTAGACCTTTTTAATGTATAAAGACTGTATCTTTGAAAGAAAATGAGAGTTTTGAGTTAAACTTATTCACGTTCCCTGTAACGTCCCAAAGAGTGTTTTAATGAGTAAATATTGAATCTTGGAATGTAATTACCTCAATCAAGGTAGCTATTATGTCACTAGACCTTTTTAATGTACAAAGATTGAATCTTGTTAAGAAAGTGAGAGTTTTGAGTTTAACTTATTCGAGTGACCTATGAAGTCGCGAAGAGTGTTTAATGAATAAAGATTGAATCTTTGAATGAAAACACCTCAATAAAGGTACCTATTATGTTACTAGACCTTTTTAATGTCTAAAGATTGAATCTTTGGAATAAAATGATAGTTCTGAGTTCAACTTATTCGATTTACCTATGAAGTCGTGAACAGTGTTTTAGTGACTAAATAATGAATCTTTGAATGAAAATACCGTAGTAAAGGTACCTATTATGTTACAAGACCTTTTTAATGTATAAAGATTGAATCTTGGAAAGAAAATGACTGTTTTGAGTTAAACTTATTCGAGTTCCCTATGACATCCCGAAGAGTATTTCAACGAGTAAAGATTGAATCTTTGATTGAAATTACTTGAATCAAGGGACTTATTTTGTCCCTGGACCTTTTATATATAAAGATTGAATCTTTAAAAAGAAATGAGCGTTATGAGTTGAACCTATCCGAGTTCCCTATGACGTCCCGAATAGTGTTTTAACGCGTAAGGATTGAATCTTTGTATGAAATTACCTCAATAAGGGTACTTATTATGTCACTAGACCTTTTTAATGTATAAAGGTTCTAGCTTTGAAAGAAAATGAGAGTTTTGAGTTAAACATATTCGAGTTCCCTGCGACGTCTCGAAGAGTGTTTTAAAGAGTAAATATTGAATCTTTGAATGAAATTACCTCAATCAAGGTACCTATTACGTCATTAGACCTTTTTAATGTATAAAGACTGAATATTTGTAAAGAACTACGAGTTTTGAGTGAAAGTTATTTGAGTTCCCTTTGAAGTCACGAAGCGTGTTTTAATGAGTAAAGATTGAATCTTTGAACGAAATTATCTCAATCAATGTACCTATTATGTTAGTACACCTTTTTAATGTATAAAGATGGAATCTTTGAAAAAAAATGAGAGTATTGAGTTTAACTTATTCGAGTTACCTATGAAGTCGCGAAGAGTGTTTTAATGACCAAAGATTGACTCTTCGAATGAAAATTCCTCAATACAGGAACCTATTATGTTACTAGATCTTTTTGATGTATAAAGATTGAATCTTTGTAAGAAAATTAGAGTTTTGAGTTAAACTAATTCGAGTTCCTTTTGACATCCCGAAGAGTGTTTTAATGAATAAAGATTGAATCTTTGAATAAAATTACCTCAATCGAGGTACCTATTAAGTCACTAGAAATTTTTATAGTATAAAGATTGAATCTTTGAAAAGAAATAAGAGTTTTGAGTTAAAGTTATTCGAGTTCCCTTTGACGTCACGAAGAGTGTTCTAATGAGTAAAGATTGAATCTTTGAATGAAATTACCTCAATCAAGGTACCTATTCTACCACTAGACCTTTGTAATGTATAAAGATTGAATCTCTGAAAGAAAATGAGTGTTTTGAGCTTAACTTATTCGAGTTACCTATGAACTCGCGAAGAGTGTTTTAATGACTGAAGATGGAATCTTTGAATGAAAAATACCACAATAAAGGTACCTATTCTGTTACTAGACCTTTCCAATGTATAAAGATTGAATCTTTGAAAGAAAATGAGATTTTTGAGTTAAACTTATTCGAGTTCCTTGTAACGTCCCGAAGAGTGTCTTAATGAATAAAGATTGAATCATTGAATGAAATTACCTCAATCAAGGTAGCTATTACATCACTAGACCTTTCTAATTTATAAATATTGACCTTTTGAAAAGAAATGAGTGTTTCGAGTTAAAGTTATTCAAGTTCCCTTTGACGTCACGAAGAGTGTTTTAATGAGTAAAGATTGAATCTTTGTATGAAATTACCTCAATCAAGGTACCTATTCTGTCACTAAACCTTTTTAATGTATAAAGATTGAATCTTTGAAAGAACATGAGAGTTTTGAGTTCAACTTATTCGAGTTACCTATGAAGTTGCGAAGAGTGTTTTAATGACTAAAGATTGAATCTTTGAATGAAACTACCTCAATAAAGGTACTTATTTTGTTAGTAGACCTTTTTAATGTATAAAGACTGTATCTTTGAAAGAAAATGAGAGTTTTGAGTTAAACTTATTCACGTTCCCTGTAACGTCCCAAAGAGTGTTTTAATGAGTAAATATTGAATCTTTGAATGTAATTACCTCAATCAAGGTAGCTATTATGTCACTAGACCTTTTTAATGTACAAAGATTGAATCTTGTTAAGAAAGTGAGAGTTTTGAGTTTAACTTATTCGAGTTACCTATGAAGTCGCGAAGAGTGTTTAAAGAATAAAGATTGAATCTTTGAATGAAAACACCTCAATAAAGGTACCTATTATGTTAGTAGACCTTTTTAATGTCTATAGATTGAATCTTTGGAATAAAATGATAGTTCTGAGTTCAACTTATTCGATTTACCTATGAAGTCGTGAACAGTGTTTTAGTGACTAAATAATGAATCTTTGAATGAAAATACCGTAGTAAAGGTACCTATTATGTCACAAGACCTTTTTAATGTATAAAGATTGAATCTTGGAAAGAAAATGACTGTTTTAAGTTAAACTTATTCGAGTTCCCTATGACATCCCGAAGAGTATTTCAACGAGTAAAGATTGAATCTTTGATTGAAATTACTTGAATCAAGGGACTTATTTTGTCCCTGGACCTTTTATATATAAAGATTGAATCTTTAAAAAGAAATGAGCGTTATGAGTTGAACCTATCCGAGTTCCCTATGACGTCCCGAATAGTGTTTTAACGCGTAAGGATTGAATCTTTGTATGAAATTACCTCAATAAGGGTACTTATTATGTCACTAGACCTTTTTAATGTATAAAGGTTCAAGCTTTGAAAGAAAATGAGAGTTTTGAGTTAAACATATTCGAGTTCCCTGCGACGTCTCGAAGAGTGTTTTAAAGAGTAAATATTGAATCTTTGAATGAAATTACCTCAATCAAGGTACCTATTATGTCACTAGACCTTTTTAATGTATAAAGACTGAATATTTGTAAAGAACTACGAGTTTTGAGTTAAAGTTATTTGAGTTCCCTTTGACGTCACGAAGCGTGTTTTAATGAGTAAAGATTGAATCTTTGA
This sequence comes from Cornus florida, assembly GCF_030987335.1. NCBI lineage: Eukaryota > Viridiplantae > Streptophyta > Magnoliopsida > Cornales > Cornaceae > Cornus > Cornus florida. Next base: position 102,151,853 of record NW_026775573.1, read on the forward strand.
ACGAAATTATCTCAATCAATGTACCTATTATGTTAGTACACCTTTTTAATGTATAAAGATGGAATCTTTGAAAAAAAATGAGAGTATTGAGTTTAACTTATTCGAGTTACCTATGAAGTCGCGAAGAGTGTTTTAATGACCAAAGATTGACTCTTCGAATGAAAATTCCTCAATACAGGAACCTATTATGTTACTAGATCTTTTTGATGTATAAAGATTGAATCTTTGAAAGAAAATTAGAGTTTTGAGTTAAACTTATTCGAGTTCCTTTTGACATCCCGAAGAGTGTTTTAATCAATAAACATTGAATCTTTGAATGAAATTACCTCAATCGAGGTACCTATTAAGTCACTAGAAATTTTTATTGTATAAAGATTGAATCTTTGAAAAGAAATGAGAGTTTTGAGTTAAAGTTATTCGAGTTCCCTTTGACGTCACGAAGAGTGTTTTAATGAGTAAAGATTGAATCTTTGAATGAAATTACCTCAATCAAGGTACCTATTCTACCACTAGACCTTTGTAATGTATAAAGATTGAATCTCTGAAAGAAAATGAGTGTTTTGAGCTTAACTTATCCGAGTTACCTATGAACTCGCGAAGAGTGTTTTAATGACTGAAGATGGAATCTTTGAATGAAAAATACCACAATAAAGGTACCAATTCTGTTACTAGACCTTTCCAATGTATAAAGATTGAATCTTTGAAAGAAAATGAGATTTTTGAGTTAAACTTATTCGAGTTCCTTGTAACGTCCCGAAGAGTGTCTTAATGAATAAAGATTGAATCATTGAATGAAATTACCTCAATCAAGGTAGCTATTACATCACTAGACCTTTCTAATTTATAAATATTGACCTTTTGAAAAGAAATGAGTGTTTCGAGTTAAAGTTATTCAAGTTCCCTTTGACGTCACGAAGAGTGTTTTAATGAGTAAAGATTGAATCTTTGTATGAAATTACCTCAATCAAGGTACCTATTCTGTCACTAAACCTTTTTAATGTATAAAGATTGAATCTTTGAAAGAACATGAGAGTTTTGAGTTCAACTTATTCGAGTTACCTATGAAGTTGCGAAGAGCGTTTTAATGACTGAAGATTGAATCTTTGATTGAACTACCTCAATAAAGGTACTTATTTTGTTAGTAGACCTTTTTAATGTATAAAGACTGTATCTTTGAAAGAAAATGAGAGTTTTGAGTTAAACTTATTCACGTTCCCTGTAACGTCCCAAAGAGTGTTTTAATGAGTAAATATTGAATCTTTGAATGTAATTACCTCAATCAAGGTAGCTATTATGTCACTAGACCTTTTTAATGTACAAAGATTGAATCTTGGATAGAAAGTGAGAGTTTTGAGTTTAACTTATTCGAGTTACCTATGAAGTCGCGAAGAGTGTTTTAATGAATAAAGATTGAATCTTTCAATGAAAACACCTCAATAAAGGTACCTATTATGTTACTAGACCTTTTTAATGTCTAAAGATTGAATCTTTGGAATAAAATGATAGTTCTGAGTTCAACTTATTCGATTTACCTATGAAGCTATGAACAGTGTTTTAATGACTAAATAATGAATCTTTGAATGAAAATACCGTAGTAAAGGTACCTATTATGTTACAAGACCTTTTTAATGTATAAAGATTGAATCTTGGAAAGAAAATGACTGTTTTGTGTTCAACTTATTCGAGTTCCCTATGACATCCCGAAGAGTATTTCAACGAGTAAAGATTGAATCTTTGATTGAAATTACTTGAATCAAGGGACTTATTTTGTCCCTGGACCTTTTATATATAAAGATTGAATCTTTATAAAGAAATGAGCGTTATGAGTTGAACCTATCCGAGTTCCCTATGACGTCCCGAATAGTGTTTTAACGCGTAAGGATTGAATCTTTGTATGAAATTACCTCAATAGAGGTACTTATTATGTCACTAGACCTTTTTAATGTATAAAGGTTTAAGCTTTGAAAGAAAATGAGAATTTTGAGTTAAACATATTCGAGTTCCCTGCGACGTCTCGAAGAGTGTTTTAAAGAGTAAATATTGAATCTTTGAATGAAAATACCTCAATCAAGGTACCTATTATGTCACTAGACCTTTTTAATATATAAAAATTGAATATTTGTAAAGAATTACGAGTTTTGAGTTAAAGTTATTTGAGTTCCCTTTGACGTCACGAAGCGTGTTTTAATGAGTAAAGATTGAATCTTTGAACGAAATTATCTCAATCAATGTACCTATTATGTCAGTAGACCTTTTTAATGTATAAAGATGGAATCTTTGAAAAAAAATGAGAGTATTGAGTTTAACTTATTCGAGTTACCTATGAAGTCGCGAAGAGTGTTTTAATGACCAAAGATTGACTCTTCGAATGAAAATTCCTCAATACAGGAACCTATTATGTTACTAGATCTTTTTGATGTATAAAGATTGAATCTTTGAAAGAAAATTAGAGTTTTGAGTTAAACTTATTCGAGTTCCTTTTGACATCCCGAAGAGTGTTTTAATCAATAAACATTGAATCTTTGAATGAAATTACCTCAATCGAGGTACCTATTAAGTCACTAGAAATTTTTATTGTATAAAGATTGAATCTTTGAAAAGAAATGAGAGTTTTGAGTTAAAGTTATTCGAGTTCCCTTTGACGTCACGAAGAGTGTTCTAATGAGTAAAGATTGAATCTTTGAATGAAATTACCTCAATCAAGGTACCTATTCTACCACTAGACCTTTGTAATGTATAAAGATTGAATCTTTGAAAGAAAATGAGTGTTTTGAGTTTAACTTATTCGAGTTACCTATGAAATCGCGAAGAGTGTTTTAATGACTGAAGATGGAATCTTTGAATGAAAAATACCACAATAAAGGTACCAATTCTGTTACTAGACCTTTCCAATGTATAAAGATTGAATCTTTGAAAGAAAATGAGATTTTTGAGTTAAACTTATTCGAGTTCCCTGTAACGTCCCGAAGAGTGTCTTAATGAGTAAAGATTGAATCATTGAATGAAATTACCTCAATCAAGGTAGCTATTACATCACTAGATAAAGATTGACGTTTTGAAAAGAAATGAGTGTTTCGAGTTAAAGTTATTCAAGTTCCCTTTGACGTCACGAAGAGTGTTTTAATGAGTAAAGATTGAATCTTTGAATGAAATTACCTCAATCAAGGTACCTATTATGTCACTAAACCTTTTTAATGTATAAAGATTGAATCTTTGAAAGAATATGAGAGTTTTGAGTTCAACTTATTCGAGTTACCGATGAAGTTGCGAAGAGTGTTTTAATGACTAAAGATTGAATCTTTGAATGAAACTACCTCAATAAAGGTACTTATTTTGTTAGTAGACCTTTTTAATGTATAAAGACTGTATCTTTGAAAGAAAATGAGAGTTTTGAGTTAAACTTATTCACGTTCGCTGTAGCGTCCCAAATAGTGTTTTAATGAGTAAATATTGAATCTTTGAATGTAATTACCTCAATCAAGGTAGCTATTATGTCACTAGACCTTTTTAATGTACAAAGATTGAATCTTGGAAAGAAAGTGAGAGTTTTGAGTTTAACTTATTCGAGTTACCTATGAAGTCGCGAAGAGTGTTTTAATGAATAAAGATTGAATCTTTGAATGAAAACACCTCAATAAAGGTACCTATTATGTTACTAGACCTTTTCAATGTCTAAAGATTGAATCTTTGGAATAAAATGATAGTTCTGAGTTCAACTTATTCGATTTACCTATGAAGTTGTGAACAGTGTTTTAATGACTAAATAATGAATCTTTGAATGAAAATACCGTAGTAAAGGTACCTATTATGTTACAAGACCTTTTTATTGTATAAAGATTGAATGTTGGAAAGAAAATGACTGTTTTGAGTTAAACTTATTCGAGTTCCCTATGACATCCCGAAGAGTATTTCAACGAGTAAAGATTGAATCATTGATTGAAATTACTTGAATCAAGGGACTTATTTTGTCCCTGGACCTTTTATATATAAAGATTGAATCTTTAAAAAGAAATGAGCGTTATGAGTTGAACCTATCCGAGTTCCCTATGACGTCCCGAATAGTGTTTTAACGCATAAGGATTGAATCTTTGTATGAAATTACCTCAATAGAGGTACTTATTATGTCACTAGACCTTTTTAATGTATAAAGGTTCAAGCTTTGAAAGAAAATGAGAGTTTTGAGTTAAACATATTCGAGTTCCTTACGACGTCTCGAAGAGTGTTTTAAAGAGTAAATATTGAATCGTTGAATGAAATTACCTCAATCAAGGTACCTATTATGTCACTAGACCTTTTTAATGTATGAAGATTGAATATTTGTAAAGAACTACGAGTTTTGAGTTAAAGTTATTTGAGTTCCCTTTGACGTCACGAAGCGTCTTTTAATGAGTAAAGATTGAATCTTTGAACGAAATTATCTCAATCAATGTACCTATTATGTCAGTAGACCTTTTTAATGTATAAAGATGGAATCTTTGAAAAAAATGAGAGTATTGAGTTTAACTTATTCGAGTTACCTATGAAGTCGCGAAGAGTGTTTTAATGACCAAAGATTGAATCTTCGAATGAAAATTCCTCAATACAGGAACCTATTATGTTACTAGATCTTTTTGATGTATAAAGATTGCATCTTTGAAAGAAAATTAGAGTTTTGAGTTAAACTTATTCGAGTTCCTTTTGACATCCCGAAGAGTGTTTTTATGAATAAAGATTGAATCTTTGAATGAAATTACCTCAATCGAGGTACCTATTAAGTCACTAGAAATTTTTATTGTATAAAGATTGAATCTTTGAAAAGAAATGAGAGTTTTGAGTTAAAGTTATTCGAGTTCCCTTTGACGTCACGAAGAGTGTTTTAATGAGTAAAGATTGAATCTTTGAATGAAATTACCTCAATCAAGGTACCTAATCTACCACTAGACCTTTGTAATGTATAAAGATTGAATCTTTGAAAGAAAATGAGTGTTTTGAGTTTAACTTATTTGAGTTACCTATGAAATCGCGAAGAGTGTTTTAATGACTGAAGATGGAATCTTTGAATGAAAAATACCACAATAAAGGTACCAATTCTGTTACTAGACCTTTCCAATGTATAAAGATTGAATCTTTGAAAGAAAACGAGATTTTTGAGTTAAACTTATTCGAGTTCCCTGTAACGTCCCGAAGAGTGTCTTAATGCGTAAAGATTGAATCATTGAATGAAATTACCTCAATCAAAGTAGCTATTACATCACTATACCTTTTTAATTTATAAAGATTGACGTTTTGAAAAGAATTGAGTGTTTCGAGTTAAAGTTATTCAAGTTCCCTTTTACGTCACGAAGAGTGTTTTAATGAGTAAAGATTGAATCTTTGAATGAAATTACCTCAATCAAGGTACCTATTCTGTCACTAAACCTTTTTAATGTATAAAGATTGAATCTTTGAAAGAACATGAGAGTTTTGAGTTCAACTTATTCGAGTTACCTAAGAAGTTGCGAAGAGTGTTTTAATGACTAAAGATTGAATCTTTGAATGAGACTACCTCAATAAAGGTACTTATTTTGTTAGTAGACCTTTTTAATGTATAAAGACTGTATCTTTGAAAGAAAATGAGAGTTTTGAGTTAAACTTATTCACGTTCCCTGTAACGTGCCAAAGAGTGTTTTAATAAGTAAATATTGAATCTTTGAATGTAATTACCTCAATCATGGTAGCTATTATGTCACTAGACCTTTTTAATGTACAAAGATTGAATCTTGGAAAGAAAGTGAGAGTTTTGAGTTTACCTTATTCGAGTAACCTATGAAGTCGCGAAGAGTGTTTTAATGAATAAAGATTGAATCTTTGAATGAAAACACCTCAATAAAGGTACCTATTATGTTACTAGACCTTTTTAATGTCTAAAGATTGAATCTTTGGAATAAAATGATAGTTCTGAGTTCAACTTATTCGATTTACCTATTAAGTCGTGAACAGTGTTTTAATGACTAAATAATGAATCTTTAAATGAAAATACCGCAGTAAAGGTACCTATTTTGTTACAAGACCTTTTTAATGTATAAAGATTGAATCTTGGAAAGAAAATGACTGTTTTGAGTTACACTTATTCGAGTTCCCTATGACATCCCGAAGAGTATTTCAACGAGTAAAGATTGAATCTTTGATTCAAATTACTTGAATCAAGGGACTTATTTTGTCCCTGGACCTTTTATATTGAAAGATTGAATCTTTAAAAAAAATGAGCGTTATGAGTTGAACCTATCCGAGTTCCCTATGACGTCCCGAATAGTGTTTTAACGCGTAAGGATTGAATCTTTGTATGAAATTACCTCAATAGAGGTACTTATTATGTCACTAAACCTTTTTAATGTATAAAGGTTCAAGCTTTGAAAGAAAATGAGAGTTTTGAGTTAAACATATTCGAGTTCCCTGCGACGTCTCGAAGAGTGTTTTCAAGAGTAAATATTGAATCTTTGAATGAAATTACCTCAATCAAGGTACCTATTATGTCACTAGACCTTTTTAATGTATAAAGATTGAATATTTGTAAAGAACTACGAGTTTTGAGTTAAAGTTATTTGAGTTCCCTTTGACGTCACGAAGCGTGTTTTAATGAGTAAAGATTGAATCTTTGAACGAAATTATCTCAATCAATGTACCTATTATGTCAGTAGACCTTTTTAATGTATAAATATGGAATCTTTGAAAAAAAATGAGAGTATTGAGTTTAACTTATTCGAGTTACCTATGAAGTCGCGAAGAGTGTTTTAATGACCAAAGATTGAATCTTCGAATGAAAATTCCGCAATACAGGAACCTATTATGTTACTAGATCTTTTTGATGTATAAAGATTGAATCGTTGAAAGAAAATTAGAGTTTTGAGTTAAACTTATTCGAGTTCCTTTTGACATCCCGAAGAGTGTTTTAATGAAAAAAAGATTGAATCTTTGAATGAAATTACCTCAATCGAGGTACCTATTAAGTCACTAGAAATTTTTATTGTATAAAGATTGAATCTTTGAAAAGAAATGAGAGTTTTGAGTTAAAGTTATTCGAGTTCCCTTTGACGTCACGAAGAGTGTTTTAATGAGTAAAGATTGAATCTTTGAATGAAATTACCTCAATCAAGGTACCTATTCTATCACTAGACCTTTGTAATGTATAAAGATTGAATCTTTGAAAGAAAATGAGTGTTTTGAGTTTAACTTATTCGAGTTACATATGAAATCGCGAAGAGTGTTTTAATGACTGAAGATGGAATCTTTGAATGAAAAATACCACAATAAAGGTACCAATTCTGTTACTAGACCTTCCCAATGTATAAAGATTGAATCTTTGAAAGAAAACGAGATTTTTCAGTTAAACTTATTCGAGTTCCCTGTAACGTCCCGAAGAGTGTCTTAATGAGTAAATATTGAATCATTGAATGAAATTACCTCAATCAAGGTAGCTATTACATCACTAGACCTTTTTCATTTATAAAGATTGACGTTTTGAAAAGAAATGAGTGTTTCGAGTTAAAGTTATTCAAGTTCCCTTTGACGTCACGAAGAGTGTTTTAATGAGTAAAGATTGAATCTTTGAATGAAATTACCTCAATCAAGGTACCTATTCTGTCACTAAACCTTTTTAATGTATAAAGATTGAATCTTTGAAAGAACATGAGAGTTTTGAGTTCAACTTATTCGAGTTACCTATGAAGTTGCGAAGAGTGTTTTAATGACTAAAGAATGATTCTTTGAATGAAACTACCTCAATAAAGGTACTTATTTTGTTAGTAGACCTTTTTAATGTATAAAGACTGTATCTTTGAAAGAAAATGAGAGTTTTGAGTTAAACTTATTCACGTTCCCTGAAACGTCCCAAAGAGTGTTTTAATGAGTAAATATTGAATCTTTGAATGTAATTACCTCAATCAAGGTAGCTATTATGTCACTAGACCTTTTTAATGTACAAAGATTGAATCTTGGAAAGAAAGTGGGAGTTTTGAGTTTAACTTATTCGAGTTACCTATGAAGTCGCGAAGAGTGTTTTAATGAATAAAGATTGAATCTTTGAATGAAAACACTTCAATAAAGGTACCTATTATGTTACAAGACCTTTTTAATGTATAAAGATTGAATCTTGGAAAGAAAATGACTGTTTTGAGTTAAACTTATTCGAGTTCCCTATGACATCCCGAAGAGTATTTCAACGAGTAAAGATTGAATCTTTGATTGAAATTACTTGAATCAAGGGACTTATTTTGTCCCTGGACCTTTTATATATAAAGATTGAATCTTTAAAAAGAAATGAGCGTTATGAGTTGAACCTATTCGAGTTCCCTATGACGTCCCGAATAGTGTTTTAACGCGTAAGGATTGAATCTTTGTATGAAATTACCTCAATAGAGGTACTTATTACGTCACTAGACCTTTTTAATGTATAAAGGTTCAAGCTTTGAAAGAAAATAAGAGTTTTGAGCTAAACATATTCGAGTTCCCTGCGACGTCTCGAAGAGTGTTTTAAAGAGTAAATATTGAATTTTTGAATGAAATTACCTCAATCAAGGTACCTATTATGTCACTAGACCTTTTTAATGTATAAAGATTGAATATTTGTAAAGAACTACGAGTTTTGAGTTAAAGTTATTTGAGTTCCCTTCGATGTCACGAAGCGTGTTTTAATGAGTAAAGATTGAATCTTTGAACGAAATTATCTCAATCAATGTACCTATTATGTCAGTAGGCCTTTTTAATGTATAAAGATGGAATCTTTGGAAAAAAATGAGAGTATAGAGTTTAACTTATTCGAGTTACCTAAGAAGTCGCGAAGAGTGTTTTAATGACCAAAGATTGAATCTTCGAATGAAAATTCCTCAATACAGGAACCTATTATGTTACTTGATCTTTTTGATGTATAAAGATTGAATCTTTGAAAGAAAATTAGAGTTTTGAGTTAAACTTATTCGAGTTCCTTTTGACATCCCGAAGAGTGTTTTAATGAATAAAGATTGAATCTTTGAATGAAATTACCTCAATCGAGGTACCTATTAAGTCACTAGAAATTTTTATGGTATAAAGATTGAATCTTTGAAAAGAAATGAGAGTTTTGAGTTAAAGTTATTCGAGTTCCCTTTGACGTCACGAAGAGTGTTTTAATGAGTAAAAATTGATTCTTTGAATGAAATTACCTCAATCAAGGTACCTATTCTACCACTAGACCTTTGTAATGTATAAAGATTGAATCTTTGAAAGAAAATGAGTGTTTTGAGTTTAACTTATTCGAGTTGCCTATGAAATCGCGAAGAGTGTTTTAATGACTGAAGATGAAATCTTTGAATGAAAAATACCACAATAAAGGTACCAATTCTGTTACTAGACCTTCCCAATGTATAAAGATTGAATCTTTGAATAAAAACGCCTCAATAAAGGTACCTATTATGTTACTAGAGTGTTTTAGTGTCTAAAGATTGAATCTTTGGAATAAAATGATAGTTCTGAGTTCAACTTATTCGATTTACCTATGAAGTCGTGAACAGTATTTTAATGACTAAATAATGAATCTTTGAATGAAAATACCGTAGTAAAGGTACCTATTATGTTACAAGACCTTTTTAATGTCTAAAGATTGAATCTTGGAAAGAAAATGACTGTTTTGAGTTAAACTTATTCGAGTTCCCTATGACATCCCGAAGAGTATTTCAACGAGTAAAGATTGAATCTTTGATTGAAATTACTTGAATCAAGGGACTTATTTTGTCCCTGGACCTTTTATATATAAAGATTGAATCTTTAAAAAGAAATGAGCGTTATGAGTTGAACCTATCCGAGTTCCCTATGACGTCCCGAATAGTGTTTTAACGCGTAAGGATTGAATCTTTGTATGAAATTACCTCAATAGAGGTACTTATTACGTCACTAGACCTTTTTAATGTATAAAGGTTCAAGCTTTGAAAGAAAATAAGAGTTTTGAGTTAAACTTATTCGAGTTCCTTTTGACATCCCGAAGAGTGTTTTAATGAATAAAGATTGAATCTTTGAATGAAATTACCTCAATCGAGGTACCTATTAAGTCACTAGAAATTTTTATTGTATAAAGATTGAATCTTTGAAAAGAAATGAGAGTTTTGAGTTAAAGTTATTCGAGTTCCCTTTGACGTCACGAAGAGTGTTTTAATGAGTAAAGATTGAATCTTTGAATGAAACTACCTCAATCAAGGTACCTATTCTACCACTAGACCTTTGTAATGTATAAAGATTGAATCTCTGAAAGAAAATGAGTATTTTGAGTTTAACTTATTCGAGTTACCTTTGAAATTGCGAAGAGTGTTTTAATGACTGAAGATGGAATCTTTGAATGAAAAATACCACAATAAAGGTACCAATTCTGTTACTAGACCTTCCCAATGTATAAAGATTGAATCTTTGAAAGAAAACGAGATTTTTGAGTTAAACTTATTCGAGTTCCCTGTAACGTCCCGAAGAGTGTCTTAATGAGTAAAGATTGAATCATTGAATGAAATTACCTCAATCAAGGTAGCTATTACATCACTAGACCTTTTTAATTTATAGAGATTGAAGTTTTGAAAAGAAATGAGTGTTTCGAGCTAAAGTTATTCAAGTTCCCTTTGACGTCACGAAGAGTGTTTTAATGAGTAAAGATTGAATCTTTGAATGAAATTGCCTCAATCAAGGTACCTATTCTGTCACTAAACCATTTTAATGTATAAAGATTGAATCTTTGAAAGAACATGAGAGTTTTGAGTTCAACTTATTCGAGTTACCTATGATGTTGCGAAGAGTGTTTTAATGACTAAAGATTGAATCTTTGAATGAAACTACCTCAATAAAGGTACTTATTTTGTTAGTAGACCTTTTTAATGTATAAAGACTGTAACTTTGAAAGAAAATGAGAGTTTTGAGTTAAACTTATTCACGTTCCCTATAACGTCCCGAAGAGTGTTTTAATGAGTAAATATTGAATCTTTGAATGTAATTACCTCAATCAAGGTAGCTATTATGTCACTAGACCTTTTTAATGTACAAAGATTGAATCTTGGAAAGAAAGTGATTGTTTTGAGTTTAACTTATTCGAGTTACCTATGAAGTCGCGAAAAGTGTTTTAATGAATAAAGATTGAATCTTTGAATGAAAACACCTCAATAAAGGTACCTATTATGTTACTAGACCTTTTTAATGTCTAAAGATTGAATCTTTGGAATAAAATGATAGTTCTGAGTTCAACATATTCGACTTACCTATGAAGTCGTGAACAGTGTTTTAATGACTAAATAATGAATCTTTGAATGAAAATACCGTAGTAAAGGTACCTATTATGTTACAAGACCTTTTTAATGTATAAAGATTGAATCTTGGAAAGAAAATGACTGTTTTGAGTTAAACTTATTCGGGTTCCCTATGACATCCCGAAGAGTATTTCAACGAGTAAAGATTGAATCTTTGATTGAAATTACTTGAATCAAGGGACTTATTTTGTCCCTGGACCTTTTATATATAAAGATTGAATCTTTAAAAAGAAATGAGCGTTATGAGTTGAACCTATCCGAGTTCCCTATGACGTCCCGAATAGTGTTTTAACGCGTAAGGATTGAATCTTTGTATGAAATTACCTCAATAGAGGTACTTATTATGTCACTAGACCTTTTTAATGTATAAATGTTCAAGCTTTGAAAGAAAATGAGAGTTTTGAGTTAAACATATTCGAGTTCCCTGCGACGTCTCGAAGAGTGTTTTAAAGAGTAAATATTGAATCTTTGAATGAAATTACCTCAATCAAGGTACCTATTATGTCACTAGACCTTTTTAATGTATAAAGATTGAATATTTGTAAAGAACTACGAATTTTGAGTTAAAGTTATTTGAGTTCCCTTTGACGTCACGCAGCGTGTTTTAATGAGTAAAGATTGAATCTTTGAACGAAATTATCTCAATCAATGTACCTATTATGTCAGTACACCTTTTTAATGTATAAAGATGGAATCTTTGAAAAAAAATGAGAGTATTGAGTTTAACTTATTCGAGTTACCTATGAAGTCGCGAAGAGTGTTTTAATGACCAAAGATTGAATCTTCGAATGAAAATTCCTCAATACCGGAACCTATTATGTTACTAGATCTTTTTGATGTATAAAGATTGAATCTTTGAAAGAAAATTAGAGTTTTGAGTTAAACTTATTCGAGTTCCTTTTGACATCCCGAAGAGTGTTTTAATGAATAAAGATTGAATCTTTGAATGAAATTACCTCAATCGAGGTACCTGTTAAGTCACTAGAAATTTTTATTGTATAAAGATTGAATCTTTGAAAAGAAATGAGAGTTTTGAGTTAAAGTTATTCGAGTTCCCTTTGACGTCACGAAGAGTGTTTTAATGAGTAAAGATTGAATCGTTGAATGAAATTACCTCAATCAAGGTACCTATTCTACCACTAGACCTTTGTAATGTATAAAGATTGAATCTTTGAAAGAAAATGAGTGTTTTGAGTTTAACTTATTCGAGGTACCTATGAAATCGCGAAGAGTGTTTTAATTACTGAATATGGAATCTTTGAATGAAAAATACCACAATAAAGGTACCAATTCTGTTACTAGGCCTTCCCAATGTATAAAGATTGAATCTTTGAAAGAAAACGAGATTTTTGAGTTAAACTTATTCGAGTTCCCTGTAACGTCCCGAAGAGTGTCTTAATGAGTAAAGATTGAATCATTGAATGAAATTACCTCAATCAAGGTAGCTATTACATCACTAGACCTTTTTAATTTATAAAGATTGACGTTTTGAAAAGAAATGAGTGTTTCGAGTTAAAGTTATTCAAGTTCCCTTTGACGTCACGAAGAGTGTTTTAATGAATAAAGATTGAATCTTTGAATGAAATTACCTCAATCAAGGTACCTATTCTGTCACTAAACCTTTTTAATGTATAAAGATTGAATCTTTGAAAGAACATGAGAGTTTTGACTTCAACTTATTCGAGTTACCTATGAAGTTGCGAAGAGTGTTTTAATGACTAAAGATTGAATCTTTGAATGAAACTACCTCAATAAAGGTACTTATTTTGTTAGTAGACCTTTTTAATGTATAAAGACTGTATCTTTGAAAGAAAATGAGAGTTTTGAGTTAAACTTATTCACATTCCCTGTAACGTCCCAAAGAGTGTTTTAATGAGTAAATATTGAATCTTTGAATGTAATTACCTCAATCAAGGTAGCTATTATGTCACTAGACCTTTTTAATGTACAAAGATTGAATCTTGGAAAGAAAGTGAGAGTTTTGAGTTTAACTTATTCGAGTTACCTATGAAGTCGCGAAGAGTGTTTTAATGAATAAAGATTGAATCTTTGAATGAAAACACCTCAATAAAGGTACCTATTATGTTACTAGACCTTTTTAATGTCTAAAGATTGAATCTTTGGAATAAAATGATAGTTCTGAGTTCAACTTATTCGATTTACCTATGAAGTCGTGAACAGTGTTTTAATGACTAAATAATGAATCTTTGAATGAAAATACCGTAGTAAAGGTACCTATTATGTTACAAGACCTTTTTAATGTATAAAGATTAAACTTGGAAAGAAAATGACTGTTTTGAGTTAAACTTATTTGAGTTCCCTATGACATCCCGAAGAGTATTTCAACGAGTAAAGATTGAATCTTTGATTGAAATTACTTGAATCAAGGGACTTATTTTGTCCCTGGACCTTTTATATATAAAGATTAAATCTTTAAAAAGAAATGAGCGTTATGAGTTGAACCTATCCGAGTTCCCTATGACGTCCCGAATAGTGTTTTAACGCGTAAGGATTGAATCTTTGTATGAAATTACCTCAATAGAGGGACTTATTATGTCACTAGACCTTTTTAATGTATAAAGGTTCAAGCTTTGAAAGAAAATGAGAGTTTTGAGTTAAACATATTTGAGTTCCCTGCGACGTCTCGAAGAGTGTTTTAAAGACTAAATATTGAATCTTTGAATGAAATTACCTCAATAAAGGTAACTATTGTCAGTAGACCTTTTTAATGTATAAAGATTGAATATTTGTAAAGAACTACGAGTTTTGAGTTAAAGTTATTTGAGTTCCCTTTGACGTCACGAAGCGTGTTTTAATGAGTAAAGATTGAATCTTTGAACGAAATTATCTCAATCAATGTACCTATTATGTCAGTAGACCTTTTTAATGTATAAAGATGGAATCTTTGAAAAAAATGAGAGTATTGAGTTTAACTTATTCGAGTTACCTATGAAGTCGCGAAGAGTGTTTTAATGACCAAAGATTTAATCTTCGAATGAAAATTCCTCAATACAGGAACCTATTATGTTACTAGATCTTTTTGATGTATAAAGATTGAATCTTTGAAAGAAAATTAGAGTTTTGAGTTAAACTTATTCGAGTTCCTTTTGACATCCCGAAGAGTGTTTTAATGAATAAAGATTGAATCTTTGAATGAAATTGCCTCAATCGAGGTACCTATTAAGTCACTAGAAATTTTTATTGTATAAAGATTGAATCTTTGAAAAGAAATGAGAGTTTTGAGTTAAAGTTATTCGAGTTCCCTTTGACGTCACGAAGAGTGTTTTAATGAGTAAAGATTGAATCTTTGAATGAAATTACCTCAATCAAGGTACCTATTCTACCACTAGACCTTTGTAATGTATAAAGATTGAATCTTTTTGAAAGAAAATGTGTGTTTTGAGTTCAACTTATTCGAGTTACCTATGAAATCGCGAAGAGTGTTTTAATGACTGAAGATGGAATCTTTGAATGAAAAATACCACAATAAAGGTACCAATTCTGTTACTAGACCTTCCCAAGGTATAAAGATTGAATCTTTGAAAGAAAATGAGATTTTTGAGTTAAACTTATTCGAGTTCCCTGTAACGTCCCGAAGAGTGTCTTAATGAGTAAAGATTGAATCATTGAATGAAATTACCTCAATCAAGGTAGCTATTACATCACTAGACCTTTTTAATTTATTAAGATTGACGTTTTGAAAAGAAATGAGTGTTCCGAGTTAAAGTTAGTCAAGTTCCCTTTGACGTCACGAAGAGTGTTTTAATGAGTAAAGATTGAATCTTTGAATGAAATTACCTCAATCAAGGTACCTATTCTATCACTAAGCCTTTTTAATGTATAAAGATTGAATCTTTGAAAGAACATGAGAGTTTTGAGTTCAACTTACTCGAGTTACCTATGAAGTTGCGAAGAGTGTTTGAATGACTAAAGATTGAATCTTTGAATGAAACTACCTCAATAAAGGTACTTATTTTGTTAGTAGACCTTTTTAAAGTATAAAGACTGTATCTTTGAAAGAAAATGAGAGTTTTGAGTTAAACTTATTCACGTTCCCTGTAACGTCCCAAAGAGTGTTTTAATGAGTAAATATTGAATCTTTGAATGTAATTACCTCAATCAAGGTAGCTATTATGTCACTAGACCTTTTTAATGTACAAAGATTGAATCTTGGAAAGAAAGTGAGAGTTTTGAGTTTAACTTATTCGAGTTACCTATGAAGTCGCGAAGAGTGTTTTAATGAATAAAAATTGAATCTTTGAATGAAAACACCTCAATAAAGGTACCTATTATGTTACTAGACGTTTTTAATGTCTAAAGATTGAATCTTTGGAATAAAATGATAGTTCTGAGTTCAACTTATTCGATTTACCTATGAAGTCGTGAACAGTGTTTTAATGACTAAATAATGAATCTTTGAATGAAAATACCGTAATAAGGTACCTATTATGTTACAAGACCTTTTTAATGTATAAAGATTGAATGTTGGAAAGAAAATGACTGTTTTGAGTTAAACTTATTCGAGTTCCCTATGACATCCCGAAGAGTATTTCAACGAGTAAAGATTGAATCTTTGATTGAAATTACTTGAATCAAGGGACTTATTTTGTCCCTGGACCTTTTATATATAAAGATTGAATCTTTAAAAAGAAATGAGCGTTACGAGTTGAACCTATCCGAGTTCCCTATGACGTCCCGAATAGTGTTTTAACGCTTAAGGATTGAATCTTTGTATGAAATTACCTCAATAGAGGTACTTATTATGTCACTAGACCTTTTTAATGTATAAAGGTTCAAGCTTTGAAAGAAAATGAGAGTTTTGAGTTAAACATATTCGAGTTCCCTGCGACGTCTCGAAGAGTGTTTTAAAGAGTAAATATTGAATCTTTGAATGAAATTACCTCAATCAAGGTACCTATTATGTCACTAGACCTTTTTAATGTATAAAGATTGAATATTTGTAAAGAACTACGAGTTTTGAGTTAAAGTTATTTGAGTTCCCTTTGACGTCACGAAGCGTGTTTTAATGAGTAAAGATTGAATCTTTGAACGAAATTATCTCAATCAATGTACCTATTATGTCAGTACACCTTTTTAATGTATAAAGATGGAATCTTTGAAAAAAAATGAGAGTATTGAGTTTAACTTATTCGAGTTACCTATGAAGTCGTGAAGAGTGTTTTAATGACCAACGATTGAATCTTCGAATGAAAATTCCTCAATACAGGAACCTATTATGTTACTAGATCTTTTTGATGTATAAAGATTGAATCTTTGAAAGAAAATTAGAGTTTTGAGTTAAACTTATTCGAGTTCCTTTTGACATCCCGAAGAGTGTTTTAATGAATAAAGATTGAATCTTTGAATGAAATTACCTCAATCGAGGTACCTATTAAGTCACTAGAAATTTTTATTGTATAAAGATTGAATCTTTGAAAAGAAATGAGAGTTTTGAGTTAAAGTTATTCGAGTTCCTTTTGACGTCACGAAGAGTGTTTTAATGAGTAAAGATTGAATCTTTGAATGAAATTACCTCAATCAAGGTACCTATTCTACCACTAGACCTTTGTAATGTATAAAGATTGAATCTTTGAAAGAAAATGAGTATTTTGAGTTTAACTTATTTGAGTTACCTATGAAATCGCGAAGAGTGTTTTAATGACTGAAGATGGAATCTTTGAATGAAAAATACCACAATAAAGGTACCAATTCTGTTACTAGACCTTTCCAATGTATAAAGATTGAATCTTTGAAAGAAAATGAGATTTTTGAGTTAAACTTATTCGAGTTCCCTGTAACGTCCCGAAGAGTGTCTTAATGAGTAAAGATTGAATCATTGAATGAAATTACCTCAATCAAGGTAGCTATTACATCACTAGACCTTTTTAATTTATAAAGATTGACGTTTTGAAAAGAAATGAGTGTTCCGAGTTAATGTTATTCAAGTTCCCTTTGACGTCACGAAGAGTGTTTTAATGAGTAAAGATTGAATCTTTGAATGAAATTACCTCAATCACGGTGCCTATTCTGTCACTAAACCTTTTTAATGTATAAAGATTGAATCTTTGAAAGAACATGAGAGTTTTGAGTTCAACTTATTCGAGTTACCTATGAAGTTGCGAAGAGTGTTTTAATGACTAAAGATTGAATCTTTGAATGAAACTACCTCAATAAAGGTACTTATTTTGTTAGTAGACCTTTTTAATGTATAAAGACTGTATCTTTGAAAGAAAATGAGAGTTTTGAGTTAAACTTATTCACGTTCCCTGTAACGTCCCAAAGAGTGTTTTAATGAGTAAATATTGAATCTTTGAATGTAATTACCTCAATCAAGGTAGCTATTATGTCACTAGACCTTTTTAATGTACAAAGATTGAATCTTGGAAAGAAAGTGAGAGTTTTGAGTTTAACTTATTCGAGTTACCTATGAAGTCGCGAAGAGTGTTTTAATGAATAAAGATTGAATCTTTGAATGAAAACACCTCAATAAAGGTACCTATTATGTTACTAGACCTTTTTAATGTCTAAAGATTGAATCTTTGGAATAAAATGATAGTTCTGAGTTCAACTTATTCGATTTACCTATGAAGTTGTGAACAGTGTTTTAATGACAAAATAATGAATCTTTGAATGAAAATACCGTTGTAAAGGTACCTATTATGTTGCAAGACCTTTTTAATGTATAAAGATTGAATCTTGGAAAGAAAATGACTGTTTTGAGTTAAACTTATTCAAGTTCCCTATGACATCCCGAAGAGTATTTCAACGAGTAAAGATTGAATCTTTGATTGAAATTACTTGAATCAAGGAACTTATTTTGTCCCTGGACCTTTTATATATAAAGATTGTATCTTTAAAAAGAAATGAGCGTTATGAGTTGAACCTATCCGAGTTCCCTATGACGTCCCGTATAGTGTTTTAACGCGTAAGGATTGAATCTTTGTATGAAATTACCTCAATAGAGGTACTTATTATGTCACTAGACCTTTTTACTGTATAAAGGTTCAAGCTTTGAAAGAAAATGAGAGTTTTGAGTTAAACATATTCGAGTTTCCTGCGACGTCTCGAAGAGTGTTTTAAAGAGTAAATATTGAATCTTTGAATGAAATTACCTCAATCAAGGTACCTATTATGTCACTAGACCTTTTTAATGTATAAAGATTGAATATTTGTAAAGAACTACGAGTTTTGAGTTAAAGTTATTTGAGTTCCCTTTGACGTCACGAAGCGTGTTTTAATGAGTAAAGATTGAATATTTGAACGAAATTATCTCAATCAATGTACCTATTATGTCAGTAGACCTTTTTAATGTATAAAGATGGAATCTTTGAAAAAAAATGAGAGTATTGAGTTTAACTTATTCGAGTTACCTATGAAGTCGCGAAGAGTGTTTTAATGACCAAAGATTGAATCTTCGAATGAAAATTCCTCAATACAGGAACCTATTATGTTACTAGATCTTTTTGGTGTATAAAGATTGAATCTTTGAAAGAAAATTAGAGTTTTGAGTTAAACTTATTCGAGTTCTTTTGACATCCCGAAGAGTGTTTTAATGAATAAAGATTGAATCTTTGAATGAAATTACCTCAATCGAGGTACCTATTAAGTCACTAGAAATTTTTATTGTATAAAGATTGAATCTTTGAAAAGAAGTGAGAGTTTTGAGTTAAAGTTATTCGAGTTCCCTTTGACGTCACGAAGAGTGTTTTAATGAGTAAAGATTGAATCTTTGAATGAAATTACCTCAATCAAGGTACCTATTCTACCACTAGACCTTTGTACTGTATAAAGATTGAATCTTTGAAAGAAAATGAGTGTTTTGAGTTGAACTTATTCGAGTTACCTATGAAATCGCGAAGAGTGTTTTAATGACTGAAGATGGAATCTTTGAATGAAAAATACCACAATAAAGGTACCAATTCTGTTACTAGACCTTCCCAATGTATAAAGATTGAATCTTTGAAAGAAAACGAGATTTTTGAGTTAAACTTATTCGAGTTCCCTGCAACGTCCCGAAGAGTGTCTTAATGAGTAAAGATTGAATCATTGAATGAAATTACCTCAATCAAGGTGGCTATTACATCACTAGACCTTTTTAATTTATAAAGATTGACGTTTTGAAAAGAAATGAGTGTTTCGAGTTAAAGTTATTCAAGTTCCCTTTGACGTCACGAAGAGTGTTTTATTGAGTAAAGATTGAATCTTTGAATGAAATTACCTCAATCGAGGTACCTATTAAGTCACTAGAAAATTTTATTGTATAAAGATTGAATCTTTGAAAAGAAATGAGAGTTTTAAGTTAAAGTTATTCGAGTTCCCTTTGACGTCACGAAGAGTGTTTTAATGAGTAAAGATTGAATCTTTAAATGAAATTACCTCAATCAAGGTACCTATTCTATCATTAAACCATTTTAATGTATAAAGATTGAATCTTTGAAAGAACATGAGAGTTTTGAGTTCAATTTATTCGAGTTACCTATGAAGTTGCGAAGAGTGTTTTAATGACTAAAGATTGAATCTTTGAATGAAACTACCTCAATAAAGGTACTTATTTTGTTAGTGGACCTTTTTAATGTATAAAGACTGTATCTTTGAAAGAAAATGAGTGTTTTGAGTTAAACTTATTCACGTTCCCTGTAACGTCCCAAAGAGTGTTTTAATGAGTAAATGTTGAATCTTTGAATGTAATTACCTCAATCAAGGTAGCTATTATATCACTAGACCTTTTTAATGTACAAAGATTGAATCTTGGAAAGAAAGTGAGAGTTTTGAGTTTAACTTATTCGAGTTACCTATGAAGTCGCGAAGAGTGTTTTAATGAATAAAGATTGAATCTTTGAATGAAAACACCTCAATAAAGGTACCTATTATATTACTAGATCTTTTTAATGTCTAAAGATTGAATCTTTGGAATAAAATGATAGTTCTGAGTTCAACTTATTCGATTTACCTATGAAGTCGTGAACAGTGTTTTAATGACTAAATAATGAATCTTTGAATGAAAATACCGTAGTAAAGGTACCTATTATGTTACAAGACCTTTTTAATGTATAAAGATTGAATCTTGGAAAGAAAATGACTGTTTTGAGTTAAACTTATTCGAGTTCCCTATGACACCCCGAAGAGTATTTCAACGAGTAAAGATTGAATCTTTGATTAAAATTACTTGAATCAAGGGACTTATTTTGTCCCTGGACCTTTTATATATTAAGATTGAATCTTTAAAAAGAAATGAGCGTTATGAGTTGAACCTATCCGAGTTCCCTATGACGTCCCGAATAGTGTTTTAACGCGTAAGGATTGAATCTTTGTATGAAATTACCTCAATAGAGGTACTTATTATGTCACTAGACCTTTTTAATGTATAAAGGTTCAAGCTTTGAAAGAAAATGAGAGTTTTGAGTTAAACATATTCGAGTTCCCTGCGACGTCTCGAAGAGTGTTTTAAAGAGTAAATATTGAATCTTTGAATGAAATTACCTCAATCAAGGTACCTATTATGTCACTAGACCTTTTTAATGTATAAAGATTGAATATTTGTAAAGAACTACGAGTTTTGAGTTAAAGTTATTTGAGTTCCCTTTGACGTCACGAAGCGTGTTTTAATGAGTAAAGATTGAATATTTGAACGAAATTATCTCAATCAATGTACCTATTATGTCAGTAGACCTTTTTAATGTATAAAGATGGAATCTTTGAAAAAAAATGAGAGTATTGAGTTTAACTTATTCGAGTTACCTATGAAGTCGCGAAGAGTGTTTTAATGACCAAAGATTGAATCTTCGAATGAAAATTCCTCAATACAGGAACCTATTATGTTACTAGATCTTTTTGGTGTATAAAGATTGAATCTTTGAAAGAAAATTAGAGTTTTGAGTTAAACTTATTCGAGTTCTTTTGACATCCCGAAGAGTGTTTTAATGAATAAAGATTGAATCTTTGAATGAAATTACCTCAATCGAGGTACCTATTAAGTCACTAGAAATTTTTATTGTATAAAGATTGAATCTTTGAAAAGAAATGAGAGTTTTGAGTTAAAGTTATTCGAGTTCCCTTTGACGTCACGAAGAGTGTTTTAATGAGTAAAGATTGAATCTTTGAATGAAATTACCTCAATCAAGGTACCTATTCTACCACTAGACCTTTGTAATGTATAAAGATTGAATCTTTGAAAGAAAATGAGTGTTTTGAGTTGAACTTATTCGAGTTACCTATGAAATCGCGAAGAGTGTTTTAATGACTGAAGATGGAATCTTTGAATGAAAAATACCACAATAAAGGTACCAATTCTGTTACTAGACCTTCCCAATGTATAAAGATTGAATCTTTGAAAGAAAACGAGATTTTTGAGTTAAACTTATTCGAGTTCCCTGCAACGTCCCGAAGAGTGTCTTAATGAGTAAAGATTGAATCATTGAATGAAATTACCTCAATCAAGGTAGCTATTACATCACTAGACCTTTTTAATTTATAAAGATTGACGTTTTGAAAAGAAATGAGTGTTTCGAGTTAAAGTTATTCAAGTTCCCTTTGACGTCACGAAGAGTGTTTTATTGAGTAAAGATTGAATCTTTGAATGAAATTACCTCAATCGAGGTACCTATTAAGTCACTAGAAAATTTTATTGTATAAAGATTGAATCTTTGAAAAGAAATGAGAGTTTTGAGTTAAAGTTATTCGAGTTCCCTTTGACGTCACGAAGAGTGTTTTAATGAGTAAAGATTGAATCTTTGAATGAAATTACCTCAATCAAGGTACCTATTCTGTCATTAAACCATTTTAATGTATAAAGATTGAATCTTTGAAAGAACATGAGAGTTTTGAGTTCAACTTATTCGAGTTACCTATGAAGTTGCGAAGAGTGTTTTAATGACTAAAGATTGAATCTTTGAATGAAACTACCTCAATAAAGGTACTTATTTTGTTAGTGGACCTTTTTAATGTATAAAGACTGTATCTTTGAAAGAAAATGAGTGTTTTGAGTTAAACTTATTCACGTTCCCTGTAACGTCCCAAAGAGTGTTTTAATGAGTAAATGTTGAATCTTTGAATGTAATTACCTCAATCAAGGTAGCTATTATATCACTAGACCTTTTTAATGTACAAAGATTGAATCTTGGAAAGAAAGTGAGAGTTTTGAGTTTAACTTATTCGAGTTACCTATGAAGTCGCGAAGAGTGTTTTAATGAATAAAGATTGAATCTTTGAATGAAAACACCTCAATAAAGGTACCTATTATATTACTAGACCTTTTTAATGTCTAAAGATTGAATCTTTGGAATAAAATGATAGTTCTGAGTTCAACTTATTCGATTTACCTATGAAGTCGTGAACAGTGTTTTAATGACTAAATAATGAATCTTTGAATGAAAATACCGTAGTAAAGGTACCTATTATGTTACAAGACCTTTTTAATGTATAAAGATTGAATCTTGGAAAGAAAATGACTGTTTTGAGTTAAACTTATTCGAGTTCCCTATGACACCCCGAAGAGTATTTCAACGAGTAAAGATTGAATCTTTGATTAAAATTACTTGAATCAAGGGACTTATTTTGTCCCTGGACCTTTTATATATTAAGATTGAATCTTTAAAAAGAAATGAGCGTTATGAGTTGAACCTATCCGACTTCCCTATGACGTCCCGAATATTGTTTTAACGCGTAAGGATTGAATCTTTGTATGAAATTACCTCAATAGAGGTACTTATTATGTCACTAGACCTTTTTAATGTATAAAGGTTCAAGCTTTGAAAGAAAATGAGAGTTTTGAGTTAAACATATTCGAGTTCCCTGCGACGTCTCGAAGAGTGTTTTAAAGAGTAAATATTGAATCTTTGAATGAAATTACCTCAATCAAGGTACCTATTATGTCACTAGACCTTTTTAATGTATAAAGATTGAATATTTGTAAAGAACTACGAGTTTTGAGTTAAAGTTATTTGAGTTCCCTTTGACGTCACGAAGCGTGTTTTAATGAGTAAAAATGGAATCTTTGAACGAAATTATCTCAATCAATGTACCTATTATGTCAGTACACCTTTTTAATGTATAAAGATGGAATCTTTGAAAAAAAATGAGAGTATTGAGTTTAACTTATTCGAGTTACCTATGAAGTCGCGAAGAGTGTTTTAATGACCAAAGATTGAATCTTCGAATGAAAATTCCTCAATACAGGAATCTATTTTGTTACTAGATCTTTTTGATGTATAAAGACTGAATCTTTGAAAGAAAATTAGAGTTTTGAGTTAAACTTATTCGAGTTCCTTTTGACATCCCGAAGAGTGTTTTAATGAATAAAGATTGAATCTTTGAATGAAATTACCTCAATCGAGGTACCTATTAAGTCACTAGAAATTTTTATTGTATAAAGATTGAATCTTTGAAAAGAAATGAGAGTTTTGAGTTAAAGTTATTCGAGTTCCCTTTGACGTCACGAAGAGTGTTTTAATGAGTAAAGATTGAATCTTTGAATGAAATTACCTCAATCAAGGTACCTATTCTACCACTAGACCTTTGTAATGTATAAAGATTGAATCTTTGAAAGAAAATGAGTGTTTTGAGTTTAACTTATTCGAGTTACCTATAGAATCGCGAAGAGTGTTTTAATGACTGAAGATGGAATCTTTGAATGAAAAATACCATAATAAAGGTAACAATTCTGTTACTAGACCTTTCCAATGTATAAATATTGAATCTTTGAAAGAAAATGAGATTTTCGAGTTAAACTTATTCGAGTTCCCTGTAACGTCCCGAAGAGTGTCTTAATGAGTAAAGATTGAATCATTGAATGAAATTACCTCAATCAAGGTAGCTATTACATCACTAGACCTTTTTAATTTATAAAGATTGACGTTTTGAAAAGAAATGAGTGTTTCGAGTTAAAGTTATTCAAGTTCCCTTTGACGTCACGAAGAGTGTTTTAATGAGTAAAGATTGAATCGTTGAATGAAATTACCTCAATCAAGGTACCTATTCTGTCACTAAACCTTTTTAATGTATAAAGATTGAATCTTTGAAAGAATATGAGAGTTTTGAGTTCAACTTATTCGAGTTACCTATGAAGTTGCGAAGAGTGTTTTAATGACTAAAGATTGAATCTTTGAAAGAAACTACCTCAATAAAGGTACTTATTTTGTTAGTATACCTTTTTAATGTATAAAGACTGTATCTTTGAAAGAAAATGAGAGTTTTGAGTTAAACTTATTCACGTTCCCTGTAACGTCCCAAAGAGTGTTTTAATGAGTAAATATTGAATCTTTGAATGTAATTATCTCAATCAAGGTAGCTATTATTGTTGGGATTTATATGCCCTGGCATAGCAAATTCCTATCTGGATTATAGTGACATATGTTCCTGACATATCTGAAATATTTATGATTTATATAATTGGTGAATTCAATGTATTATGTTTCGATTCACTATGAAATTGATAGTGTCCAAGTAATTACAAGAAATATTTATATATATGTATGTGATGACAATCAATGCATGATATATAAATAGTAATTATAAATTGTTCATAGTCGGTAATTATGGATGGAATCATAATTAATTAAGACTTGAACTGGATCCGCGTTAGGTTGAGATATATTGTGAGAGCCGTCGTATGCAATTACTCCCTATCACCGTCATGGCATTTGACTCTTAAGCATGAGAAAAGTATAGACTCTTTTATTAATTAATAATTACTTTGATTTGTTCGGCGGATTCTTCGGGATCCTTAGACCGACACTTTGGGTAGTTATGTAATTAATAGTTAGAGGGTTATATTTTCAATATTTGCATCATTGCTACTTGTATTTATTTTGTATTGATTATGGTTGATCACAAAGTAAATTCGAAAGCCTTCGTGTGTTTTTAGACAAAATGATTTATTATATATTTATTTATTTAAATTATTATTTTTGTCAAACAAATGTTTTATTGTGATCGAGTCAGAAATAATCAAAGGTATCAAAATAAATATATTAATTAAGTAGTCGGATTGATGGCTATATTTATCCGATAACTAATTATGCATAGAGGGGTCAAAGTGCAATATTGACTTAGAGGTTATTTATTATTTAATTGGAATTCAATTAATTTATTTTAGTGGAGTAAAAATTAATTTATGAATTAATTGAATTGGGTCCATGGACCGGGCCAATTATTAATTCATTGTAGCCAATAAAATAATAGGCCCAATGGATTCTCACTCATAGCCCAACTTGATATTGGAATCATATTAGATTTGAGACATATGAATTAGAGATGGAGAATGATTTGTTGTTTCCTTTTCTTTATTTTTATGTTGCCTATAAATATACATGGTCTATGTATATTTTAGGGGGTGATTTTGAATGAGCAAGAAAAAGGAATTTATTTTCTCTCTCTAGAAAATTAGGGTTTATGTTCTCATCTAATGGAGGCTCCCACAAGCCTAGTTTTCCAAGGTCATTTATGGAGGCTTATGAGTGATTCCTAAAGGCTAAACAATTATCAAGAAGATGGAGATCCAAGAAGAAGGCATCTTGCTAAGGGATCTACAATAAGTGAGAACATTCACTTTAGAGGAGAGATCTAAGGTTTACTCAAACCTTGATGTAAGTATTCAATTTTTTAATTGAATGATACATCATGTTTTATTTTTGCACAAAACTTGTCTCTATGTAATGAATCAAGATCTATGAATTTAAATCCCTCAAAAAGTTTTTAAAACTAGCACGTTTCCCAACAGTGGTATCAGAGCATGGTTTGATTCATTACTAGAGATCATGATTTTATGAAAACCATCATTCGTGGATCCAAAATTATATTCATATATATTTTTATTAATGTATGTTGATGTATGATTTCATATGTTGATATATATTGATACATGATGATGTATGAATAATTGTGAATGAATGATGATGTGTGTTTGGGCTATGGATGAAGCTTATAGGTTAATTGAATGTAATTAAGGCTTTGATTTAGCCGTTTGAACGTTCAATGATGAAATTTAATTTTTCCCATTGTATTTCAAATTGTAAATTTATTTAAAGCCGTGTAATATTCATCAAAGGGTGCTATGAAGCTTCAAGAAGGTCTAAGAGGATTAAATTAGGCTTCAGGAATTTTCTGGGATTTTTTAGCAATTTTTCGAAATTTTTCTGGAATTTTTTAAGGCTTAATTTAATTTCTGGAATTTTGTATTTAATTTCTGGAATTATTATGGCGATTTTCCGGCGACCGGAGTACCGTCAGCGGCAAGTGCAGTCACCGGAGTAAGGCTGCTGATCCGGTGCAATGAGGTGCACCAAGATTCCATGCAAAAGGATTCAGTGTGGACGCGCCTACAGGGCGCTCCAACATTGGCCAACAAGCTGGCGCGTGAGGACCACGCGCCAGCCAAAGGCTTAAGTTCAGCCATCTGGCGCGTGCACTGCACGCGCCAGACAATATGTTTATAAATCAGGCGCGTGTGGACCACGCGCCTGCTAGTTCCAGCGCCACATGGCGCGTGGCAGCGCGTGCCACGCGCTGCCAGTGTCTTCTCGCGCGTGCAGGCGCGTGGAGAAGCTTTGGGGCGCGTGGGCGAGCGTGGAGGGCGCGTGGGGCTGCTGGGAACAAGTTTTTACTGGCTGCAGGTGCTGTTTTGCTTTTCCAGGTGTTGTTTTGACCAATCCTGACGCGTACAAGCCTCCGCAAGTGTACGCAAGCTAATGAAGGACCTCCAGACTCAATAGTTAGAGCATTTAAATGTTAAAAGCTGATTCCATTGGCCGTTTTTATTTGTTTTGTCTGTTATTTAATTATTGATGTGATGCATGAAATAATTTAATAGTTGTTATAATTGTTCATGCATTGGATCCATGATTTTTAATTAAATGGCTTGATTTATATTAATTAAATTATGAAGATAAATTGGATTAGATTGCTAATTAATTTGAGAGCATTTATTGGGAAACAGAAAAATTATTTTTAAAGTGTGCTTCAAATTAAATATTAGTGAATCGTTTAAAGTCCAAATATTTTCTAAATTTAATTAGATTAAAATCAAGACGTTTTGCATGCATTATATCATGTAAATGAATAAAATGAAAACCCTAATTATGAATGATTAAAAATTGAGTGGGAGCGGGGATTTTTATACATTGCCCCATGGCCTTCGTTATTAAAACCATTGTAATTAGATCTTCAAAAATAAGGCCCCACGCATGATTTGAAGAGTCTTAATATTACAAGAATGGTTGTCTCATGAAAATAAAAATATTAAATGTTCATTTGAATTAGATCTTTAAAAATAAGGCCCTACACATGATTTAAAGAGTCTAGATTATAATGAAAACATATTTAATGTTTTATTTTTCATTAGAGCATTAATAATGTTATACACTCAATCTAAAATCAATAGTGTTAGCTCCCCAACGGAGTGGTCTACACTAGGTGATTTTAGAAAGGCTAAACATAATCGGGAGTCATTTCATATAGATAGACAAGGCATTGTCTTAAGAGATATGGAGATGATGGGATTTGCCCGCCAATAGCAATAATGAACTTCGCCAACCGAATAAGTTATTGGTGTATTGGTTATCCGATTTTTCATGCAGTGGTTAAGGGACCCACATACTATTTTAATGGAAGTGCTCACCTAATAGTAAATGAATATCAACAATAGTAATAATGAACTCCTCCAACAGGATAAATTATTAACATATTGATTGGTTGATTTATTATGTTACAGAGTTGAGGGACCCGCATTAATTAAAAGGGATTGTTCACCAATAATGATAATGATCTCTTGTTCGATTGAGATTTATTGTATTATGTGGTTAACAAACTCATTTTAATTTTAAATATGCATGACATTATTAATAGTTCACCTTGCATATTGTATGAATGCATTTATATTCAGATTAATTATGTCTAATCCAGTTTATCTACTTGCTTACATATTCTATGATATTGGACCTTATTTATAATGACTGGAAAATGAATTTAGATATTTTATTCACAACGTGGTGGTACAAATGTATTTACTACTCCTAAAACCTAATCATTTTACTTTAAGATACTCAAGAGAACATTAATGCTTTGAATAAGTGAAATAAGGCAAATGAGATGAATTGGTGCAATATTCTATAGTTTACCTCGAATATGCTTCAAAGCTAACATTTACATTATTTTATTTTCTTCAAGCATCATGTTAAATGTCAATAAAATGTTTTGGTGAGATTAGATAGAGAGTATGCCAAAGTACTATGTCAGACTTGAATAGCATCAAGATAGCCTAAAGAACTCCAGTATGAAATCGAATTTTGAAAAATGATTGTTTATTATTTAAAAATTAGCTGGAGATCAATAAGGCTGACTTGGGTGGTAAGTTTCAAGTTGACATGATTATTGCCTTGTTACCAAACTCATTCGACTCTGTTAGAGTGAACTAAATAAGGAATCAGTTTGAGTTCACACTCGCTGATATTCTTATAGAATTGGTAACAGATGAAGGGATAATCAAGAGTATGGGCGTTCCTATCAATCTAACCTAGTCTATACCATCTTCTTCTAGGCCCAAGTGGACGGGCAAATCAAAGAAGAAGGATGATAATAGGACTAGACTAGCACAAAACATGGGTATTCAAAAAGGTTAAAGGGAATAAGGCAGTGTATGTTGAGGGCGAAGAAAACTGTTTCTTTTGTCGCTAACTAAAACACTAAAGGACGAACTGTTTAAGCAATGACGTGGCATAGAAAAATATATATTTAATCATTGAGCCATGTTATGTGGTTGTGTCTATTAATTCCTAATGGATAGATTCTGGAGCCACTAAACATGTTTGCAATTTATTGTAAGGATTTCAGGATTCCAGAAGCCTCGATGATATGGAATATATTTGTACTTAACCTGATGTCAAGGTTGTAGCTAAGTCAGTGGGAGTATTACATCTGAAAATAGAGAGTATGAGGATATTAGTATTAGAGAACTATTTTTATGCACAGAAGTTAGACGCTATCTTATTCTTGTTTCACTTGTGGTTTATAAAAACTGTGTTGTTATTTTGTAAAACTGGTTTTATAAAATTGAATAGATATGCGATTACTTCTGGTGTATTGAAAGATGGTTAATATACTATAATCACAAACTCTTAAGATTTGCAGGATGTAGAAACTAATGTTGCATCTTCTAGATTGAATGTTAAGAGAAAATTTGTTATTCCTGACTCACTGTATTTTTAATGTCTATTTTTGGGTTGTTATCAATCAAAATAAGATTCAAAGATTGGTCAAAGAAGGTTAATTACCTAGTGAGGCAGGGGAGCCTAAACCAAACTTGTGAACCCTGTTTTGAAGGATAGATAACTCTTAGGGCTTAATCAGCCAGATGAAATAGACATAAAGGACAATTGGAGTCGGTACACACTGACACGTGTGGTCTTATGAACATCCAACCAAGATTACTCACGTTTTGGATAAGTTTATCTGATGCAACACAAGTCTTAAACTCTTGGTGTTTTCTGAGAAGGTTAAGACTGATGTGGAACACATATTAGGTAAACTTGTCAAGACACTTCGATTTGATCGAGGATATGAGTATTTCTTGGGATAGTGCAAAGACTATATGGTCAATGAGGGTATTATGTACCAGTTTTCCGCAATTGACGCTAAATGTATTTAGGTGTCAAATAGGAATAACAGAATTCCACTTAACATGGGTAGATCTATGATCAGTAATGCTACATTATCTCTTTCATTTAAGAGTTTAGCGTTAATGACATCGATGCGCATTATGAACTTCATTCCATCTTAGTCTGTCTCAAGGATACCGTTGAGCTATGTTTTTTTTACTAAATATTAATTTGAATCATATGCACATATGGGGTAGTCTTGCACATGTGCGCTTGATATGGACAAGTAAGTTGGAAGCAGATCATAGGCATGCTAGATTTGATAGCTACTCTAAATGTCACTAGGATGGATTATTTTATTATCTCAAAGATAAAAGTTAATTGTTTTCACTCACTGTTTATCTATAGGAGAATCATATTATGAATCACATACCTAGTAGCATAATGTTAGAGAATTTGGTATGAGTACCAGATGTACCACATGTGAACACACTTATTATAGAGATTGAGAATAATATATGAATTCCCTATTGATGCGTTAGCATCATCTACTACACAGATTCTTGCATCGGTACATTGATGTAGTGGGAGGATTATCATCCAATTCGACAGAATCATGTTTTTAGGTGAGACCATTATGGACATCCCTGTTAAACATGAGTTGGACCCAGTAAGCTACACGGAAGCGTGAACTGATGTGGATACAGATCATTTTGGTGAGTTACTATGAAATCAGAGTTGGAATCGATGTATTCTAATAAATTCTGGGATCTTGTAGAACTTTCTAGTAGGGTGATTCCTATGGAAGGCAAGTTAATCTACAAAAAGATACCAGAAGATTTCTTAGTGAATAAATCATGAGTGTACAAGGGAATGTCATTATTTTTCTAATTCTATATATATTGATGACATCCTACTCATTTAGAATGATGTGGAAGTTGTGTCATCAATAAAAAGGTAGTTGTTCAATTACTTTTAAATGAAGGATTCTTAAGATGTAAGCTATATTCCTAGGATCAAGCTTTTGCAAGATCAGGTTAAAAGGAAAATAGGCTTATCTTAATAATCCTACATTGATAAAGTTTTGACCAGGTTTGGTATGCATAACTCAAAGAATGAGTTCTTGCTTTATTGATATGGATGGCTCTCTCTAGTAAGTAGTTTTTCAAGACTATCAAAGGAGATTGAGCAAATAAGACTGGAACAATATGTTTCGGCATATGAGAGTCTCATATATGCCATGGTCTATACCAAACAGGACATCCGCTACATAGTAGGGATAGTCAGTAGAGATCAGTCCAATACTGGACTTGACAACTGGTCTATTGTGAAAAATATCATTAAATACCTAAGGAGAACCAATGATATCATATTCATTTATGGATGTGATGATATGGTCCTAGTCAGGTATGCTAGTTCTGATTTTCAATCAGAAGTAGATACTATGAGGTTCATGACTCAGTGTATGTTCACTTAATGGAAGGGAGATCAGTTGGTAGATTGTTAAGCAGATTTCAACTGCTGACTCAAACCTGTAGGTGGAATATATTGTAGCCTTAAAGGCGGCAAAGGAAGCCTATTAGTTTGATCTCACTGATTTAGAGGTTGTGGAGTATACTAGCCTGCCTATTGAGGTATGTTGTGATAATAATGCAGAAGTAGTCCAAACCAATGACCCAAGGTTCCATAGAGGAACAAGATACACTGAGAGGAAGTATCATGTTCTACATGATATTGTCCGGCAAGAAAATGCACTTGTAGTTAGAACATTGCATTGGAACACAACTTTGTTGATCCATTATCAAAGGTGTCATTGATCAATAATTTTAATCATCATCTGGATAACATTGGAGTTATATGCAATTTGAATTGGCTATGAGGGCAAGTGGGAGCTGTTGGGATTTATATGCCCTGGCATAGCAAATTCCTATCTGGATTATAGTGACATATGTTCCTGACATATCTGAAATATTTATGATTTATATAATTGGTGAATTCAATGTATTATGTTTCGATTCACTATGAAATTGATAGTGTCCAAGTAATTACAAGAAATATTTATATATATGTATGTGATGACAATCAATGCATGATATATAAATAGTAATTATAAATTGTTCATAGTCGGTAATTATGGATGGAATCATAACTAATTAAGACTTGAACTGGATCCGCGTTAGGTTGAGATATATTGCGAGAGCCGTCGTATGCAATTACTCCCTATCACCGTCATGGCATTTGACTCTTAAGCATGAGAAAAGTATAGACTCTTTTAATAATTACTTTGATTTGTTCGGCGGATTCTTCGGGATCCTTAGACCGACACTTTGGGTAGTTATGTAATTAATAGTTAGAGGGTTATATTTTCAATATTTGCATCATTGCTACTTGTATTTATTTTGTATTGATTATGGTTGATCACAAAGTAAATTCGAAGGCCTTCGTGTGTTTTTAGACAAAATGATTTATTATATATTTATTTATTTAAATTATTATTTTTGTCAAACAAATGTTTTATTGTGATCGAGTGAAAAATAATCAAAGGTATCAAAATAAATATATTAATTAAGTAGTCGGATTGATGGCTATATTTATCCGATAACTAATTATGCATAGAGGGGTCAAAGTGCAATATTGACTTAGAGGTTATTTATTATTTAATTGGAGTTCAATTAATTTCTTTTAGTGGAGTAGAAATTAATTTATGAATTAATTGAATTGGGTCCATGGACCGGGCCAATTATTAATTCATTGTAGCCAATAAAATAATAGGCCCAATGGATTCTCACTCATAGCCCAACTTGATATTGGAATCATATTAGATTTGAGACATATGAATTAGAGATGGAGAAGGATTTGTTGTTTCCTTTTCTTTATTTTTATGTTGCCTATAAATATACATGGTCAATGTATATTTTAGGGGGTGATTTTGAATGAGCAAGAAAAAGGAATTTATTTTCTCTCTCTAGAAAATTAAGGTTTATGTTCTCATCTATTGGAGGCTCCCACAAGCCTAGTTTTCCAAGGTCATTTATGGAGGCTTATGAGTGATTCCTAAAGGCTAAACAATTACCAAGAAGATGGAGATCCAAGAAGAAGGCATCTTGCTAAGGGATCTACAATAAGTGAGAACATTCACTTTAGAGGAGAGATCTAAGGTTTACTCAAACCTTGATGTAAGTATTCAATTTTTTAATTGAATGATACATCATGTTTTATTTTTGCACAAAACTTGTCTCTATGTAATGAATCAAGATCTATGAATTTAAATCCCTCAAAAAGTTTTCAAAACTAACACGTTTCCCAACAATTATGTCACTAGACCTTTTTAATGTACAAAGATTGAATCTTGGAAAGAAAGTGAGAGTTTTGAGTTTAACTTATTCGAGTTACCTATGAAGTCGCGAAGAGTGTTTTAATAAATAAAGATTGAATCTTTGAATGAAAACACCTCAATAAAGGTACCTATTATGTTACTAGACCTTTTCAATGTCTAAAGATTGAATCTTTGGAATAAAATGATAGTTCTGAGTTTAACTTATTCGATTTACCTATGAAGTCGTGAACAGTGTTTTAATGACTAAATAATGAATCTTTGAATGAAAATACCGTAGTAAAGGTACCTATTATGTTAGAAGACCTTTTTAATGTATAAAGATTGAATCTTGGAAAGAAAATGACTGTTTTGAGTTAAAATTATTCGAGTTCCCTATGACATCCCGAAGAGTATTTCAACGAGTAAAGATTGAATCTTTGATTGAAATTACTTGAATCAAGGGACTTATTTTGTCCCTGAACCTTTTATATATAAAGATTGAATCTTTAAAAAGAAATGAGCGTTATGAGTTGAACCTATCCGAGTTCCCTATGACGTCCCGAATAGTGTTTTAACGCGTAAGGATTGAATTTTTGTATGAAATTACCTCAATAGAGGTACTTATTATGTCACTAGACCTTTTTAATGTATAAAGGTTCAAGCTTTGAAAGAAAATGAGAGTTTTGAGTTAAACATATTCGAGTTCCCTGTGACGTCTCGAAGAGTGTTTTAAAGAGTAAATATTGAATCTTTGAATGAAATTACCTCAATCAAGGTACCTATTATGTCACTAGACCTTTTTAATGTATAAAGATTGAATATTTGTAAAGAACTACGAGTTTTGAGTTAAAGTTATTTGAGTTCCCTTTGACGTTACGAAGCGTGTTTTAATGAGTTAAGATTGAATCTTTGAACGAAATTATCTCAATCAATGTACCTATTATGTCAGTAGACCTTTTTAATGTATAAAGATGGAATCTTTGAAAAAAAATGAGAGTATTGAGTTTAACTTATTCGAGTTAACTATGAAGTCGCGAAGAGTGTTTTAATGACCAAAGATTGAATCTTCGAATGAAAATTCCTCAATATAGGAACCTATTATGTTACTAGATCTTTTTGATGTATAAAGATTGAATCTTTGAAAGAAAATTAGAGTTTTGAGTTAAACTTATTCGAGTTCCTTTTGACATCCCGAAGAGTGTTTTAATGAATAAAGATTGAATCTTTGAATGAAATTACCTCAATCGAGGTACCTATTAAGTCACTAGAAATTTTTATTGTATAAAGATTGAATCTTTGAAAAGAAACGAGAGTTTTGAGTTAAAGTTATTCGAGTTCCCTTTGACGTCACGAAGAGTGTTTTAATGAGTAAAGATTGAATCTTTGAATGAAATTACCTCAATCAAGGTACCTATTCTACCACTAGACCTTTGTAATGTATAAAGATTGAATCTTTGAAAGAAAATGAGTGTTTTGAGTTTAACTTATTCGAGTTACCTATGAAATCGCGAAGAGTGTTTTAATGACTGAAGATGGAATCTTTGAATGAAAAATACCACAATAAAGGTACCAATTCTGTTACTAGACCTTCCCAATGTATAAAGATTGAATCTTTGAAAGAAAACGAGATTTTTGAGTTAAACTTATTCGAGTTCCCTGTAACGTCCCGAAGAGTGTCTTAATGAGTAAAGATTGAATCATTGAATGAAATTACCTCAATCAAGGTAGCTATTACATCACTAGACCTTTTTAATTTATAAAGATTGACGTTTTGAAAAGAAATGAGTGTTTCGAGTTAAAGTTATTCAAGTTCCCTTTGACGTCACGAAGAGTGTTTTAATGAGTAAAGATTGAATCTTTGAATGAAATTACCTCAATCAAGGTACCTATTCTGTCACTAAACCTTTTTAATGTATAAAGATTGAATCTTTGAAAGAACATGAGAGTTTTGAGTTCAACTTATTCGAGTTACCTATGAAGTTGCGAAGAGTGTTTTAATGACTAAAGATTGAATCTTTGAATGAAACTACCTCAATAAAGGTACTTATTTTGTTAGTAGACCTTTTTAATGTATAAAGACTGTATCTTTGAAAGAAAATGAGAGTTTTGAGTTAAACTTATTCACGTTCCCTGTAACGTCCCAAAGAGTGTTTTAATGAGTAAATATTGAATCTTTGAATGTAATTACCTCAATCAAGGTAGCTATTATGTCACTAGACCTTTTTAATGTACAAAGATTGAATCTTGGAAAGAAAGTGAGAGTTTTGAGTTTAACTTATTCGAGTTACCTATGAAGTCGCGAAGAGTGTTTTAATGAATAAACATTGAATCTTTGAATGAAAACACCTCAATAAAGGTACCTATTATGTTACTAGACCTTTTTAATGTCTAAAGATTGAATCTTTGGAATAAAATGATAGTTCTCAGTTCAACTTATTCGATTTACCTATGAAGTCGTGAACAGTGTTTTAATGACTAAATAATGAATCTTTGAATGAAAATACCGTAGTAAAGGTACCTATTATGTTACAAGACCTTTTTAATGTATAAAGATTGAATCTTGGAAAGAAAATGACTGTTTTGAGTTGAACTTATTCGAGTTCCCTATGACATCCCGAAGAGTATTTCAACAAGTAAAGATTGAATCTTTGATTGAAATTACTTGAATCAAGGGACTTATTTTGTCCCTGGACCTTTTATATATAAAGATTGAATCTTTAAAAAGAAATGAGCGTTATGAGTTGAACCTATCCGAGTTCCCTATGACGTCCCGAATAGTGTTTTAACGCGTAAGGATTGAATCTTTGTATGAAATTACCTCAATAGACGTACTTATTATGTCACTAGACCTTTTTAATGTATAAAGGTTCAAGCTTTGAAAGAAAATGAGAGTTTTGAGTTAAACATATTCGAGTTCCCTGCGACGTCTCGAAGAGTGTTTTAAAGAGTAAATATTGAATCTTCGATTGAAATTACCTCAATCAAGGTACCTATTATGTCACTAGACCTTTTTAATGTATAAAGATTGAATATTTGTAAAGAACTACGAGTTTTGAGTTAAAGTTATTTGAGTTCCCTTTGACGTCACGAAGCGTGTTTTAATGAGTAAAGATTGAATCTTTGAACGAAATTATCTCAATCAATGTACCTATCATGTCAGTAGACCTTTTTAATGTATAAAGATGGAATCTTTGAAAAAAAATGAGAGTATTGAGTTTAACTTATTCGAGTTACCTATGAAGTCGCGAAGAGTATTTTAATGACCAAAGATTGAATCTTCGAATGAAAATTCATCAATACAGGAACCTATTTTGTTACTAGATCTTTTTGATGTATAAAGATTAAATCTTTGAAAGAAAATTAGAGTTTTGAGTTAAACTTATTCGAGTTCCTTTTGACATCCCGAAGAGTGTTTTAATGAATAAAGATTGAATCTTTGAATGAAATTACCTCAATCGAGGTACCTATTAAGTCACTAGAAATTTTTATTGTATAAAGATTGAATCTTTGAAATGAAATGAGAGTTTTGAGTTAAAGTTATTCGAGTTCCCTTTGACGTCACGAGATGTGTTTTAATGAGTAAAGATTGAATCTTTGAATGAAATTACCTCAATCAAGGTACCTATTCTACCACTAGGCCTTTGTAATGTATAAAGATTGAATCTCTGAAAGAAAATGAGTGTTTTGAGTTTAACTTATTCGAGTTACCTATGAAATCGCGAAGAGTGTTTTAATGACTGAAGATGGAATCTTTGAATGAAAAATACCACAATAAAGGTACCAATTCTGTTACTAGACCTTCCCAATGTATAAAGATTGAATCTTTGAAAGAAAATGAGATTTTTGAGTTAAACTTATTCGAGTTCCCTGTAACATCCCGAAGAGTGTCTTAATGAGTAAAGATTGAATCATTGCATGAAATTACCTCAATCAAGGTAGCTATTACATCACTAGACCTTTTTAATTTATAAAGATTGACGTTTTGAAAAGAAATGAGTGTTTCGAGTTAAAGTTATTCAAGTTCCCTTTGACGTTACGAAGAGTGTTTTAATGAGTAAAGATTGAGTCTTTGAATGAAATTACCTCAATCGAGGTACCGATTCTGTCACTAAACCTTTTTAATGTATAAAGATTGAATCTTTGAAAGAACATGAGAGTTTTGAGTTCAACTTATTCGAGTTATCTATGAAGTTGCGAAGAGTGTTTTAATGACTAAAGATTGAATCTTTGAATGAAACTACCTCAATAAAGGTACTTATTTTGTTAGTAGACCTTTTTAATGTATAAAGACTGTATCTTTGAAAGAAAATGAGAGTTTTGAGTTAAACTTATTCACGTTCCCTGTAACGTCCTAAAGAGTGTTTTAATGAGTAAATATTGAATCTTTGAATGTAATTACCTCAATCAAGGTAGCTATTATGTCACTAGACCTTTTTAATGTACAAAGATTGAATCTTGGAAAGAAAGTGAGAGTTTTGAGTTTAACTTATTCGAGTTACCTATGAAGTCGCGAAGAGTGTTTTAATGAATAAAGATTGAATCTTTGAATGAAAACACCTCAATAAAGGTACCTATTATGTTACTAGACCTTTTTAATGTCTAAAGATTGAATCTTTGGAATAAAATGATAGTTCTGAGTTCAACTTATTCGATTTACCTATGAAGTCGTGAACAGTGTTTTAATGACTAAATAATGAATCTTTGAATGAAAATACCGTAGTAAAGGTACCTATTATGTTACAAGACCTTTTTAATGTATAAAGATTGAATCTTGGAAAGAAAATGACTGTTTTGAGTTAAACTTATTCGAGTTCCCTATGACATCCCGAAGAGTATTTCAACGAGTAAAGATTGAATCTTTGATTGAAATTACTTGAATCAAGGGACTTATTTTGTCCCTGGACCTTTTATATATAAAGATTGAATCTTTAAAAAGAAATGAGCGTTCTGAGTTGAACCTATCCGAGTTCCCTATGACGTCCCGAATAGTGTTTTAACGCGTAAGGATTGAATCTTTGTATGAAATTACCTCAATAGAGGTACTTATTATGTCACTAGACCTTTTTAATGTATAAAGGTTCAAGCTTTGAAAGAAAATGAGAGTTTTGAGTTAAACATATTCGAGTTACCTGCGACGTCTCGAAGAGTGTTTTAAAGAGTAAATATTGAATCTTTGAATGAAATTACCTCAATCAAGGTACCTATTATGTCACTAGACTTTTTTAATGTATAAAGATTGAATATTTGTAAAGAACTACGAGTTTTGAGTTAAAGTTATTTGAGTTCCCTTTGACGTCGCGAAGCGTGTTTTAATGAGTAAAGATTAAATCTTTGAACGAAATTATCTCAATCAATGTACCTATTATGTCAGTAGACCTTTTTAATGTATAAAGATGGAATCTTTGAAAAAAAATGAGAGTATTGAGTTTAACTTATTCGAGTTACCTATGAAGTCACGAAGAGTGTTTTAATGACCAAAGATTGAATCTTCGAATGAAAATTCCTCAATACAGGAACCTATTATGTTACTAGATCTTTTTGATGTATAAAGATTGAATCTTTGAAAGAAAATTAGAGTTTTGAGTTAAACTTATTCGAGTTCCTTTTGACATCCCGAAGAGTGTTTTAATGAATAAAGATTGAATCTTTGAATGAAAACACCTCAATAAAGGTACCTATTATATTACTAGACCTTTTTAATGTCTAAAGATTGAATCTTTGGAATAAAATGATAGTTCTGAGTTCAACTTATTCGATTTACCTATGAAGTCGTGAACAATGTTTTAATGACTAAATAATGAATCTTTGAATAAAAATACCGTAGTAAAGGTACCTATTATGTTTCAAGACCTTTTTAATGTATAAAGATTGAATCTTGGAAAGAAAATGACTGTTTTGAGTTAAACTTATTCGAGTTCCCTATGACATCCCGAAGAGTATTTGAACGAGTAAAGATTGAATCTTTGATTGAAATTACTTGAATCAAGGGACTTATTTTGTCCCTGGACCTTTTATATATAAAGATTGAATCTTTAAAAAGAAATGAGCGTTATGAGTTGAACCTATCCGAGTTCCCTATGACGTCCCGAATAGTGTTTTAACGCGTAAGGATTGAATCTTTGTGTGAAATTACCTCAATAGAGGTACTTATTATGTCACTAGACCTTTTTAATGTATAAAGGTTCAAGCTTTGAAAGAAAATGAGAGTTTTGAGTTAAACATATTCGAGTTCCCTGCGACGTCTCGAAGAGTGTTTTAAAGAGTAAATATTGAATCTTTGAATGAAATTACCTCAATCAAGGTACCTATTATGTTACTAGACCTTTTTAATGTATAAAGATTGAATATTTGTAAAGAACTACGAGTTTTGAGTTAAAGTTATTTGAGTTCCCTTTGACGTCACGAAGCGTGTTTTAATGAGTAAAGATTGAATCTTTGAACGAAATTATCTCAATCAATGTACCTATTATGTCAGTAGACCTTTTTAATGTATAAAGATGGAATCTTTGAAAAAAAATGAGAGTATTGAGTTTAACTTATTCGAGTTACCTATAAAGTCACGAAGAGTGTTTTAATGACCAAAGATTGAATCTTCGAATGAAAATTCCTCAATACAGGAACCTATTATGTTACTAGATCTTTTTGATGTATAAAGATTGAATCTTTGAAAGAAAATTAGAGTTTTGAGTTAAACTTATTCGAGTTCCTTTTGACATCCCGAAGAGTGTTTTAATGAATAAAGATTGAATCTTTGAATGAAATTACCTCGATCGAGGTACCTATTAAGTCACTAGAAATTTTTATTGTATAAAGATTGAATCTTTGAAAAGAAATGAGAGTTTTGAGTTAAAGTTATTCGAGTTCCCTTTGACGTCACGATGAGTGTTTTAATGAGTAAAGATTGAATCTTTGAATGAAATTACCTCAATCAAGGTACCTATTCTACGACTAGACCTTTGTAATGTATAAAGATTGAATCTTTGAAAGAAAATGAGTGTTTTGAGTTTAACTTATTCGAGTTGCCTATGAAATCGCGAAGAGTGTTTTAATGACTGAAGATGGAATCTTTGAATGAAAAATACCACAATAAAGGTACCAATTCTGTTACTAGACCTTCCCAATGTATAAAGATTGAATCTTTGAAAGAAAATGAGATTTTTGAGTTAAACTTATTCGAGTTCCCTGTAACGTCCCGAAGAGTGTCTTAATGAGTAAAGATTGAATCATTACATGAAATTACCTCAATCAAGGTAGCTATTACATCACTAGACCTTTTTAATTTATAAAGATTGACGTTTTGAAAAGAAATGAGTGTTTCGAGTTAAAGTTATTCAAGTTCCCTTTGACGTCACGAAGAGTGATTTAATGAGTAAAGATTGAATCTTTGAATGAAATTACCTCAATCAAGGTACCGATTCTGTCGATAAACCTTTTTAATGTATAAAGATTGAATCTTTGAAAGAACATGAGAGTTTTGAGTTCAACTTATTCGAGTTACCTATGAAGTTGCGAAGAGTGTTTTAATGACTAAAGATTGAATCTTTGAATGAAACTACCTCAATAAAGGTACTTATTTTGTTAGTAGACCTTTTAATGTATAAAGACTGTATCTTTGAAAGAAAATGAGAGTTTTGAGTTAAACTTATTCACGTTCCCTGTAACGTCCCAAAGAGTGTTTCAATGAGTAAATATTGAATCTTTGAATGTAATTACCTCAATCAAGGTAGCTATTATGTCACTAGACCTTTTTAATGTACAAAGATTGAATTTTGGAAAGAAAGTGAGAGTTTTGAGTTTAACTTATTCGAGTTACCTATGAAGTCGCGAAGAGTGTTTTAATGAATAAAGATTGAATCTTTGAATGAAAACACCTCAATAAAGGTACCTATTATGTTACTAGACCTTTTTAATGTCTAAAGATTGAATCTTTGGAATAAAATGATAGTTCTGAGTTCAACTTATTCGATTTACCTATGAAGTCGTGAACAGTGTTTTAATGACTAAATAATGAATCTTTGAATGAAAATACCGTAGTAAAGGTACCTATTATGTTACAAGACCTTTTTAATGTATAAAGATTGAATCTTGGAAAGAAAATGACTGTTTTGAGTTGAACTTATTCGAGTTCCCTATGACATCCCGAAGAGTATTTCAACGAGTAAAGATTGAATCTTTGATTGAAATTACTTGAATCAAGGGACTTATTTTGTCCCTGGACCTTTTATATATAAAGATTGAATCTTTAAAAAGAAATGAGCGTTATGAGTTGAACCTATCCGAGTTCCCTATGACGTCCCGAATAGTGTTTTAACGCGTAAGGATTGAATCTTTGTATGAAATTACCTCAATAGAGGTACTTATTATGTCACTAGACCTTTTTAATGTATAAAGGTTCAAGCTTTGAAAGAAAATGAGAGTTTTGAGTTAAACATAATCGAGTTCCCTGCGACGTCTCGAAGAGTGTTTTAAAGAGTAAATATTGAATCTTTGAATGAAATTACCTCAATCAAGGTACCTATTATGTCACTAGACCTTTTTAATGTATAAAGATTGAATATTTGTAAAGAACTACGAGTTTTGAGTTAAAGTTATTTGAGTTCCCTTTGACGTTACGAAGCGTGTTTTAATGAGTTAAGATTGAATCTTTGAACGAAATTATCTCAATCAATGTACCTATTATGTCAGTAGACCTTTTTAATGTATAAAGATGGAATCTTTGAAAAAAAATGAGAGTATTGAGTTTAACTTATTCGAGTTACCTATGAAGTCGCGAAGAGTGTTTTAATGACCAAAGATTGAATCTTCGAATGAAAATTCCTCAATATAGGAACCTATTATGTTACTAGATCTTTTTGATGTATAAAGATTGAATCTTTGAAAGAAAATTAGAGTTTTGAGTTAAACTTATTCGAGTTCCTTTTGACATCCCGAAGAGTGTTTTAATGAATAAAGATTGAATCTTTGAATGAAATTACCTCAATCGAGGTACCTATTAAGTCACTAGAAATTTTTATTGTATAAAGATTGAATCTTTGAAAAGAAACGAGAGTTTTGAGTTAAAGTTATTCGAGTTCCCTTTGACGTCACGAAGAGTGTTTTAATGAGTAAAGATTGAATCTTTGAATGAAATTACCTCAATCATGGTACCTATTCTACCACTAGAGCTTTGTAATGTATAAAGATTGAATCTTTGAAAGAAAATGAGTGTTTTGAGTTTAACTTATTCGAGTTACCTATGAAATCGCGAAGAGTGTTTTAATGACAAAAGATGGAATCTTTGAATGAAAAATACCACAATAAAGGTACCAATTCTGTTACTAGACCTTCCCAATGTATAAAGATTGAATCTTTGAAAGAAAACGAGATTTTTGAGTTAAACTTATTCGAGTTCCCTGTAACGTCCCGAAGAGTGTCTTAATGAGTAAAGATTGAATCATTGAATGAAATTACCTCAATCAAGGTAGCTATTACATCACTAGACCTTTTTAATTTATAAAGATTGACGTTTTGAAAAGAAATGAGTGTTTCGAGTTAAAGTTATTCAAGTTCCCTTTGACGTCACGAAGAGTGTTTTAATGAGTAAAGATTGAATCTTTGAATGAAATTACCTCAATCAAGGTACCTATTCTGTCACTAAACCTTTTTAATGTATAAAGATTGAATCTTTGAAAGAACATGAGAGTTTTGAGTTCAACTTATTCGAGTTACCTATGAAGTTGCGAAGAGTGTTTTAATGACTAAAGATTGAATCTTTGAATGAAACTACCTCAATAAAGGTACTTATTTTGTTAGTAGACCTTTTTAATGTATAAAGACTGTATCTTTGAAAGAAAATGAGAGTTTTGAGTTAAGCTTATTCACGTTCCCTGTAACGTCCCAAAGAGTGTTTTAATGAGTAAATATTGAATCTTTGAATGTAATTACCTCAATCAAGGTAGCTATTATGTCACTAGACCTTTTTAATGTACAAAGATTGAATCTTGGAAAGAAAGTGAGAGTTTTGAGTTTAACTTATTCGAGTTACCTATGAAGTCGCGAAGAGTGTTTTAATGAATAAAGATTGAATCTTTGAATGAAAACACCTCAATAAAGGTACCAATTATGTTACTAGACCTTTTTAATGTCTAAAGATTGAATCTTTGGAATAAAATGATAGTTCTCAGTTCAACTTATTCGATTTACCTATGAAGTCTTGAACAGTGTTTTAATGACTAAATAATGAATCTTTGAATGAAAATACCGTAGTAAAGGTACCTATTATGTTACAAGACCTTTTTAATGTTTAAAGATTGAATCTTGGAAAGAAAATGACTGTTTTGAGTTGAACTTATTCGAGTTCCCTATGACATCCCGAAGAGTATTTCAACAAGTAAAGATTGAATCTTTGATTGAAATTACTTGAATCAAGGGACTTATTTTGTCCCTGGACCTTTTATATATAAAGATTGAATCTTTAAAAAGAAATGAGCCTTATGAGTTGAACCTATCCGAGTTCCCTATGACGTCCCGAATAGTGTTTTAACGCGTAAGGATTGAATCTTTGTATGAAATTACCTCAATAGAGGTACTTATTATGTCACTAGACCTTTTTAATGTATAAAGGTTCAAGCTTTGAAAGAAAATGAGAGTTTTGAGTTAAACATATTCGAGTTCCCTGCGACGTCTCAAAGAGTGTTTTAAAGAGTAAATATTGAATCTTTGAATGAAATTACCTCAATCAAGGTACCTATTATGTCACTAGACCTTTTTAATGTATAAAGATTGAATATTTGTAAAGAACTACGAGTTTTGAGTTAAAGTTATTTGAGTTCCCTTTGACGTCACGAAGCGTGTTTTAATGAGTAAAGATTGAATCTTTGAACGAAATTATCTCAATCAATGTACCTATTATGTCAGTAGACCTTTTTAATGTATAAAGATGGAATCTTTGAAAAAAATGAGAGTATTGAGTTTAACTTATTCGAGTTACCTATGAAGTCGCGAAGAGTGTTTTAATGACCAAAGATTGAATCATCGAATGAAAAATCCTCAATAAAGGTACTTATTTTGTTAGTAGACCTTTTTAATGTATAAAGACTGTATCTTTGAAAGAAAATGAGAGTTTTGAGTTAAACTTATTCACGTTCCCTGTAACGTCCTAAAGAGTGTTTTAATGAGTAAATATTGAATCTTTGAATGTAATTACCTCATTCAAGGTAGTTGTTATGTCACTAGGCCTTTTTAATGTACAAAGAT
Source organism: Cornus florida (assembly GCF_030987335.1). Lineage (NCBI taxonomy): Eukaryota > Viridiplantae > Streptophyta > Magnoliopsida > Cornales > Cornaceae > Cornus > Cornus florida. Next base: position 102,196,261 of record NW_026775573.1, read on the forward strand.
TGAATCTTGGAAAGAAAGTGAGAGTTTTGAGTTTAACTTATTCGAGTTACCTATGAAGTCGCGAAGAGTGTTTTAATGAATAAAGATTGAATCTTTGAATGAAAACACCTCAATAAATGTACCTATTCTGTTACTAGACCTTTTTAATGTCTAAAGATTGAATCTTTGGAATAAAATGATAGTTCTCAGTTCAACTTATTCGATTTACCTATGAAGTCGTGAACAGTGTTTTAATGACTAAATAATGAATCTTTGAATGAAAATACCGTAGTAAAGGTACCTATTATGTTACAAGACCTTTTTAATGTATAAAGATTGAATCTTGGAAAGAAAATGACTGTTTTGAATTAATCTTATTCGAGTTCCCTATGACATCCCGAAGAGTATTTCAACGAGTAAAGATTGAATCTTTGATTGAAATTACTTGAATCAAGGGACTTATTTTGTCCCTGGGCCTTTTATATATAAAGATTGAATCTTTAAAAAGAAATGAGCGTTATGAGTTGAACCTATCCGAGTTCCCTATGACGTCCCGAATAGTGTTTTAACGCGTAAGGATTGAATCTTGTATGAAATTACCTCAATAGAGGTACTTATTATGTCACTAGACCTTTTTAATGTATAAAGGTTCAAGCTTTGAAAGAAAATGAGAGTTTTGAGTTAAACATATTCGAGTTCCCTGCGACGTCTCGAAGAGAGTTTTAAGGAGTAAATATTGAATCTTTGAATGAAATTACCTCAATCAAGGTACCTATTATGTCACTAGACCTTTTTAATGTATAAAGATTGAATATTTGTAAAGAACTACGAGTTTTGAGTTAAAGTTATTTGAGTTCCCTTTGACGTCACGAAGCGTGTTTTAATGAGTAAAGATTGAATCTTTGAACGAAATTATCTCAATCAATGTACCTATTATGTCAGTAGACCTTTTTAATGTATAAAGATGGAATCTTTGAAAAAAAATGAGAGTATTGAGTTTAACTTATTCGAGTTACCTATGAAGTCGCGAAGAGTGTTTTAATGACCAAAGATTGAATCTTCGAATGAAAATTCCTCAATACAGGAACCTATTTTGTTACTAGATCTTTTTGATGTATAAAGATTGAATCTTTGAAAGAAAATTAGAGTTTTGAGTTAAACTTATTCGAGTTCCTTTTGACATCCCGAAGAGTGTTTTAATGAATAAAGATTGAATCTTTGAATGAAATTACCTCAATCGAGGTACCTATTAAGTCACTAGAAATTTTTATTGTATAAAGATTGAATCTTTGAAAAGAAATGAGAGTTTTGAGTTAAAGTTATTCGAGTTCCCTTTGACGTCACGAAGAGTGTTTTGATGAGTAAAGATTCAATCTTTGAATGAAATTACCTCAATCAAGGTACCTATTCTACCACTAGACCTTTGTAATGTATAAAGATTGAATCTTTGAAAGAAAATGAGTGTTTTGAGTTTAACTTATTCGAGTTACCTATGAAATCGCGAAGAGTGTTTTAATGACTGAAGATGGAATCTTTGAATGAAAAATACCACAATAAAGGTACCAATTCTGTTACTAGACCTTCCCAATGTATAAAGATTGAATCTTTGAAAGAAAATGAGATTTTTGAGTTAAACTTATTCGAGTTCCCTGTAACGTCCCGAAGAGTGTCTTAATGAGTAAAGATTAAATCATTGAATGAAATTACCTCAATCAAGGTAGCTATTACATCACTAGACCTTTTTAATTTATAAAGATTGACGTTTTGAAAAGAAATGAGTGTTTCGAGTTAAAGTTATTCAAGTTCCCTTTGACGTCACGAAGAGTGTTTTAATGAGTAAAGATTGAATCTTTGAATGAAATTACCTCAATCAAGGTACCTATTCTATCACTAAACCTTTTTAATGTATAAAGATTGAATCTTTGAAAGAACATGAGAGTTTTGAGTTCAACTTATTCGAGTTACCTATGAAGTTGCGAAGAGTGTTTTAATGACTAAAGATTGAATCTTTGAATGAAACTACCTCAATAAAGGTACTTATTTTGTTAGTAGACCTTTTTAATGTATAAAGACTGTATCTTTGAAAGAAAATGAGAGTTTTGAGTTAAACTTATTCACGTTCCCTGTAACGTCCCAAAGAGTGTTTTAATGAGTAAATATTGAATCTTTGAATGTAATTACCTCGTTCATGGTAGTTGTTATGTCACTAGGCCTTTTTAATGTACGAAGATTGAATCTTGGAAAGAAAGTGAGAGTTTTGAGTTTAACTTATTCGAGTTACCTATGAAGTTGCGAAGAGTGTTTTAATGAATAAAGATTGAATCTTTGAATGAAAACACCTCAATAAAGGTACCTATTATGTTACTAGACCTTTTTAATGTCTAATGATTGAATCTTTGGAATAAAATGATAGTTCTGAGTTCAACTTATTCAATTTACCTATGAAGTCGTGAACAGTGTTTTAATGACTAAATAATGAATCTTTGAATGAAAATACCGCAGTAAAGGTACCTATTATGTTACAAGACCTTTTTAATGTATAAAGATTGAATCTCGGAAAGAAAATGACTGTTTTGAGTTAAACTTATTCGAGTTCCCTATGACATCCCAAAGAGTATTTCAACGAGTAAAGATTGAATCTTTGATTGAAATTACTTGAATCAAGGGACTTATTTTGCCCCTGGGCCTTTTATATATAAAGATTGAATCTTTAAAAAGAAATGAGCATTATGAGTTGAACCTATCCGAGTTCCCTATGACGTCCCGAATAGTGTTTTAACGCGTAAGGATTGAATCTTTGTATGAAATTACCTCAATAGAGGTACTTATTATGTCACTAAACCTTTTTAATGTATAAAGGTTCAAGCTTTGAAAGAAAATGAGAGTTTTGAGTTAAACATATTCGAGTTCCCTGCGACGTCTCGAAGAGAGTTTTAAGGAGTAAATATTGAATCTTTGAATGAAATTACCTCAATCAAGGTACCTATTATGTCACTAGACCTTTTTAATGTATAAAGATTGAATATTTGTAAAGAACAACGAGTTTTGAGTTAAAGTTATTTGAGTTCCCTTTGACGTCACGAAGCGTGTTTTAATGAGTAAAGATTGAATCTTTGAACGAAATTATCTCAATCAATGTACCTATTATGTCAGTAGACCTTTTTAATGTATAAAGATGGAATCTTTGAAAAAAATGAGAGTATTGAGTTTAACTTATTTGAGTTACCTATGAAGTCGCGAAGAGTGTTTTAATGACCAAAGATTGAATCTTCGAATTAAAATTCCTCAATACAGGAACCTATTATGTTACTAGATCTTTTTGATGTATAAAGATTGAATCTTTGAAAGAAAATTAGAGTTTTGAGTTAAACTTATTCGAGTTCCTTTTGACATCCCGAAGAGTGTTTTAATGAATAAAGATTGAATCTTTGAATGAAATTACCTCAATCGAGGTACCTATTAAGTCACTAGAAATTTTTATTGTATAAAGATTGAATCTTTGAGAAGAAATGAGAGTTTTGAGTTAAAGTTATTCGAGTTCCCTTTGACGTCACGAAGAGTGTTTTAATGAGTAAAGATTGAATCTTTGAATGAAATTACCTCAATCAAGGTACCTATTCTACCACTAGACCTTTGTAATGTATAAAGATTGAATCTTTGAAAGAAAATGAGTGTTTTGAGTTTAACTTATTCGAGTTACCTATGAAATCGCGAAGAGTGTTTTAATGACTGAAGATGGAATCTTTGAATGAAAAATACCACAATAAAGGTACCAATTCTGTTACTAGACCTTCCCAATATATAAAGATTGAATCTTTGAAAGAAAATTAGATTTTTGAGTTAAACTTATTCGAGTTCCCTGTAACGTCCCGGAGATTGTCTTAATGAGTAAAGATTGAATCATTGAATGAAATTACCTCAATCAAGATAGCTATTACATCACTAGACCTTTTTTATTTATAAAATTGACGTTTTGAAAAGAAATGAGTGTTCCGAGTTAAAGTTATTCAAGTTCCCTTTGACGTCACGAAGAGTGTTTTAATGAGTAAAGATTGAATCTTTGAATGAAATTACCTCAATCAAGGTACCTATTCTGTCACTAAACCTTTTTAATGTAAAAAGATTGAATCTTTGAAAGAACATGAGAGTTTTGAGTTCAACTTATTCGAGTTACCTATGAAGTTGCGAAGAGTGTTTTAATGACTAAAGATTGAATATTTGAATGAAACTACCTCAATAAAGGTACTTATTTTGTTACTAGACCTTTTTAATGTATAAAGACTGTATCTTTGAAAGAAAATGAGAGTTTTGAGTTAAACTTATTCACGTTCCCTGTAACGTCCCAAAGAGTGTTTTAATGAGTAAATATTGAATCTTTGAATGTACTTACCTCAATCAAGGTAGCTATTATGTCACTAGACCTTTTTAATGTACAAAGATTGAATTTTGGAAAGAAAGTGAGAGTTTTGAGTTTAACTTATTCGAGTTACCTATGAAGTCGCGAAGAGTGTTTTAATGAATAAAGATTGAATCTTTGAATGAAAACACCTCAATAAAGGTACCTATTATGTTACTAGACCTTTTTAATGTCTAAAGATTGAATCTTTGGATTAAAATGATAGTTCTGAGTTCAACTTATTCGATTTACCTATGAAGTTGTGAACAGTGTTTTAATGACTAAATAATGAATCTTTGAATGAAAATACCGTAGTAAAGGTACCTATTATGTTACAAGACCTTTTTAATGTATAAAGATTGAATCTTGGAAAGAAAATGACTGTTTTGAGTTAAACTTATTCGAGTTCCCTATGACATCCCGAAGAGTATTTCAACGAGTAAAGATTGAATCTTTGATTGAAATTACTTGAATCAAGGGACTTATTTTGTTCCTGGACCTTTTATATATAAAGATTGAATCTTTAAAAAGAAATGAGCGTTATGAGTTGAACCTATCCGAGTTCCCTATGACGTCCCGAATAGTGTTTTAACGCGTAAGGATTGAATCTTTGTATGAAATTACCTCAATAGAGGTACTTATTATGTCACTAGGCCTTTTTAATGTATAAAGGTTCAAGCTTTGAAAGAAAATGAGAGTTTTGAGTTAAACATATTCGACTTTCCTGCGACGTCTCGAAGAGTGTTTTAAAGAGTAAATATTGAATCTTTGAATGAAATTACCTCAATCAAGGTACCTATTATGTCACTAGACCTTTTTAATGTATAAAGATTGAATATTTGTAAAGAACTACGAGTATTGAGTTAAAGTTATTTGAGTTCCCCTTGACGTCACGAAGCGTGTTTTAATGAGTAAAGATTGAATCTTTGAACGAAATTATCTCAATCAATGTACCTATTATGTCAGTAGACCTTTTTAATGTATAAAGATGGAATCTTTGAAAAAAATGAGAGTATTGAGTTTAACTTATTCGAGTTACCTATGAAGTCGCGAAGAGTGTTTAAATGACCAAAGATTGAATCTTCGAATGAAAATTCCTCAATATAGGAACCTATTATGTTACTAGATCTTTTTGATGTATAAAGATTGAATCTTTGAAAGAAAATTAGAGTTTTGAGTTAAACTTATTCGAGTTCCTTTTGACATCCCGAAGAGTGTTTTAATGAATAAAGATTGAATCTTTGAATGAAGTTACCTCAATCGAGGTACCTATTAAGTCACTAGAAATTTTTATTGTATAAAGATTGAATCTTTGAAAAGAAATGAGAGTTTTGAGTTAAAGTTATTCGAGTTCCCTTTGACGTCATGAAGAGTGTTTTAATGAGTAAAGATTGAATCTTTGAATGAAATTACCTCAATCAAGGTACCTATTCTACCTCTAGACCTTTGTAATGTATAAAGATTGAATCTTTAAAAGAAAATGAGTGTTTTGAGTTTAACTTATTCGAGTTACCTATGAAATCGCGAAGAGTGTTTTAATGACTGAAGATGGAATCTTTGAATGAAAAATACCACAATAAAGGTACCAATTCTGTTACTAGACCTTCCCAATGTATAAAGATTGAATCTTTGAAAGAAAATGAGATTTTTGAGTTAAACTTATTCGAGTTCCCTGTAACGTCCCGAAGAGTGTCTTAATGAGTAAAGATTGAATCATTGCATGAAATTACTTCAATCAAGGTAGCTATTACATCACTAGACCTTTTTAATTTATAAAGATTGACGTTTTGAAAAGAAATGAGTGTTCCGAGTTAAAGTTATTCAAGTTCCCTTTGACGTCACGAAGAGTGTTTTAATGAGTAAAGATTGAATCTTTGAATTAAATTACCTCAATCAAGGTACCTATTCTGTCACTAAACCTTTTTAATGTATAAAGATTGAATCTTTGAAAGAACATGAGAGTTTTGAGTTCAACTTATTCGAGTTACCTATGAAGTTGCGAAGAGTGTTTTAATGACTAAAGATTGAATCTTTGAATGAAACTACCTCAATAAAGGTACTTATTTTGTTAGTAGACCTTTTTAATGTATAAAGACTATATCTTTGAAAGAAAATGAGAGTTTTGAGTTAAACTTATTCACGTTCCCTGTAACGTCCCAAAGGGTGTTTTAATGAGTAAATATTGAATCTTTGAATGTAATTACCTCAATCAAGGTAGCTATTATGTCACTAGACCTTTTTAATGTACAAAGATTGAATCTTGGAAAGAAAGTGAGAGGTTTGAGTTTAACTTATTCGAGTTACCTATGAAGTCGCGAAGAGTGTTTTAATGAATAAAGATTGAATCTTTGAATGAAAACACCTCAATAAAGGTACCTATTATGTTACTAGACCTTTTTAATGTCTAAAGATTGAATCTTTGGAATAAAATGATAGTTCTGAGTTCAACTTATTCGATTTACCTATGAAGTCGTGAACAGTGTTTTAATGACTAAATAATGAATCTGTGAATGAAAATACCGTAGTAAAGGTACCTATTATGTTACAAGACCTTTTTAATGTATAAAGATTGAATCTTAGAAAGAAAATGACTGTTTTGAGTGAAACTTATTCGAGTTCCCAATGACATCCCGAAGAGTGTTTCAACGAGTAAAGATTGAATCTTTGATTGAAATTACTTGAATCAAGGGACTTATTTTGTCCCTGGACCTTTTATATATAAAGATTGAATCTTTAAAAAGAAATGAGCGTTATGAGTTGAACCTATCCGAGTTCCCTATGACGTCCCGAATAGTGTTTTAACGCGTAAGGATTGAATCTTTGTATGAAATTAGCTCAATAGAGGTACTTATTATGTCACTAGATCTTTTTAATGTATAAAGGTTCAAGCTTTGAAAGAAAATGACAGTTTTGAGTTAAACATATTCGAGTTCCCTGCGACGTCTCGAATAGTGTTTTAAAGAGTAAATATTGAATCTTTGAATGAAATTACCTCAATCAAGGTACCGATTGTGTCACTAGACCTTTTTAATGTATAAAGATTGAATATTTGTAAAGAATTACGAGTTTTGAGTTAAAGTTATTTGAGTTCCCTTTGACGTCACGAAGAGTGTTTTAATGAGTAAAGATTGAATCTTTGAATGAAATTACCTCAATCAAGGTACCGATTCTGTCACTAAACCTTTTTAATGTATAAAGATTGAATCTTTGAAAGAACATGAGAGTATTGAGTTTAACTTATTCGAGTTACCTATAAAGTCGCGAAGAATGTTTTAATGACCAAAGATTGAATCTTCGAATGAAAATTCCTCAATACAGGAACCTATTATGTTACTAGATCTTTTTGATGTATAAAGGTTGAATCGTTGAAAGAAAATTAGAGTTTTGAGTTAAACTTATTCGAGTTCCTTTTGATATCCCGAAGAGTGTTTTAATGAATAAAGATTGAATCTTTGAATGAAATTCCCTCAATCGAGGTACCTATTAAGTCACTAGAAATTTTTATTGTATAAAGATTGAATCTTTGAAAAGAAATGAGAGTTTTGAGTTAAAGTTATTCGAGTTCCCTTTGACGTCACGAACAGTGTTTTAATGAGTAAAGATTGAATCTTTGAATGAAATTACCTCAATCAAGGTACCTATTCTACCACTAGACCTTTGTAATGTATAAAGATTGAATCTTTGAAAGAAAATGAGTGTTTTGAGTTTAACTTATTCGAGTTACCTATGAAATCGCGAAGAGTGTTTTAATGACTGAAGATGGAATCTTTGAATGAAAAATACCACAATAAAGGTACCAATTCTGTTACTAGACCTTCCCAATGTATAAAGATTGAATCTTTGAAAGAAAATGAGATTTTTGAGTTAAACTTATTCGAGTTCACTGTAACGTCCCGAAGAGTGTCTTAATGAGCAAAGATTGAATCATTGCATGAAATTACCTATATCAAGGTAGCTATTACATCACCAGACCATTTTAATTTATAAAGATTGACGTTTTGAAAAGAAATGAGTGTTTCGAGTTAAAGTTATTCAAGTTCCCTTTGACGTCACGAAGAGTGTTTTAATGAGTAAAGATTGAATCTTTGAATGAAATTACCTCAATCAAGGTACCGATTCTGTCACTAAACCTTTTTAATGTATAAAGATTGAATCTTTGAAAGAACATGAGAGTTTTGAGTTCAACTTATTCGAGTTACCTATGAAGTTGCGAAGAGTGTTTTAATGACTAAAGATTGAATCTTTGAATGAAACTACCTCAATAAAGGTACTTATTTTGTTAGTAGACCTTTTTAATGTATAAGGACTGTATCTTTGAAAGAAAATGAGAATTTTGAGTTAAACTTATTCACGTTCCCTGTAACGTCCCAAAGAGTGTTTTAATGAGTAAATATTGAATCTTTGAATGTAATTACCTCAATCAAGGTAGCTATTATGTCACTAGACCTTTTTAATGTACAAAGATTGAATCTTGGAAAGAAAGTGAGAGTTTTGAGTTTAACTTATTCGAGTTACCTATGAAGTCGCGAAGAGTGTTTTAATGAATAAAGATTGAATCTTTGAATGAAAACACCTCAATAAAGGTACCTATTATGTTACTAGACCTTTTTAATGTCTAAAGATTAAATCTTTGGAATAAAATGATAGTTCTGAGTTCAACTTATTCGATTTACCTATGAAGTCGTGAACAGTGTTTTAATGACTAAATAATGAATCTTTGAATGAAAATACCGTAGTAAAGGTACCTATTATGTTACAAGACCTTTTTAATGTATAAAGATTGAATCTTGGAAAGAAAATGACTGTTTTGAGTTAAACTTATTCGAGTTCCCTATGACATCCCGAAGAGTATTTCAACGAGTAAAGATTGAATCTTTGATTGAAATTACTTGAATCAAGGGACTTATTTTGTCCCTGGACCTTTTATATATAAAGATTGAATCTTTAAAAAGAAATGAGCGTTATGAGTTGAACCTATCCGAGTTCCCTATGACGTCCCGAATAGTGTTTTAACGCGTAAGGATTGAATCTTTGTATGAAATTACCTCAATAGAGGTACTTATTATGTCACTAGACCTTTTTAATGTATAAAGGTTCAAGCTTTGAAAGAAAATGAGAGTTTTGAGTTAAACATATTCGAGTTCCCTGCGACGTCTCGAAGAGTGTTTTAAAGAGTAAATATTGAATCTTTGAATGAAATTACCTCAATCATGGTACCTATTATGTCACTAGACCTTTTTAATGTATAAAGATTGAATATTTGTAAAGAACTACGAGTTTTGAGTTAAAGTTATTTGAGTTCCCTTTGACGTCACGAAGCGTGTTTTAATGAGTAAAGATTGAATCTTTGAACGAAATTATCTCAATCAATGTACCTATTATGTCAGTAGACCTTTTTAATGTATAAAGATGGAATCTTTGAAAAAAAATGAGAGTATTGAGTTTAACTTATTCGAGTTACCAATGAAGTCGCGAAGAGTGTTTTAATGACCAAAGATTGAATCTTCGAAAGAAAATTCCTCAATACAGGAACCTATTTTGTTACTAGATCTTTTTGATGTATAAAGATTAAATCTTTGAAAGAAAATTAGAGTTTTGAGTTAAACTTATTCGAGTTCCTTTTGACATCCCGAAGAGTGTTTTAATGAATAAAGATTGAATCTTTGAATGAAATTACCTCAATCGAGGTACCTATTAAGTCACTAGAAATTTTTATTGTATAAAGATTGAATCTTTGAAAAGAAATGAGAGTTTTGAGTTAAAGTTATTCGAGTTCCCTTTGACGTCACTAAGAGTGTTTTAATGAGTAAAGATTGAATCTTTGAATGAAATTACCTCAATCAAGGTACCTATTCTACCACTAGACCTTTGTAATGTATAAAGATTGAATCTTTGAAAGAAAATGAGTGTTCTGAGTTTAACTTATTCGAGTTACCTATGAAATCGCGAAGAGTGTTTTAATGACTGAAGATGGAATCTTTGAATGAAAAATACCACAATAAAGGTACCAATTCTGTTACTAGACCTTCCCAATGTATAAAGATTGAATCTTTGAAAGAAAATGAGATTTTTGAGTTAAACTTATTCGAGTTCCCTGTAACGTCCCGAAGAGTGTCTTAATGAGTAAAGATTGAATCATTGCATGAAATTACTTCAATCAAGGTAGCTATTACATCACTAGACCTTTTTAATTTATAAAGATTGACGTTTTGAAAAGAAATGAGTGTTCCGAGTTAAAGTTATTCAAGTTCCCTTTGACGTCACGAAGAGTGTTTTAATGAGTAAAGATTGAATCTTTGAATTAAATTACCTCAATCAAGGTACCTATTCTGTCACTAAACCTTTTTAATGTATAAAGATTGAATCTTTGAAAGAACATGAGAGTTTTGAGTTCAACTTATTCGAGTTACCTATGAAGTTGCGAAGAGTGTTTTAATGACTAAAGATTGAATCTTTCAATGAAAATACCTCAATAAAGGTACTTATTTTGTTAGTAGACCTTTTTAATGTATAAAGACTGTATCTTTGAAAGAAAATGAGAGTTTTGAGTTAAACTTATTGACGTTCCCTGTAACGTCCCAAAGAGTGTTTTAATGAGTAAATATTGAATCTTTGAATGTAATTACCTCAATCAAGGTAGCTGTTATGTCACTAGGCCTTTTTAATGTACAAAGATTGAATCTTGGAAAGAAAGTGAGAGTTTTGAGTTTAACTTATTCGAGTTACCTATGAAGTCGCGAAGAGTGTTTTAATGAATAAAGATTGAATCTTTGAATGAAAACACCTCAATAAAGGTACCTATTATGTTACTAGACCTTTTTAATGTCTAAAGATTGAATCTTTGGAATAAAATGATAGTTCTGAGTTCAACTTATTCGATTTACCTATGAAGTCATGAACAGTGTTTTAATGACTAAATAATGAATCTTTGAATGAAAATACCGTAGTAAAGGTACCTATTATGTTACAAGACCTTTTTAATGTATAAAGATTGAATCTTGGAAAGAAAATGACTGTTTTGAGTTAAACTTATTTGAGTTCCCTATGACATCCCGAAGAGTATTTCAACGTGTAAAGATTGAATCTTTGATTGAAATTACTTGAATCAAGGGACTTATTTTGTCCCTGGACCTTTTATATATAAAGATTGAATCTTTAAAAAGAAATGAGCGTTATGAGTTGAACCTATCTGAGTTCCCTATGACGTCCCGAATAGTGCTTTAACGCGTAAGGATTGAATCTTTGTATGAAATTACCTCAATAGAGGTACTTATTATGTCATTAGACCTTTTTAATGTATAAAGGTTCAAGCTTTGAAAGAAAATGAGAGTTTTGAGTTAAACATATTTGAGTTCCCTGCGACGTCTCGAAGAGTGTTTTAAAGAGTAAATATTGAATCTTTGAATGAAATTACCTCAATCAAGGTACCTATTATGTCACTAGACCTTTTTAACGTATAAAGATTGAATATTTGTAAAGAACTACGAGTTTTGAGTTAAAGTTATTTGAGTTCCCTTTGATGTCACGAAGCGTGTTTTAATGAGTAAAGATTGAATCTTTGAACGAAATTATCTCAATCAATGTACCTATTATGTCAGTAGACCTTTTTAATGTATAAAGATGGAATCTTTGAAAAAAAATGAGAGTATTGAGTTTAACTTATTCGAGTTACCTATGAAGTCGCGAAGAGTGTTTTAATGACCAAAGATTGAATCTTCGAATGAAAATTCCTCAATACAGGAACCTATTTTGTTACTAGATCTTTTTGATGTATAAAGATTGAATCTTTGAAAGAAAATTAGAGTTTTGAGTTAAACTTATTCGAGTTCCTTTTGACATCCCCAAGAGTGTTTTAATGAATAAAGATTGAATCTTTGAATGAAATTACCTCAATCGAGGTACCTATTAAGTCACTAGAAATTTTTATTGTAAAAGGATTGAATCTTTGAAAAGAAATGAGAGTTTTGAGTTAAAGTTATTTGAGTTCCCTTTGACGTCACGAAGAGTGTTTAAATGAGTAAAGATTGAATCTTTGAATGAAATTACCTCAATCAAGGTACCTATTCTACCACTAGACCTTTGTAATGTATAAAGATTGAATCTTTGAAAGAAAATGAGTGTTTTGAGTTTAACTTATTCGAGTTACCTATGAAATCGCGAAGAGTGTTTTAAAGACTGAAGATGGAATCTTTGAATGAAAAATACCACAATAAAGGTACCAATTCTGTTACAAGACCTTCCCAATGTATAAAGATTGAATCTTTGAAAGAAAATGAGATTTTTGAGTTAAACTTATTCGAGTTCCCTGTAACGTCCCGAAGAATGTCTTAATGAGTAAAGATTGAATCATTGAATGAAATTACCTCAATCAAGGTAGCTATTACATCACTAGACCTTTTTAATTTATAAAGATTGACGTTTTGAAAAGAAATGAGTGTTCCGAGTTAAAGTTATTCAAGTTCCCTTTGACGTCACGAAGAGTGTTTTAATGAGTAAAGATTGAATCTTTGAATGAAATTACCTCAATCAAGGTACCTATTCTGTCACTAAACCTTTTTAATGATAAAGATTGAATCTTTGAAAGAACATGAGAGTTTTTAGTTCAACTTATTCGAGTTACCTATGAAGTTGCGAAGAGTGTTTTAATGACTAAAGATTGAATCTTTGAATGAAACTACCTCAATAAGGGTACTTATTTTGTTAGTAGACCTTTTTAATGTATAAAGACTGTATCTTTGAAAGAAAATGAGAGTTTTGAGTTAAACTTATTCACGTTCCCTGTAACATCCCAAAGAGTGTTTTAATGAGTAAATATTGAATCTTTGAATGTAATTACCTCAATCAAGGTAGCTGTTATGTCACTAGGCCTTTTTAATGTACAAAGATTGAATCTTGGAAAGAAAGTGAGAGTTTTGAGTTTAACTTATTCGAGTTACCTATGAAGTCGCGAAGAGTGTTTTAATGAATAAAGATTGAATCTTTGAATGAAAACACCTCAATAAAGGTACCTATTATGTTACTAGACCTTTTTAATGTCTAAAGATTGAATCTTTGGAATAAAATGATAGTTCTGAGTTCAACTTATTCGATTTACCTATGAAGTCATGAACAGTGTTTTAATGACTAAATAATGAATCTTTGAATGAAAATACCGTAGTAAAGGTACCTATTATGTTACAAGACCTTTTTAATGTATAAAGATTGAATCTTGGAAAGAAAATGACTGTTTTGAGTTAAACTTATTTGAGTTCCCTATGACATCCCGAAGAGTATTTCAACGTGTAAAGATTGAATCTTTGATTGAAATTACTTGAATCAAGGGACTTATTTTGTCCCTGGACCTTTTATATATAAAGATTGAATCTTTAAAAAGAAATGAGCGTTATGAGTTGAACCTATCTGAGTTCCCTATGACGTCCCGAATAGTGCTTTAACGCGTAAGGATTGAATCTTTGTATGAAATTACCTCAATAGAGGTACTTATTATGTCATTAGACCTTTTTAATGTATAAAGGTTCAAGCTTTGAAAGAAAATGAGAGTTTTGAGTTAAACATATTTGAGTTCCCTGCGACGTCTCGAAGAGTGTTTTAAAGAGTAAATATTGAATCTTTGAATGAAATTACCTCAATCAAGGTACCTATTATGTCACTAGACCTTTTTAACGTATAAAGATTGAATATTTGTAAAGAACTACGAGTTTTGAGTTAAAGTTATTTGAGTTCCCTTTGATGTCACGAAGCGTGTTTTAATGAGTAAAGATTGAATCTTTGAACGAAATTATCTCAATCAATGTACCTATTATGTCAGTAGACCTTTTTAATGTATAAAGATGGAATCTTTGAAAAAAAATGAGAGTATTGAGTTTAACTTATTCGAGTTACCTATGAAGTCGCGAAGAGTGTTTTAATGACCAAAGATTGAATCTTCGAATGAAAATTCCTCAATACAGGAACCTATTTTGTTACTAGATCTTTTTGATGTATAAAGATTGAATCTTTGAAAGAAAATTAGAGTTTTGAGTTAAACTTATTCGAGTTCCTTTTGACATCCCCAAGAGTGTTTTAATGAATAAAGATTGAATCTTTGAATGAAATTACCTCAATCGAGGTACCTATTAAGTCACTAGAAATTTTTATTGTAAAAGGATTGAATCTTTGAAAAGAAATGAGAGTTTTGAGTTAAAGTTATTTGAGTTCCCTTTGACGTCACGAAGAGTGTTTAAATGAGTAAAGATTGAATCTTTGAATGAAATTACCTCAATCAAGGTACCTATTCTACCACTAGACCTTTGTAATGTATAAAGATTGAATCTTTGAAAGAAAATGAGTGTTTTGAGTTTAACTTATTCGAGTTACCTATGAAATCGCGAAGAGTGTTTTAAAGACTGAAGATGGAATCTTTGAATGAAAAATACCACAATAAAGGTACCAATTCTGTTACAAGCCCTTCCCAATGTATAAAGATTGAATCTTTGAAAGAAAATGAGATTTTTGAGTTAAACTTATTCGAGTTCCCTGTAACGTCCCGAAGAATGTCTTAATGAGTAAAGATTGAATCATTGAATGAAATTACCTCAATCAAGGTAGCTATTACATCACTAGACCTTTTTAATTTATAAAGATTGACGTTTTGAAAAGAAATGAGTGTTCCGAGTTAAAGTTATTCAAGTTCCCTTTGACGTCACGAAGAGTGTTTTAATGAGTAAAGATTGAATCTTTGAATGAAATTACCTCAATCAAGGTACCTATTCTGTCACTAAACCTTTTTAATGATAAAGATTGAATCTTTGAAAGAACATGAGAGTTTTAGTTCAACTTATTCGAGTTACCTATGAAGTTGCGAAGAGTGTTTTAATGACTAAAGATTGAATCTTTGAATGAAACTACCTCAATAAGGGTACTTATTTTGTTAGTAGACCTTTTTAATGTATAAAGACTGTATCTTTGAAAGAAAATGAGAGTTTTGAGTTAAACTTATTCACGTTCCCTGTAACATCCCAAAGAGTGTTTTAATGAGTAAATATTGAATCTTTGAATGTAATTACCTCAATCAAGGTAGCTGTTATGTCACTAGGCCATTTTAATGTACAAAGATTGAATCTTGGAAAGAAAGTGAGAGTTTTGAGTTTAACTTATTCGAGTTACCTATGAAGTCGCGAAGAGTGTTTTAATGAATAAAGATTGAATCTTTGAATGAAAACACCTCAATAAAGGTACCTATTATGTTACTAGACCTTTTTAATGTGTAAAGATTGAATCTTTGGAATAAAATGATAGTTCTGAGTTTAACTTATTCGATTTACCTATGAAGTCGTGAACAGTGTTTTAATGACTAAATAATGAATCTTTGAATGAAAATACCGTAGTAAAGGTACCTATTATGTTACAAGACCTTTTTAATGTATAAAGATTGAATCTTGGAAAGAAAATGACTGTTTTGAGTTAAACTTATTCGAGTTCCCTATGACATCCCGAAGAGTATTTCAACGAGTAAAGATTGAATCTTTGATTGAAATTACTTGAATCAAGGGACTTATTTTGTCCCTAGACCTTTTATATATAAAGATTGAATCTTTAAAAAGAAATGAGCGTTATGAGTTGAACCTATCCGAGTTCCCTATGACGTCCCGAATAGTGTTTTAACGCGTAAGGATTGAATCTTTGTATGAAATTACCTCAATAGAGGTACTTATTATGTCACTAGACCTTTTTAATGTATAAAGGTTCAAGCTTTGAAAGAAAATGAGAGTTTTGAGTTAAACATATTCGAGTTCCCTGCGACGTCTCGAAGAGTGTTTTAAAGAGTAAATATTGAATCATTGAATGAAATTACGTCAGTCAAGGTACCTATTATGTCACTAGACCTTTTTAATGTATAAAGATTGAATATTTGTAAAGAACTACGAGTTTTGAGTTAAAGTTATTTGAGTTCCCTTTGACGTCACGAAGCGTGTTTTAATGAGTAAAGATTGAATCTTTGAACGAAATTATCTCAATCAATGTACCTATTATGTCAGTAGACCTATTTAATGTATAAAGATGGAATCTTTGAAAAAAATGAGAGTATTGAGTTTAACTTATTCGAGTTACCTATGAAGTCGCGAAGAGTGTTTTAATGACCAAAGATTGAATCTTCGAATGCAAATTCCTCAATACAGGAACCTATTATGTTACTAGATCTTTTTGATGTATAAAGATTGAATCTTTGAAAGAAAATTAGAGTTTTGAGTTAAACTTATTCGAGTTCCTTATGACATCCCGAAGAGTGTTTTAATGAATAAAGATTGAATCTTTGAATGAAATTATCTCAATCGAGGTACCTATTAAGTCACTAGAAATTTTTGTTGTATAAAGATTGAATCTTTGAAAAGAAATGAGAGTTTTGAATTAAAGTTATTCGAGTTCCCTTTGACGTCACGAAGAGTGTTTTAATGAGTAAAGATTGAATCTTTGAATGAAATTACCTCATTCAAGGTACCAATTCTACCACTAGACCTTTGTAATGTATAAAGATGGAATCTTTGAAAGAAAATGAGCGTTCTGAGTTTAACTTATTCGAGTTACCTATGAAATCGCGAAGAGTGTTTTAATGACTGAAGATTGAATCTTTGAATGAAAAATACCACAATAAAGGTACCAATTCTATTACTAGACCTTTCCAATGTATAAAGATTGAATCTTTGAAAGAAAATGAGATTTTTGAGTTAAACTTATTCGAGTTCCCTGTAACGTCCCGAAGAGTGTCTTAATGAGTAAAGATTGAATCATTGAATGAAATTACCTCAATCAAGGTAGCTATTACATCACTAGACCTTTTTAATTTATAAAGATTGACGTTTTGAAAAGAAATGAGTGTTTCGAGTTAAAGTTATTCAAGTTTCATTTGACGTCACGAAGAGTGTTTTAATGAGTAAAGATTGAATCTTTGAATTAAATTACCTCAATCAAGTTACCTATTCTGTCACTAAACCTTTTTAATATATAAAGATTGAATCTTTGAAAGAACATGAGGGTTTTGAGTTCAACTTATTCGAGTTACCAATGAAATTGCGAAGAGTGTTTTAATGACTAAAGATTGAATCTTTGAATGAAAATACCTCCATAAAGGTACTTATTTTGTTAGTAGACCATTTTAATGTATAAAGACTGTATCTTTGAAAGAAAATGAGAGTTTTGAGTTAAACTTGTTCACGTTCCCTGTAACGTCCCAAAGAGTGTTTTAATGAGTAAATATTGAATCTTTGAATGTAATTACCTCAATCAAGGTAGCTGTTATGTCACTAGGCCTTTTTAATGTACAAAGATTGAATCTTGGATAGAAGGTGAGAGTTTTGAGTTTAACTTATTCGAGTTACCTATGAAGTTATTCGAGTTACCTATGAAGTCGCGAAGAGTGTTTTAATGAATAAAGATTGAATCTTTGAATGAAAACACCTCAATAAAGGTACCTATTATGTTACTAGACCTTTTTAATGTCTAAAGATTGAATCTTTGGAATAAAATGATAGTTCTGAGTTCAACTTATTCGATTTACCTATGAAGTCGTGAACAGTGTTTTAATGACTAAATAATGAATCTTTGAATGAAAATACCATAGTAAAGGTACCTATTATGTTACAAGACCTTTTTAATGTATAAAGATTGAATCTTGGAAAGAAAATGACTATTTTGAGTTAAACTTATTCGAGTTCCCTATGACATCCCGAAGAGTATTTCAACGAGTAAAGATTGAATCTTTGATTGAAAATACTTGAATCAAGGGACTTATTTTGTCCCTGGACCTTTTATATATAAAGACTGAATCTTTAAAAAGAAATGAGCGTTATGAGTTGAACCTATCCGAGTTCCCTATGACGTCCCGAATAGTGTTTTAACGCGTAAGGATTGAATCTTTGTATGAAATTACCTCAATAGAGGTACTTATTATGTCACTAGACCTTTTTAATGTATAAAGGTTCAAGCTTTGAAAGAAAATGAGAGTTTTGAGTTAAACATATTCGAGTTCCCTGCGACGTCTCGAAGAGTGTTTTAAAGAGTAAATATTGAATCTTTGAATGAAATTACGTCAATCAAGGTACCTATTATGTCACTAGACCTTTTTAATGTATAAAGACTGAATATTTGTAAAGAACTACGTGTTTTGAGTTAAAGTTATTTGAGTTCCCTTTGACGTCACGAAGCGTGTTTTAATGAGTAAAGATTGAATCTTTGAACGAAATTATCTCAATCAATGTACCTATTATGTCAGTAGACCTTTTTAATGTATAAAGATGGAATCTTTGAAAAAAATGAGAGTATTGAGTTTAACTTATTCGAGTTACCTATGAAGTCGCGAAGAGTGTTTTAATGACCAAAGATTGAATCTTCGAATGAAAATTCCTCAATACAGGTACCTATTATGTTACTAGATCTTTTTGATGTATAAAGTTTGAATCTTTGAAAGAAAATTAGAGTTTTGAGTTAAACTTATTCGAGTTCCTTTTGACATCCCGAAGAGTGTTTTAATGAATAAAGATTGAATCTTTGAATGAAATTATCTCAATCGAGGTACCTATTAAGTCACTAGAAATTTTTATTGTATAAAGATTGAATCTTTGAAAAGAAATGAGAGTTTTGAGTTAAAGTTATTCGAGTTCCCTTTGACGTCACGAAGAGTGTTTTAATGAGTAAAGATTGAATCTTTGAATGAAATTACCTCAATCAAGGTACCAATTCTACCACTAGACCTTTGTAATGTATAAAGATGGAATCTTTGAAAGAAAATGGGTGTTCTGAGTTTAACTTATTCGAGTTACCTATGAAATCGCGAAGAGTGTTTTAATGACTGAAGATTGAATCTTTGAATGAAAAATACCACAATAAAGGTACCAATTCTATTACTAGACCTTTCCAATGTATAAAGATTGAATCTTTGAAAGAAAATGAGATTTTTGAGTTAAACTTATTCGAGTTCCCTGTAACATCCCGAAGAGTGTCTTAATGAGTAAAGATTGAATCATTGAATGAAATTACCTCAATCAAGGTAGCTATTAGATCACTAGACCTTTTTAATTTATAAAGATTGACGTTTTGAAAAGAAATGAGTGTTTCGAGTTAAAGTTATTCAAGTTCCCTTTGACGTCACGAAGAGTGTTTTAATGAGTAAAGATTGAATCTTTGAATTAAATTACCTCAATCAAGGTACCTATTCTGTCACTAAACCTTTTTGATGTATAAAGATTGAATCTTTGAAAGAACATGAGGGTTTTGAGTTCAACTTATTCGAGTTACCTATGAAGTTGCGAAGAGTGTTTTAATGACTAAAGATTGAATCTTTGAATGAAAATGCCTCAATAAAGGTACTTATTTTGTTAGTAGACCTTTTTAATTTATAAAGACTGTATCTTTGAAAGAAAATGAGAGTTTTGAGTTAAACTTATTCACGTTCCCTGTAACGTCCCAAAGAGTGTTTTAATGAGTAAATATTGAATCTTTGAATGTAATTACCTCAATCAAGGTAGCTGTTATGTCACTGGGCCTTTTTAATGTACAAAGATTGAATCTTGGATAGAAAGTGAGAGTTTTGAGTTTAACTTATTCGAGTTACCTATGAAGTCGCGAAGAGTGTTTTAATGAATAAAGATTGAATCTTTGAATGAAAACACCTCAATAAAGGTACCTATTATGTTACTAGACCTTTTTAATGTCTAAAGATTGAATCTTTGGAATAAAATGATAGTTCTGAGTTCAACTTATTCGATTTACCTATGAAGTCGTGAACAGTGTTTTAATGACTAAATAATGAATCTTTGAATGAAAATACCGTAGTAAAGGTACCTATTATGTTACAAGACCTTTTTAATGTATAAAGATTGAATCTTGGAAAGAAAATGACTGTTTTGAGTTAAACTTATTAGAGTTCCCTATGACATCCCGAAGAGTATTTCAACGAGTAAAGATTGAATCTTTGATTGAAATTACTTGAATCAAGGGACTTATTTTGTCCCTGGACCTTTTATATATAAAGATTGAATCTTTAAAAAGAAATGAGCGTTATGAGTTGAACCTATCCGAGTTCCCTATGACGTCCCGAATAGTGTTTTAACGCGTAAGGATTGAATCTTTGTATGAAATTACCTCAATAGAGGTACTTATTATGTCACTAGACC
Organism: Cornus florida; assembly: GCF_030987335.1. Classification (NCBI taxonomy): domain Eukaryota; kingdom Viridiplantae; phylum Streptophyta; class Magnoliopsida; order Cornales; family Cornaceae; genus Cornus; species Cornus florida. The sequence goes on from NW_026775573.1 coordinate 102,216,784, forward strand.
TTTTTAATGTATAAAGGTTCAAGCTTTGAAAGAAAATGAGAGTTTTGAGTTAAACATATTCGAGTTCCCTGCGACGTCTCGAAGAGTGTTTTAAAGAGTAAATATTAAATCTTTGAATGAAATTACGTCAATCAAGGTACCTATTATGTCACTAGACCTTTTTAATGTATAAAGATTGAATATTTGTAAAGAACTACGAGTTTCGAGTTAAAGTTATTTGAGTTCCCTTTGACGTCACGAAACGTGTTTTAATGAGTAAAGATTGAATCTTTGAACGAAATTATCTCAATCAATGTACCTATTATGTCAGTAGACCTTTTTAATGTATAAAGATGGAATCTTTAAAAAAAATGAGAGTATTGAGTTTAACTTATTCGAGTTACCTATGAAGTCGCGAAGAGTGTTTTAATGACCAAAGATTGAATCTTCGAATGAAAATTCCTAAATACAGGAACCTATTATGTTACTAGATCTTTTTGATGTATAAAGAATGAATCTTTGAAAGAAAATTAGAGTTTTGAGTTAAACTTATTCGAGTTCCTTTTGACATCCCGAAAAGTGTTTTAATGAATAAAGATTGAATCTTTGAATGAAATTACCTCAATCGAGGTACCTATTAAGTCACTAGAAATTTTTATTGTATAAAGATTGAATCTTTGAAAAGAAATGAGAGTTTTGAGTTAAAGTTATTCGAGTTCCCTTTGACGTCACGAAGAGTGTTTTAATGAGTAAAGATTGAATCTTTGAATGAAATTACCTCAATCATGGTACGTATTCTACCACTAGACCTTTGTAATGTATAAAGATTGAATCTTTGAAAGAAAATGAGTGTTTTGAGTTTAACTTATTCGAGTTACCTATGAAATCGCGAAGAGTGTTTTAATGACTGAAGATGGAATCTTTGAATGAAAAATACCACAATAAAGGTACCAATTCTGTTACTAGACCTTCCCAATGTATAAAGATTGAATCTTTGAAAGAAAATGAGATTTTTGAGTTAAACTTATTCGAGTTCCCTGTAACATCCCGAAGAGTGTCTTAATGAGTAAAGATTGAATCATTGAATGAAATTACCTGAATCATGGTAGCTATTACATCACTAGACCATTTTAATTTATAAAGATTGACGTTTTGAAAAGAAATGAGTGTTTCGAGTTAAAGTTATTCAAGTTTCCTTTGACGTCACGAAGAGTGTTTTAATGAGTAAAGATTGAATCTTTGAATGAAATTACCTCAATCAAGGTACCTATTCTGTCACTAAACCTTTTTAATGTATAAAGATTGAATCTTTGAAAGAACATGAGAGTTTTGAGTTCAACTTATTCGAGTTACCTATGAAGTTGCGAAGAGTGTTTTAATGACTAAAGATTGAATCTTTGAATGAAACTACCTCAATAAAGGTACTTATTTTGTTAGTAGACCTTTTTAATGTATAAAGACTGTATCTTTGAAAGAAAATGAGAGTTTTGAGTTAAACTTATTCACGTTCCCTGTAACGTCCCAAAGAGTGTTTGAATGAGTAAATATTGAATCTTTGAATGTAATTACCTCAATCAAGGTAGCTGTTATGTCACTAGGCCTTTTTAATGTACAAAGATTGAATCTTGGAAAGAAAGTGAGAGTTTTGAGTTTAACTTATTTGAGTTACCTATGAAGTCGCGAAGAGTGTTTTAATGAATAAAGATTGAATCTTTGAATGAAAACACCTCAATAAAGGTACCTATTATGTTACTAGACCTTTTTAACGTCTAAAGATTGAATCTTTGGAATAAAATGATAGTTCTGAGTTCAACTTATTCGATTTACCTATGAAGTCGTGAACAGTGTTTTAATGACTAAATAATGAATCTTTGAATGAAAATACCGTAGTAAAGGTACCTATTATGTTACAAGACCTTTTTAATGTATAAAGATTGAATCTTGGAAAGAAAATGACTGTTTTGAGTTAAACTTATTCGAGTTCCCTATGACATCCCGAAGAGTATTTCAACGAGTAAAGATTGAATATTTGATTGAAATTACTTGAATCAAGGGACTTATTTTGTCCCTGGACCATTTATATATAAAGATTGAATCTTTAAAAAGAAATGAGCGTTATGAGTTGAACCTATCCGAGTTCCCTATGACGTCCCGAATAGTGTTTTAACGCGTAAGGATTGAATCTTTGTATGAAATTACCTCAATAGAGGTACTTATTATGTCACTAGACCTTTTTAATGTATAAAGGTTCAAGCTTTGAAAGAAAATGAGAGTTTTGAGTTAAACATATTCGAGTTCCCTGCAACGTCTCGAAGAGTGTTTTAAAGAGTAAATATTGAATCTTTGAATGAAATTACCTCAATCAAGGTACCTATTATGTCACTAGACCATTTTAATGTATAAAGATTGAATATTTGTAAAGAACTACGAGTTTTGAGTTAAAGTTATTTGAGTTCCCTTTGACCTCACGAAGCGTGTTTTAATGTATAAAGATTGAATCTTTGAACGAAATTATCTCAATCAATGTACCTATTATGTCAGTAGACCTTTTTAATGTATAAAGATGGAATCTTTGAAAAAAATGAGAGTATTGAGTTTAACTTATTCGAGTTACCTATGAAGTCGCGAAGATTGTTTTAATGACCAAAGATTGAATCTTCGAATGAAAATTCCTCTATACAGGAACCTATTATGTTACTAGATCTTTTTGATGTATAAAGAATGAATCTTTGAAAGAAAATTAGAGTTTTGAGTTAAACTTATTCGAGTTCCTTTTGACATCCCGAAGAGTGTTTTAATGAATAAAGATTGAATCTTTGAATGAAATTACCTCAATCGAGGCACCTATTAAGTCACTAGAAATTTTTATTGTATAAAGATTGAATCTTTGAAAAGAAATGAGAGTTTTGAGTTAAAGTTATTCGAGTTACCTTTGACGTCACGAAGAGTGTTTTAATGAGTAAAGATTGAATCTTTGAATGGAATTACCTCAATCAAGGTACCTATTCTACCACTAGACCTTTGTAATGTATAAAGATTGAATCTTTGAAAGAAAATGAGTGTTTTGAGTTTAACTTATTTGAGTTACCTATGAAATCGCGAAGTGTGTTTTAATGACTGAAGATGGAATCTTTGAATGAAAAATACTACAATAAAGGTACCAATTCTGTTACTAGACCTTCCCAATGTATAAAGATTGAATCTTTGAAAGAAAATGAGATTTTTGAGTCAAACTTATTCGAGTTCCCTGTAACGTCCCGAAGAGTGTCTTAATGAGTAAAGATTGAATCATTGTATGAAATTACCTCAATCAAGGTAGCTATTACATCACTAGACCTTTTTAATTTATAAAGATTGACGTTTTGAAAAGAAATGAGTGTTCCGAGTTAAAGTTATTCAAGTTCCCTTTGACGTCACGAAGAGTGTTTTAATGAGTAAAGATTGAATCTTTGAATGAAATTACCTCAATCAAGGTACCTATTCTGTCACTAAACCTTTTTAATGTATAAAGATTGAATCTTTGAAAGAACATGTGAGTTTTGAGTTCAACTTATTCGAGTTACCTATGAAGTTGCGAAGAGTGTTTTAATGACTAAAGATTGAATCTTTGAATGAAACTACCTCAATAAAGGTACTTATTTTGTTAGTAAACCTTTTTAATGTATAAAGACTGTATCTTCGAAAGAAAATAAGAGTTTTGAGTTAAACTTATTCACGTTCCCAGTAACGTCCCAAAGAGTGTTTTAATGAGTAAATATTGAATCTTTGAATGTAATTACCTCAATCAGGGTAGCTATTATGTCACTAGTCCTTTTTAATGTACAAAGATTGAATCTTGGAAAGAAAGTGAGAGTTTTGAGTTTAACTTATTCGAGTTACCTATGAAGTCGCGAAGAGTGTTTTAATGAATAAAGATTGAATCTTTGAATGAAAACACCTCAATAAAGGTACCTATTATGTTACTAGACCTTTTTAATGTCTAAAGATTGAATCTTTGGAATAAAATGATAGTTCTGAGTTCAACTTATTCGATTTACCTATGAAGTCGTGAACAGTGTTTCAATGACTAAATAATGAATCTTTGAATGAAAATACCGTAGTAAAGGTACCTATTATGTTACAAGACCTTTTTAATGTATAAAGATTGAATCTTGGAAAGAAAATGACTGTTTTAAGTTAAACTTATTCGAGTTCCCTATGACATCCCGAAAAGTATTTCAACGAGTAAAGATTGACTCTTTGATTGAAATTACTTGAATCAAGGGACTTATTTTGTCCCTTGACCTTTTATATATAAAGATTGAATCTTTAAAAAGAAATGAGCGTTATGAGTTGAACCTATCCGAGTTCCCTATGACGTCCCGAATAGTGTTTTAACACGTAAGGATTGAATCTTTGTATGAAATTACCTCAATGAGGTACTTATTATGTCACTAGACCTTTTTAATGTATAAAGGTTCAAGCTTTGAAAGAAAATGAGAGTTTTGAGTTAAACATATTCGAGTTCCCTGCGACGTCTCGAAGAGTGTTTTAAAGAGTAAATATTGAATCTTTGAATGAAATTACCTCAATCAAGGTACCTATTATGTCACTAGACCTTTTTAATGTATTAAGATTGAATATTTGTAAAGAACTACGAGTTTTGAGTTAAAGTTATTTGAGTTCCCTTTGACGTCACGAAGCGTGTTTTAATGAGTAAAGATTGAATCTTTGAACGAAATTATCTCAATCAATGTACCTATTATGTCAGTAGACCTTTTTAATGTATAAAGATGGAATCTTTGAAAAAAATGAGAGTATTGAGTTTAACTTATTCGAGTTACCTATGAAGTCGCGAAGAGTGTTTTAATGACCAAAGATTGAATCTTCGAATGAAAATTCCTCAATACAGGAACCTATTATGTTACTAGATCTTTTTGATGTATAAAGATTGAATCTTTGAAAGAAAATTAGAGTTTTGAGTTAAACTTATTCGAGTTCCGTTTGACATCCCGAAGAGTGTTTTAATGAATAAAGATTGAATCTTTGAATGAAATTACCTCAATCGAGGTAGCTATTAAGTCACTAGAAATTTTTATTGTATAAAGATTGAATCTTTGAAAAGAAATGAGAGTTTTGAGTTAAAGTTATTCGAGTTCCCTTTGACGTCACGAAGAGTGTTTTAATGAGTAAAGATTGAATCTTTGAATGGAATTACCTCAATCAAGGTACCTATTCTACCACTAGACCTTTGTAATGTATAAAGATTGAATCTTTGAAAGAAAATGAGTGTTTTGAGTTTAACTTATTTGAGTTACCTATGAAATCGCGAAGTGTGTTTTAATCACTGAAGATGGAATCTTTGAATGAAAAATACCACAATAAAGGTACCAATTCTGTTACTAGACCTTCCCAATGTATAAAGATTGAATCTTTGAAAGAAAATGAGATTTTTGAGTTAAACTTATTCGAGTTCCCTGTAACGTCCCGAAGAGTGTCTTAATGAGTAAAGATTGAATCATTGAATGAAATTACCTCAATCAAGGTAGCTATTACATCACTAGACCTTTTTAATTTATAAAGATTGACGTTTTGAAAAGAAATGAGTGTTCCGAGTTAAAGTTATTCAAGTTCCCTTTGACGTCACGAAGAGTGTTTTAATGAGTAAAGATTGAATCTTTGAATGAAATTACCTCAATCAAGGTACCTATTCTGTCACTAAACCTTTTTAATGTATAAAGATTGAATCATTGAAAGAACATGTGAGTTTTGAGTTCAACTTATTCGAGTTACCTATGAAGTTGCGAAGAGTGTTTTAATGACTAAAGATTGAATCTTTGAATGAAACTACCTCAATAAAGGTACTTATTTTGTTAGTAGACCTTTTTAATGTATAAAGACTGTATCTTTGAAAGAAAATGAGAGTTTTGAGTTAAACTTATTCACGTTCCCTATAACGTCCCAAAGAGTGTTTGAATGAGTAAATATTGAATCTTTGAATGTAATTACCTCAATCAAGGTAGCTATTATGTCACTAGGCCTTTTTAATGTACAAAGATTGAATCTTGGAAAGAAAGTGAGAGTTTTGAGTTTAACTTATTCGAGTTACCTATGAAGTCGCGAAGAGTGTTTTAATGAATAAAGATTGAATCTTTGAATGAAAACACCTCAATAAAGGTACCTATTATGTTACTAGACCTTTTTAATGTCTAAAGATTGAATCTTTGGAATAAAATGATAGTTCTGAGTTCAACTTATTCGATTTACCTATGAAGTCGTGAACAGTGTTTTAATGACTAAATAATGAATCTTTGAATGAAAATACCGTAGTAAAGGTACCTATTATGTTACAAGACCTTTTTAATGTATAAAGATTGAATCTTGGAAAGAAAATGACTGTTTTGAGTTAAACTTATTCGAGTTCCCTATGACATCCCGAAGAGTATTTCAACGAGTAAAGATTGAATATTTGATTGAAATTACTTGAATCAAGGGACTTATTTTGTCCCTGGACCTTTTATATATAAAGATTGAATTTTTAAAAAGAAATGAGCGTTATGAGTTGAACCTATCCGAGTTCCCTATGACGTCCCGAATAGTGTTTTAACGCGTAAGGATTGAATCTTTGTATGAAATTACCTCAATAGAGGTACTTATTATGTCACTAGACCTTTTTAATGTATAAAGGTTCAAGCTTTGAAAGAAAATGAGAGTTTTGAGTTAAACATATTCGAGTTCCCTGCAACGTCTCGAAGAGTGTTTTAAAGAGTAAATATTGAATCTTTGAATGAAATTACCTCAATCAAGGTACCTATTATGTCACTAGACCATTTTAATGTATAAAGATTGAATATTTGTAAAGAACTACGAGTTTTGAGTTAAAGTTATTTGAGTTCCCTTTGACCTCACGAAGCGTGTTTTAATGTATAAAGATTGAATCTTTAAACGAAATTATCTCAATCAATGTACCTATTATGTCAGTAGACCTTTTTAATGTATAAAGATGGAATCTTTGAAAAAAATGAGAGTATTGAGTTTAACTTATTCGAGTTACCTATGAAGTCGCGAAGATTGTTTTAATGACCAAAGATTGAATCTTCGAATGAAAATTCCTCTATACAGGAACCTATTATGTTACTAGATCTTTTTGATGTATAAAGAATGAATCTTTGAAAGAAAATTAGAGTTTTGAGTTAAACTTATTCGAGTTCCTTTTGACATCCCGAAGAGTGTTTTAATGAATAAAGATTGAATCTTTGAATGAAATTACCTCAATCGAGGCACCTATTAAGTCACTAGAAATTTTTATTGTATAAAGATTGAATCTTTGAAAAGAAATGAGAGTTTTGAGTTAAAGTTATTCGAGTTCCCTTTGACGTCACGAAGAGTGTTTTAATGAGTAAAGATTGAATCTTTGAATGGAATTACCTCAATCAAGGTACCTATTCTACCACTAGACCTTTGTAATGTATAAAGATTGAATCTTTGAAAGAAAATGAGTGTTTTGAGTTTAACTTATTTGAGTTACCTATGAAATCGCGAAGTGTGTTTTAATCACTGAAGATGGAATCTTTGAATGAAAAATACCACAATAAAGGTACCAATTCTGTTACTAGACCTTCCCAATGTATAAAGATTGAATCTTTGAAAGAAAATGAGATTTTTGAGTCAAACTTATTCGAGTTCCCTGTAACGTCCCGAAGAGTGTCTTAATGAGTAAAGATTGAATCATTGAATGAAATTACCTCAATCAAGGTAGCTATTACATCACTAGACCTTTTTAATTTATAAAGATTGACGTTTTGAAAAGAAATGAGTGTTCCGAGTTAAAGTTATTCAAGTTCCCTTTGACGTCACGAAGAGTGTTTTAATGAGTAAAGATTGAATCTTTGAATGAAATTACCTCAATCAAGGTACCTATTCTGTCACTAAACCTTTTTAATGTATAAAGATTGAATCTTTGAAAGAACATGTGAGTTTTGAGTTCAACTTATTCGAGTTACCTATGAAGTTGCGAAGAGTGTTTTAATGACTAAAGATTGAATCTTTGAATGAAAACACCTCAATAAAGGTACCTATTATGTTACTAGACCTTTTTAATGTCTAAAGATTGAATCTTTGGAATAAAATGATAGTTCTGAGTTCAACTTATTCGATTTACCTATGAAGTCGTGAACAGTGTTTTAATGACTAAATAATGAATCTTTGAATGAAAATACCGTAGTAAAGGTACCTATTATGTTACAAGACCTTTTTAATGTATAAAGATTGAATCTTGGAAAGAAAATGACTGTTTTGAGTTAAACTTATTAGAGTTCCCTATGACATCCCGAAGAGTATTTCAACGAGTAAAGATTGAATCTTTGATTGAAATTACTTGAATCAAGGGACTTATTTTGTCCCTGGACCTTTTATATATAAAGATTGAATCTTTAAAAAGAAATGAGCGTTATGAGTTGAACCTATCCGAGTTCCCTATGACGTCCAGAATAGTGTTTTAACGCGTAAGGATTGAATCTTTGTATGAAATTACCTCAATAGAGGTACTTATTATGTCACTAGACCTTTTTAATGTATAAAGGTTCAAGCTTTGAAAGAAAATGAGAGTTTTGAGTTAAACATATTCGAGTTCCCTGCGACGTCTCGAAGAGTGTTTTAAAGAGTAAATATTAAATCTTTGAATGAAATTACGTCAATCAAGGTACCTATTATGTCACTAGACCTTTTTAATGTATAAAGATTGAATATTTGTAAAGAACTACGAGTTTCGAGTTAAAGTTATTTGAGTTCCCTTTGACGTCACGAAACGTGTTTTAATGAGTAAAGATTGAATCTTTGAACGAAATTATCTCAATCAATGTACCTATTATGTCAGTAGACCTTTTTAATGTATAAAGATGGAATCTTTAAAAAAAATGAGAGTATTGAGTTTAACTTATTCGAGTTACCTATGAAGTCGCGAAGAGTGTTTTAATGACCAAAGATTGAATCTTCGAATGAAAATTCCTAAATACAGGAACCTATTATGTTACTAGATCTTTTTGATGTATAAAGAATGAATCTTTGAAAGAAAATTAGAGTTTTGAGTTAAACTTATTCGAGTTCCTTTTGACATCCCGAAAAGTGTTTTAATGAATAAAGATTGAATCTTTGAATGAAATTACCTCAATCGAGGTACCTATTAAGTCACTAGAAATTTTTATTGTATAAAGATTGAATCTTTGAAAAGAAATGAGAGTTTTGAGTTAAAGTTATTCGAGTTCCCTTTGACGTCACGAAGAGTGTTTTAATGAGTAAAGATTGAATCTTTGAATGAAATTACCTCAATCATGGTACGTATTCTACCACTAGACCTTTGTAATGTATAAAGATTGAATCTTTGAAAGAAAATGAGTGTTTTGAGTTTAACTTATTCGAGTTACCTATGAAATCGCGAAGAGTGTTTTAATGACTGAAGATGGAATCTTTGAATGAAAAATACCACAATAAAGGTACCAATTCTGTTACTAGACCTTCCCAATGTATAAAGATTGAATCTTTGAAAGAAAATGAGATTTTTGAGTTAAACTTATTCGAGTTCCCTGTAACATCCCGAAGAGTGTCTTAATGAGTAAAGATTGAATCATTGAATGAAATTACCTGAATCATGGTAGCTATTACATCACTAGACCATTTTAATTTATAAAGATTGACGTTTTGAAAAGAAATGAGTGTTTCGAGTTAAAGTTATTCAAGTTTCCTTTGACGTCACGAAGAGTGTTTTAATGAGTAAAGATTGAATCTTTGAATGAAATTACCTCAATCAAGGTACCTATTCTGTCACTAAACCTTTTTAATGTATAAAGATTGAATCTTTGAAAGAACATGAGAGTTTTGAGTTCAACTTATTCGAGTTACCTATGAAGTTGCGAAGAGTGTTTTAATGACTAAAGATTGAATCTTTGAATGAAACTACCTCAATAAAGGTACTTATTTTGTTAGTAGACCTTTTTAATGTATAAAGACTGTATCTTTGAAAGAAAATGAGAGTTTTGAGTTAAACTTATTCACGTTCCCTGTAACGTCCCAAAGAGTGTTTGAATGAGTAAATATTGAATCTTTGAATGTAATTACCTCAATCAAGGTAGCTGTTATGTCACTAGGCCTTTTTAATGTACAAAGATTGAATCTTGGAAAGAAAGTGAGAGTTTTGAGTTTAACTTATTTGAGTTACCTATGAAGTCGCGAAGAGTGTTTTAATGAATAAAGATTGAATCTTTGAATGAAAACACCTCAATAAAGGTACCTATTATGTTACTAGACCTTTTTAACGTCTAAAGATTGAATCTTTGGAATAAAATGATAGTTCTGAGTTCAACTTATTCGATTTACCTATGAAGTCGTGAACAGTGTTTTAATGACTAAATAATGAATCTTTGAATGAAAATACCGTAGTAAAGGTACCTATTATGTTACAAGACCTTTTTAATGTATAAAGATTGAATCTTGGAAAGAAAATGACTGTTTTGAGTTAAACTTATTCGAGTTCCCTATGACATCCCGAAGAGTATTTCAACGAGTAAAGATTGAATATTTGATTGAAATTACTTGAATCAAGGGACTTATTTTGTCCCTGGACCATTTATATATAAAGATTGAATCTTTAAAAAGAAATGAGCGTTATGAGTTGAACCTATCCGAGTTCCCTATGACGTCCCGAATAGTGTTTTAACGCGTAAGGATTGAATCTTTGTATGAAATTACCTCAATAGAGGTACTTATTATGTCACTAGACCTTTTTAATGTATAAAGGTTCAAGCTTTGAAAGAAAATGAGAGTTTTGAGTTAAACATATTCGAGTTCCCTGCAACGTCTCGAAGAGTGTTTTAAAGAGTAAATATTGAATCTTTGAATGAAATTACCTCAATCAAGGTACCTATTATGTCACTAGACCATTTTAATGTATAAAGATTGAATATTTGTAAAGAACTACGAGTTTTGAGTTAAAGTTATTTGAGTTCCCTTTGACCTCACGAAGCGTGTTTTAATGTATAAAGATTGAATCTTTGAACGAAATTATCTCAATCAATGTACCTATTATGTCAGTAGACCTTTTTAATGTATAAAGATGGAATCTTTGAAAAAAATGAGAGTATTGAGTTTAACTTATTCGAGTTACCTATGAAGTCGCGAAGATTGTTTTAATGACCAAAGATTGAATCTTCGAATGAAAATTCCTCTATACAGGAACCTATTATGTTACTAGATCTTTTTGATGTATAAAGAATGAATCTTTGAAAGAAAATTAGAGTTTTGAGTTAAACTTATTCGAGTTCCTTTTGACATCCCGAAGAGTGTTTTAATGAATAAAGATTGAATCTTTGAATGAAATTACCTCAATCGAGGCACCTATTAAGTCACTAGAAATTTTTATTGTATAAAGATTGAATCTTTGAAAAGAAATGAGAGTTTTGAGTTAAAGTTATTCGAGTTACCTTTGACGTCACGAAGAGTGTTTTAATGAGTAAAGATTGAATCTTTGAATGGAATTACCTCAATCAAGGTACCTATTCTACCACTAGACCTTTGTAATGTATAAAGATTGAATCTTTGAAAGAAAATGAGTGTTTTGAGTTTAACTTATTTGAGTTACCTATGAAATCGCGAAGTGTGTTTTAATGACTGAAGATGGAATCTTTGAATGAAAAATACTACAATAAAGGTACCAATTCTGTTACTAGACCTTCCCAATGTATAAAGATTGAATCTTTGAAAGAAAATGAGATTTTTGAGTCAAACTTATTCGAGTTCCCTGTAACGTCCCGAAGAGTGTCTTAATGAGTAAAGATTGAATCATTGTATGAAATTACCTCAATCAAGGTAGCTATTACATCACTAGACCTTTTTAATTTATAAAGATTGACGTTTTGAAAAGAAATGAGTGTTCCGAGTTAAAGTTATTCAAGTTCCCTTTGACGTCACGAAGAGTGTTTTAATGAGTAAAGATTGAATCTTTGAATGAAATTACCTCAATCAAGGTACCTATTCTGTCACTAAACCTTTTTAATGTATAAAGATTGAATCTTTGAAAGAACATGTGAGTTTTGAGTTCAACTTATTCGAGTTACCTATGAAGTTGCGAAGAGTGTTTTAATGACTAAAGATTGAATCTTTGAATGAAACTACCTCAATAAAGGTACTTATTTTGTTAGTAAACCTTTTTAATGTATAAAGACTGTATCTTCGAAAGAAAATAAGAGTTTTGAGTTAAACTTATTCACGTTCCCAGTAACGTCCCAAAGAGTGTTTTAATGAGTAAATATTGAATCTTTGAATGTAATTACCTCAATCAGGGTAGCTATTATGTCACTAGTCCTTTTTAATGTACAAAGATTGAATCTTGGAAAGAAAGTGAGAGTTTTGAGTTTAACTTATTCGAGTTACCTATGAAGTCGCGAAGAGTGTTTTAATGAATAAAGATTGAATCTTTGAATGAAAACACCTCAATAAAGGTACCTATTATGTTACTAGACCTTTTTAATGTCTAAAGATTGAATCTTTGGAATAAAATGATAGTTCTGAGTTCAACTTATTCGATTTACCTATGAAGTCGTGAACAGTGTTTCAATGACTAAATAATGAATCTTTGAATGAAAATACCGTAGTAAAGGTACCTATTATGTTACAAGACCTTTTTAATGTATAAAGATTGAATCTTGGAAAGAAAATGACTGTTTTAAGTTAAACTTATTCGAGTTCCCTATGACATCCCGAAAAGTATTTCAACGAGTAAAGATTGACTCTTTGATTGAAATTACTTGAATCAAGGGACTTATTTTGTCCCTTGACCTTTTATATATAAAGATTGAATCTTTAAAAAGAAATGAGCGTTATGAGTTGAACCTATCCGAGTTCCCTATGACGTCCCGAATAGTGTTTTAACACGTAAGGATTGAATCTTTGTATGAAATTACCTCAATGAGGTACTTATTATGTCACTAGACCTTTTTAATGTATAAAGGTTCAAGCTTTGAAAGAAAATGAGAGTTTTGAGTTAAACATATTCGAGTTCCCTGCGACGTCTCGAAGAGTGTTTTAAAGAGTAAATATTGAATCTTTGAATGAAATTACCTCAATCAAGGTACCTATTATGTCACTAGACCTTTTTAATGTATTAAGATTGAATATTTGTAAAGAACTACGAGTTTTGAGTTAAAGTTATTTGAGTTCCCTTTGACGTCACGAAGCGTGTTTTAATGAGTAAAGATTGAATCTTTGAACGAAATTATCTCAATCAATGTACCTATTATGTCAGTAGACCTTTTTAATGTATAAAGATGGAATCTTTGAAAAAAATGAGAGTATTGAGTTTAACTTATTCGAGTTACCTATGAAGTCGCGAAGAGTGTTTTAATGACCAAAGATTGAATCTTCGAATGAAAATTCCTCAATACAGGAACCTATTATGTTACTAGATCTTTTTGATGTATAAAGATTGAATCTTTGAAAGAAAATTAGAGTTTTGAGTTAAACTTATTCGAGTTCCGTTTGACATCCCGAAGAGTGTTTTAATGAATAAAGATTGAATCTTTGAATGAAATTACCTCAATCGAGGTAGCTATTAAGTCACTAGAAATTTTTATTGTATAAAGATTGAATCTTTGAAAAGAAATGAGAGTTTTGAGTTAAAGTTATTCGAGTTCCCTTTGACGTCACGAAGAGTGTTTTAATGAGTAAAGATTGAATCTTTGAATGGAATTACCTCAATCAAGGTACCTATTCTACCACTAGACCTTTGTAATGTATAAAGATTGAATCTTTGAAAGAAAATGAGTGTTTTGAGTTTAACTTATTTGAGTTACCTATGAAATCGCGAAGTGTGTTTTAATCACTGAAGATGGAATCTTTGAATGAAAAATACCACAATAAAGGTACCAATTCTGTTACTAGACCTTCCCAATGTATAAAGATTGAATCTTTGAAAGAAAATGAGATTTTTGAGTTAAACTTATTCGAGTTCCCTGTAACGTCCCGAAGAGTGTCTTAATGAGTAAAGATTGAATCATTGAATGAAATTACCTCAATCAAGGTAGCTATTACATCACTAGACCTTTTTAATTTATAAAGATTGACGTTTTGAAAAGAAATGAGTGTTCCGAGTTAAAGTTATTCAAGTTCCCTTTGACGTCACGAAGAGTGTTTTAATGAGTAAAGATTGAATCTTTGAATGAAATTACCTCAATCAAGGTACCTATTCTGTCACTAAACCTTTTTAATGTATAAAGATTGAATCATTGAAAGAACATGTGAGTTTTGAGTTCAACTTATTCGAGTTACCTATGAAGTTGCGAAGAGTGTTTTAATGACTAAAGATTGAATCTTTGAATGAAACTACCTCAATAAAGGTACTTATTTTGTTAGTAGACCTTTTTAATGTATAAAGACTGTATCTTTGAAAGAAAATGAGAGTTTTGAGTTAAACTTATTCACGTTCCCTATAACGTCCCAAAGAGTGTTTGAATGAGTAAATATTGAATCTTTGAATGTAATTACCTCAATCAAGGTAGCTATTATGTCACTAGGCCTTTTTAATGTACAAAGATTGAATCTTGGAAAGAAAGTGAGAGTTTTGAGTTTAACTTATTCGAGTTACCTATGAAGTCGCGAAGAGTGTTTTAATGAATAAAGATTGAATCTTTGAATGAAAACACCTCAATAAAGGTACCTATTATGTTACTAGACCTTTTTAATGTCTAAAGATTGAATCTTTGGAATAAAATGATAGTTCTGAGTTCAACTTATTCGATTTACCTATGAAGTCGTGAACAGTGTTTTAATGACTAAATAATGAATCTTTGAATGAAAATACCGTAGTAAAGGTACCTATTATGTTACAAGACCTTTTTAATGTATAAAGATTGAATCTTGGAAAGAAAATGACTGTTTTGAGTTAAACTTATTCGAGTTCCCTATGACATCCCGAAGAGTATTTCAACGAGTAAAGATTGAATATTTGATTGAAATTACTTGAATCAAGGGACTTATTTTGTCCCTGGACCTTTTATATATAAAGATTGAATTTTTAAAAAGAAATGAGCGTTATGAGTTGAACCTATCCGAGTTCCCTATGACGTCCCGAATAGTGTTTTAACGCGTAAGGATTGAATCTTTGTATGAAATTACCTCAATAGAGGTACTTATTATGTCACTAGACCTTTTTAATGTATAAAGGTTCAAGCTTTGAAAGAAAATGAGAGTTTTGAGTTAAACATATTCGAGTTCCCTGCAACGTCTCGAAGAGTGTTTTAAAGAGTAAATATTGAATCTTTGAATGAAATTACCTCAATCAAGGTACCTATTATGTCACTAGACCATTTTAATGTATAAAGATTGAATATTTGTAAAGAACTACGAGTTTTGAGTTAAAGTTATTTGAGTTCCCTTTGACCTCACGAAGCGTGTTTTAATGTATAAAGATTGAATCTTTAAACGAAATTATCTCAATCAATGTACCTATTATGTCAGTAGACCTTTTTAATGTATAAAGATGGAATCTTTGAAAAAAATGAGAGTATTGAGTTTAACTTATTCGAGTTACCTATGAAGTCGCGAAGATTGTTTTAATGACCAAAGATTGAATCTTCGAATGAAAATTCCTCTATACAGGAACCTATTATGTTACTAGATCTTTTTGATGTATAAAGAATGAATCTTTGAAAGAAAATTAGAGTTTTGAGTTAAACTTATTCGAGTTCCTTTTGACATCCCGAAGAGTGTTTTAATGAATAAAGATTGAATCTTTGAATGAAATTACCTCAATCGAGGCACCTATTTAGTCACTAGAAATTTTTATTGTATAAAGATTGAATCTTTGAAAAGAAATGAGAGTTTTGAGTTAAAGTTATTCGAGTTCCCTTTGACGTCACGAAGAGTGTTTTAATGAGTAAAGATTGAATCTTTGAATGGAATTACCTCAATCAAGGTACCTATTCTACCACTAGACCTTTGTAATGTATAAAGATTGAATCTTTGAAAGAAAATGAGTGTTTTGAGTTTAACTTATTTGAGTTACCTATGAAATCGCGAAGTGTGTTTTAATCACTGAAGATGGAATCTTTGAATGAAAAATACCACAATAAAGGTACCAATTCTGTTACTAGACCTTCCCAATGTATAAAGATTGAATCTTTGAAAGAAAATGAGATTTTTGAGTCAAACTTATTCGAGTTCCCTGTAACGTCCCGAAGAGTGTCTTAATGAGTAAAGATTGAATCATTGAATGAAATTACCTCAATCAAGGTAGCTATTACATCACTAGACCTTTTTAATTTATAAAGATTGACGTTTTGAAAAGAAATGAGTGTTCCGAGTTAAAGTTATTCAAGTTCCCTTTGACGTCACGAAGAGTGTTTTAATGAGTAAAGATTGAATCTTTGAATGAAATTACCTCAATCAAGGTACCTATTCTGTCACTAAACCTTTTTAATGTATAAAGATTGAATCTTTGAAAGAACATGTGAGTTTTGAGTTCAACTTATTCGAGTTACCTATGAAGTTGCGAAGAGTGTTTTAATGACTAAAGATTGAATCTTTGAATGAAACTACCTCAATAAAGGTACTTATTTTGTTAGTAGACCTTTTTAATGTATAAAGACTGTATCTTTGAAAGAAAATGAGAGTTTTGAGTTAAACTTATTCACGTTCCCTATAACGTCCCAAAGAGTGTTTTAATGAGTAAATATTGAATCTTTGAATGTAATTACCTCAATCAGGGTAGCTATTATGTCACTAGTCCTTTTTAATGTACAAAGATTGAATCTTGGAAAGAAAGTGAGAGTTTTGAGTTTAACTTATTCGAGTTACCTATGAAGTAGCGAAGAGTGTTTTAATGAATAAAGATTGAATCTTTGAATGAAAACACCTCAATAAAGGTACCTATTATGTTCCTAGACCTTTTTAATGTCTAAAGATTGAATCTTTGGAATAAAATGATAGTTCTGAGTTCAACTTATTCGATTTACCTATGAAGTCGTGAATAGTGTTTTACTGACTAAATAATGAATCTTTGAATGAAAATACCGTAGTAAAGGTACCTATTATGTTACAAGACCTTTTTAATGTATAAAGATTGAATCTTGGAAAGAAAATGACTCTTTTGAGTTAAACTTATTCGAGTTCCCTATGACATCCCGAAGAGTATTTCAACGAGTAAAGATTGAATCTTTGATTGAAATTACTTGAATCAAGGGACTTATTTTGTCCCTGGACCTTTTATATATAAAGATTGAATCTTCAAAAAGAAATGAGCGTTATGAGTTGAACCTATCCGAGTTCCCTATGACGTCCCGAATAGTGTTTTAACGCGAAAGGATTGAATCTTTGCATGAAATTACCTCAATAGAGGTACTTATTATGTCACTAGACCTTTTTAATGTATAAAGGGTCAAGCTTTGAAAGAAAATGAGAGTTTTGAGTTAAACATATTCGAGTTCCCTGCGACGTCTCGAAGAGTGTTTTAAAGAGTAAATATTGAATCTTTGAATGAAATTACCTCAATCAAGGTACCTATTATGTCACTAGACCTTTTTAATGTATAAAGATTGAATATTGGTAAAGAACTACGAGTTTTGAGATAAAGTTATTTGAGTTCCCTTTGACGTCACGACGCGTATTTTAATGAGTAAAGATTGAATCTTTGAACGAAATTATCTCAATCAATGTACCTATTATGTCAGTAGACCTTTTTAATGAATAAAGATGGAATCTTTGAAAAAAAATGAGAGTATTGAGTTTAACTTATTCGAGTTACCCATGAAGTCGCGAAGAGTGTTTTAATGACCAAAGATTGAATCTTCGAATGAAAATTCCTCAATACAGGAACCTATTATGTTACTAGATCTTTTTGATGTATAAAGATTGAATGTTTGAAAGAAAATTAGAGTTTTGAGTTAAACTTATTCGAGTTCCTTTTGACATCCCGAAGAGTGTTCTAATGAATAAAGATTGAATCTTTGAATGAAATTCCCTCAATCGAGGTACCTATTAATTCACTAGAAATTTTTATAGTATAAAGATTGAATCTTTGAAAAGAAATGAGAGTTTTGAGTTAAAGTTATTCGAGATCCCTTTGACGTCACGAAGAGTGTGTTAATGAGTAAAGATTGAATCTTTGAATGAAATTACCTCAATCAAGGTACCTATTCTACCACTAGACCTTTGAAATGTATAAAGATTGAATCTTTGTAAGAAAATGAGTGTTTTGAGTTTAACTTATTCGAGTTACCTATGAAATCGTGAAGAGTGTTTTAATGACTGAAGATGGAATCTTTGAATGAAAAATACCACAATAAAGGTACCAATTCTGTTACTAGACCTTCCCAATGTATAAAGATTGAATCTTTGAAAGAAAATGAGATTTTTGAGTTAAACTTATTCGAGTTCCCTGTAACGTCCCGAAGAGTGTCTTAATGAGTAAAGATTGAATCATTGAATGAAATTACCTTTATCAAGGTAGCTATTACATCACTAGACCTTTTTAATTTATAAAGATTGACGTTTTGAAAAGAAATGAGTGTTCCGAGTTAAAGTTATTCAAGTTCCCTTTGACTTCACGAAGAGTGTTTTAATGAGAAAAGATTGAATCTTTGAATGAAATTACCTCAATCAAGGTACCTATTCTGTCACTAAACCTTTTTAATGTATAAAGATTGAATCTTTGAAAGAACATGAGAGTTTTGACTTCAACTTATTCGAGTTACCTATGAAGTTGCGAAGAGTGTTTTAATGACTAAAGATTGAATCTTTGAATGAAACTACCTCAACAAAGGTACTTATTTTGTTAGTAGACCTTTTTAATGTATAAAGACTGTATCTTTGAAAGAAAATGAGAGTTTTGAGTTAAACTTATTCACGTTCCCTGTAACGTCCCAAAGAGTGTTTTAATGAGGAAATATTGAATCTTTGAATGTAATTACCTCAATCAAGGTAGCTATTATGTCACTAGACCTTTTTAATGTACAAAGATTGAATCTTGGAAAGAAAGTGAGAGTTTTGAGTTTAACATATTCGAGTTACCTATGAAGTCGCGAAGAGTGTTTTAATGAACAAAGATGGAATCTTTGAATGAAAACACCTCAATAAAGGTACCTATTATGTTACTAGACCTTTTTAATGTCTAAAGATTGAATCTTTGAATTAAAATGATAGTTCTGAGTTCAACTTATTCGATTTACCTATGAAGTCGTGAACAGTGTTTTAATGACTGAATAATGAATCTTTGAATGAAAATACCGTAGTAAAGGTACCTATTATGTTACAAGACCTTTTTAATGTATAAAGATTGAATCTTGGAAAGAAAATGACTCTTTTGAGTTAAACTTATTCGAGTTCCCTACGACATCCCGAAGAGTATTTCAACGAGTAAAGATTGAATCTTTCATTGAAATTACTTGAATCAAGGGACTTATTTTGTCCCTGGACCTTTTATATATAAAGATTGAATCTTTAAAAAGAAATGAGCGTTATGAGTTGAACCTATCCGAGTTCCCTATGACGTCCCGAATAGTGTTTTAACGCGTAAGGATTAAATCTTTGTATGAAATTACCTCAATAGAGGTACTTATTATGTCACTCTTCCTTTTTAATGTATAAAGGTTCAAGCTTTGAAAGAAAATGAGAGTTTTGAGTTAAACATATTCGAGTTCCCTGCGACGTCTCGAAGAGTGTTTTAAAGAGTAAATATTGAATCTTTGAATGAAATTACGTCAATCAAGGTACCTATTATGTCACTAGACCTTTTTAATGTATAAAGATTGAATATTTGTAAAGAACTACGAGTTTTGAGTTAAAGTTATTTGAGTTCCCTTTGACGTCACGAAGCGTGTTTTAATGAGTAAAGATTGAATCTTTGAACGAAATTATCTCAATCAATGTACCTATTATGTCAGTAGACCTTTTTAATGTATAAAGATGGAATCTTTGAAAAAAATGAGAGTATTGAGTTTAACTTATTCGAGTTACCTATGAAGTCGCGAAGAGAGTTTTAATGACCAAAGATTGAATCTTCGAATGAAAATTCCTCAATACAGGAACCTATTATGTTACTAGATCTTTTTGATGTATAAAGATTGAATCTTTGAAAGAAAATTAGAGTTTTGAGTTAAACTTATTCGAGTTCCTTTTGACATCCCGAAGAGTGTTTTAATGAATAAAGATTGAATCTTTGAATGAAATTCCCTCAATCGAGTTACCTATTAACTCACTAGAAATTTTTATTGTATAAAGATTGAATCTTTGAAAAGAAATGAGAGTTTTGAGTTAAAGTTATTCGAGTTCCCTTTGACGTCACGAAGAGTGTGTTAATGAGTAAAGATTGAATCTTTGAATGAAATTACCACAATCAAGGTACCTATTCTACCACTAGACCTTTGTAATGTATAAAGATTGAATCTTTGTAAGAAAATGAGTGTTTTGAGTTTAACTTATTCGAGTTACCTATGAAATCGCGAAGAGTGTTTTAATGACTGAAGATGGAATCTTTGAATGAAAAATACCACAATAAAGGTACCAATTCTGTCACTAGACCTTCCCAATGTATAAAGATTGAATCTTTGAAAGAAAATGAGATTTTTGAGTTAAACTTATTCGAGTTCCCTGTAACGTCCCGAAGAGTGTCTTAATGAGTAAAGATTGAATCATTGAATGAAATTACCTTAATCAAGGTAGCTATTACATCACTAGACCTTTTTAATTTATAAAGATTGACGTTTTGAAAAGAAATGAGTGTTCCGAGTTAAAGTTATTCAAGTTCCCTTTGACGTCACGAAGAGTGTTTTAATGAGTAAAGATTGAATCTTTGAATGAAATTACCTCAATCAAGGTACCTATTCTGTCACTAAACCTTTTTAATGTATAAAGATTGAATCTTTGAAAGAACATGAGAGTTTTGACTTCAACTTATTCGAGTTACCTATGAAGTTGCGAAGAGTGTTTTAATGACTAAAGATTGAATCTTTGAATGAAACTACCTCAATAAAGGTACTTATTTTGTTAGTAGTCCTTTTTAATGTATAAAGACTGTATCTTTGAAAGAAAATGAGAGTTTTGAGTTAAACTTATTCACGTTCCCTGTAACGTCCCAAAGAGTGTTTTAATGAGGAAATATTGAATCTTTGAATGTAATTACCTCAATCAAGGTAGCTATTATGTCACTAGACCTTTTTAATGTACAAAGATTGAATCTTGGAAAGAAAGTGAGAGTTTTGAGTTTAACTTATTCGAGTTACCTATGAAGTCGCGAAGAGTGTTTTAATGAACAAAGATGGAATCTTTGAATGAAAACACCTCAATAAAGGTACCTATTATGTTACTAGACCTTTTTAATGTCTAAAGATTGAATCTTTGGAATAAAATGATAGTTCTGAGTTCAACTTATTCGATTTACCTATGAAGTCGTGAACAGTGTTTTAATGACTAAATATTGAATCTTTGAATGAAAATACCATAGTAAAGGTACCTATTATGTTACAAGACCTTTTTAATGTATAAAGATTGAATCTTGGAAAGAAAATGACTGTTTTGAGTTAAACTTATTCGAGTTCCCTATGACATCCCGCAGAGTATTTCAACGAGTAAAGATTGAATCTTTGATTGAAATTACTTGAATCAAGGGACTTATTTTGTCCCTGTACCTTTTATATATAAAGATTGAATCTTTAAAAAGAAATGAGCGTTATGAGTTGAACCTATCCGAGTTCCCTATGACGTCCCGAATAGTGTTTTAACGCGTAAGGATTGAATCTTTGTATGAAATTACCTCAATAGAGTTACTTATTATGTCACTAGACCTTTTTAATGTATAAAGGTTCAAGCTTTGAAAGAAAATGAGAGTTTTGAGTAAAACATATTCGAGTTCCCTGCGACGTCTCGAAGAGTGTTTTAAAGAGTAAATATTGAATCTTTGAATGAAATTACCTCAATCAAGGTACCTATTATGTCACTAGACCTTTTTAATGTTTAAAGATTGAATATTTGTAAAGAACTACGAGTTTTGAGTTAAAGTTATTTGAGTTCCCTTTGACGTCACGAAGCGTGTTTTAATGAGTAAAGATTGAATCTTTGAACGAAATTATCTCAATCAATGTACCTATTATGTCAGTAGACCTTTTTAATGTATAAAGATGGAATCTTTGAAAAAAAATGAGAGTATTGAGTTTAACTTATTCGAGTTACCTATGAAGTCGCGAAGAGTGTTTTAATGACCAAAGATTGAATCTTCGAATGAAAATTCCTCAATACAGGAACCTATTATGTTACTAGATCTTTTTGATGTATAAAGATTGAATCTTTGAAAGAAAATTAGAGTTTTGAGTTAAACTTATTCGAGTTCCTTTTGACATCCCGAAGAGTGTTTTAATGAATAAAGATTGAATCTTTGAATGAAATTACCTCAATCGAGGTACCTATTAAGTCACTAGAAATTTTTATTGTATAAAGATTGAATCTTTGAAAAGAAATGAGAGTTTTGAGTTAAAGTTATTCGAGTTCCGTTTGACGTCACGAAGAGTGTTTTAATGAGTAAAGATTGAATCTTTGAATGAAATTACCTCAATCAAGGTACCTATTCTACCACTAGACCTTTGTAATGTATAAAGATTGAATCTTTAAAAGAAAATGAGTGTTTTGAGTTTAACTTATTCGAGTTACCTATGAAATCGCGAAGAGTGTTTTAATGACTGAAGATGGAATCTTTGAATGAAAAATACCACAATAAAGGTACCAATTCTGTTACTAGACCTTCCCAATGTATAAAGATTGAATCTTTGAAAGAAAATGAGATTTTTGAGTTAAACTTATTCGAGTTCCCTGTAACGTCCCGAAGAGTGTCTTAATGAGTAAAGATTGAATCATTGAATGAAATTACCTCAATCAAGGTAGCTATTACATCACTAGACCTTTTTAATTTATAAAGATTGACGTTTTGAAAAGAAATGAGTGTTCCGAGTTAAAGTTATTCATGTTCCCTTTGACGTCACGAAGAGTGTTTTAATGAGTAAAGATTGAATCTTTGAATGAAATTACCTCAATCAAGGTACCTATTCTGTCACTAAACCTTTTTAATGTATAAAGATTGAATCTTTGAAAGAACATGAGAGTTTTGAGTTCAACTTATTCGAGTTACCTATGAAGTTGCGAAGAGTGTTTTAATGACTAAAGATTGAATCTTTGAATGAAACTACCTCAACAAAGGTACTTATTTTGTTAGTAGACCTTTTTAATGTATAAAGACTGTATCTTTGAAAGAAAATGATAGTTTTGAGTTAAACTTATTCACGTTCCCTGTAACGTCCCAAAGAGTGTTTGAATGAGTAAATATTGAATCTTTGAATGTAATTACCTCAATCAAGGTAGCTGTTATGTCACTAGGCCTTTTTAATGTACAAAGATTGAATCTTGGAAAGAAAGTGAGAGTTTTGAGTTTAACTTATTCGAGTTACCTATGAAGTCGCGAAGAGTGTTTTAATGAATAAAGATTGAATCTTTGAATGAAAACACCTCAATAAAGGTACCTATTATGTTAGTAGACCTTTTTAATGTCTAAAGATTGAATCTTTGGAATAAAATGATAGTTCTGAGTTCAACTTATTCGATTTACCTATGAAGTCGTGAACAGTGTTTTAATGACTAAATAATGAATCTTTGAATGAAAATACCGTAGTAAAGGTACCTATTATGTTACAAGACCTTTTTAATGTATAAAGATTTAATCTTGGAAAGAAAATGACTGTTTTGAGTTAAACTTATTCGAGTTCCCTATGACATCCCGAAGAGTATTTCAACGAGTAAAGATTGAATATTTGATTGAAATTACTTGAATCAAGGGACTTATTTTGTCCCTGGACCTTTTATATATAAAGATCGAATCTTTAAAAAGAAATGAGCGTTATGAGTTGAACCTATCCGAGTTCCTATGACGTCTCGAATAGTGTTTTAACGCGTAAGGATTGAATCTTTGTATGAAATTACCTCAATAGAGGTACTTATTATGTCACTAGACCTTTTTAATGTATAAAGGTTCAAGCTTTGAAAGAAAATGAGAGTTTTGAGTTAAACATATTCGAGTTCCCTGCAACGTCTCGAAGAGTGTTTTAAAGAGTAAATATTGAATCTTTGAATGAAATTACCTCAATCAAGGTACCTATTATGTCACTAGACCTTTTTAATGTATAAAGATTGAATATTTGTAAAGAACTACGAGTTTTGAGTTAAAGTTATTTGAGTTCCCTTTGACGTCACGAAGCGTGTTTTAATGTATAAAGATTGAATCTTTGAACGAAATTATCTCAATCAATGTACCTATTATGTCAGTAGACCTTTTTAATGTATAAAGATGGAATCTTTGAAAAAAATGAGAGTATTGAGTTTAACTTATTCGAGTTACCTATGAAGTCGCGAAGATTGTTTTAATGACCAAAGATTGAATCTTCGAATGAAAATTCCTCAATACAGGAACCTATTATGTTACTAGATCTTTTTGATGTATAAAGAATGAATCTTTGAAAGAAAATTAGAGTTTTGAGTTAAACTTATTCGAGTTCCTTTTGACATCCCGAAGAGTGTTTTAATGAATAAAGATTGAATCTTTGAATGAAATTACCTCAATCGAGGTACCTATTAAGTCACTAGAAATTTTTATTGTATAAAGATTGAATCTTTGAAAAGAAATGAGAGTTTTGAGTTAAAGTTATTCGAGTTCCCTTTGACGTCACGAAGAGTGTTTTAATGAGTAAAGATTGAATCTTTGAATGGAATTACCTCAATCAAGGTACCTATTCTACCACTAGAACTTTGTAATGTATAAAGATTGAATCTTTGAAAGAAAATGAGTGTTTTGAGTTTAACTTATTCGAGTTACCTATGAAATCGCGAAGAGTGTTTTAATGACTGAAGATGGAATCTTTGAATGAAAAATACCACAATAAAGGTACCAATTCTGTTACTAGACCTTCCCAATGTATAAAGATTGAATCTTTGAAAGAAAATGACATTTTTGAGTTAAACTTATTCGAGTTCCCTGTAACGTCCCGAAGAGTGTCTTAATGAGTAAAGATTGAATCATTGAATGAAATTATCTCAATCAAGGTAGCTATTACATCACTAGACCTTTTTTATTTATAAAGATTGACGTTTTGAAAAGAAATGAGTGTTACGAGTTAAAGTTATTCAAGTTCCCTTTGACGTCACGAAGTGTGTTTTAATGAGTAAAGATTGAATCTTTGAATGAAATTACCTCAATCAAGGTACCTATTCTGTCACTAAACCTTTTTAATGTATAAAGATTGAATCTTTGAAAGAACATGAGAGTTTTGAGTTCAACTTATTCGAGTTACCTATGAAGTTGCGAAGAGTGTTTTAATGACTAAAGATTGAATCTTTGAATGAAACTACCTCAATAAAGGTACTTATTTTGTTAGTAGACCTTTTTAATGTATAAAGACTGTATCTTTGAAAGAAAATGAGAGTTTTGGGTTAAACTTATTAACGTTCCCTGTAACGTCCCAAAGAGTGTTTTAATGAGGAAATATTGAATCTTTGAATGTAATTACCTCAATCAAGGTAGCTATTATGTCACTAGACCTTTTTAATGTACAAAGATTGAATCTTGGAAAGAAAGTGAGAGTTTTGAGTTTAACTTATTCGAGTTACCTATGAAGTCGCGAAGAGTGTTTTAATGAATAAAGATTGAATCTTTGAATGAAAGCACCTCAATAAAGGTACCTATTATGTTACTAGACCTTTTTAATGTCTAAAGATTGAATCTTTGGAATAAAATGATAGTTCTGAGTTCAACTTATTCGATTTTCCTATGAAGTCGTGAAAAGTGTTTTAATGACTAAATAATGAATCTTTGAATGAAAATACCGTAGTAAAGGTACCTATTATGTTACAAGACCTTTTTAATGTATAAAGATTGAATCTTGGAAAGAAAATGACTGTTTTAAGTTAAACTTATTCGAGTTCCCTATGACATCCCGAAAAGTATTTCAACGAGTAAAGATTGAATCTTTGATTGAAATTACTTGAATCAAGGGACTTATTTTGTCCCTGGACCTTTTATATATAAAGATTGAATCTTTAAAAAGAAATGAGCGTTATGAGTTGAACCTATCCGAGTTCCCTATGACGTCCCGAATAGTGTTTTAACACGTAAGGATTGAATCTTTGTATGAAACTACCTCAATAGAGGTACTTATTATGTCACTAGACCTTTTTAATGTATAAAGGTTCAAGCTTTGAAAGAAAATGAGAGTTTTGAGTTAAACATATTCGAGTTCCCTGCGACGTCTCGAAGAGTGTTTTAAAGAGTAAATATTGAATCTTTGAATGAAATTACCTCAATCAAGGTACCTATTATGTCACTAGACCTTTTTAATGTATAAAGATTGAATATTTGTAAAGAACTACGAGTTTTGAGTTAAAGTTATTTGAGTTCCCTTTGACGTCACGAAGCGTGTTTTATTGAGTAAAGATTGAATCTTTGAACGAAATTATCTCAATCAACGTACCTAGTCAGTAGACCTTTTTAATGTATAAAGATGGAATCTTTGAAAAAAATGAGAGTATTGAGTTTAACTTATTTGAGTTACCTATGAAGCCGCGAAGAGTGTTTTAATGACCAAAAATTGAATCTTCGAATGAAAATTCCTCAATACAGGAACCTATTATGTTACTAGATCTTTTTGATGTATAAAGATTGAATCTTTGAAAGAAAATTAGAGTTTTGAGTTAAACTTATTCGAGTTCCTTTTGACATCCCGAAGAGTGTTTTAATGAATAAAGATTGAATCTTTGAATGAAATTCCCTCAATCGAGGTGCCTATTAAGTCACTAGAAATTTTTATTGTATAAAGATTGAATCTTTGAAAAGAAATGAGAGTTTTGGGTTAAAGTTATTCGAGTTCCCTTCGACGTCACGAAGAGTGTTTTAAAGAGTAAAGATTGAATCTTTGAATGAAATTACCTCAATCAAGGTACCTATTCTACCACTAGACCTTTGTAATGTATAAAGATTGAATCTTTGAAAGAAAATGAGTGTTTTGAGTTTAACTTATTCGAGTTACCTATGAAATCGCGAAGAGTGTTTTAATGACTGAAGATGGAATCTTTGAATGAAAAATACCACAATAAAGGTACCAATTCTGTTACTAGACCTTCCCAATGTATAAAGATTGAATCTTTGAAAGAAAATGAGATTTTTGAGTTAAACTTATTCGAGTTCCCTGTAACGTCCCGAAGAGTGTCTTAATGAGTAAAGATTGAATCATTGAATGAAATTACCTCAATCAAGGTAGCTATTACATCACTAGACCTTTTTAATTTATAAAGATTGACGTTTTGAAAAGAAATGAGTGTTCCGAGTTAAAGTTATTCAAGTTCCCTTTGACGTCACGAAGAGTGTTTTAATGAGTAAAGATTGAATCTTTGAATTAAATTACCTCAATCAAGGTACTTATTCTGTCACTAAACCTTTTTAATCAATACAGATTGAATCTTTGAAAGAACATGAGAGTTTTGAGTTCAACTTATTCGAGTTACCTATGAAGTTGCGAAGAGTGTTTTAATGACTAAAGATTGAATCTTTGAATGAAACTACCTCAATAAAGGTACTTATTTTGTTAGTCGACCTTTTTAATGTATAAAGACTGTATCTTTGAAAGAAAATGAGAGTTTTGAGTTAAACTTATTCACGTTCCCTGTAACGTCCCAAAGGGTGTTTTAATGAGTAAATATTGAATCTTTGAATGTAATTACCTCAATCAAGGTAGCTATTATGTCACTAGACCTTTTTAATGTACAAAGATTGAATCTTGGAAAGAAAGTGAGAGTTTTGAGTTTAACTTATTCGAGTTACCTATGAAGTCGCGAAGAGTGTTTTAATGAATAAAGATTGAATCTTTGAATGAAAACACCTCAATAAAGGTACTTATTATGTTACTAGACCTTTTTAATGTCTAAAGATTGAATCTTTGGAATAAAATGGTAGTTCTGAGTTCAACTTAATCGATTTACCTATGAAGTCGTGAACAGTGTTTTAATGACTAAATAATGAATCTTTGAATGAAAATACCGTAGTAAAGGTACCTATTATGTTACAAGACCTTTTTAATGTATAAAGATTGAATCTTGGAAAGAAAATGACTGTTTTGAGTTAAACTTATTCGAGTTCCCAATGACATCCCGAAGAGTATTTTAACGAGTAAAGATTGAATCTTTGATTGAAATTACTTGAATCAAGGGACTTATTTTGTCCCTGGACCTTTTATATATAAAGATTGAATCTTTAAAAAGAAATGAGCGTTATGAGTTGAACCTATCCGAGTTCGCTATGACGTCCCGAATAGTGTTTTAACGCGTAAGGATTGAATCTTTGTATGAAATTACCTCAATAGAGGTACTTATTATGTCACTAGACCTTTTTAATGTATAAAGGTTCAAGCTTTGAAAGAAAATGAGAGTTTTGAGTTAAACATATTCGAGTTCCCTGCGACGTCTCGAAGAGTGTTTTAAAGAGTAAATATTGAATCTTTGAATGAAATTACCTCAATCAAGGTACCTATTATGTCACTAGACCTTTTTAATGTATAAAGATTGAATATCTGTAAAGAACTACGAGTTTTGAGTTAAAGTTATTTGAGTTCCCTTTGACGTCACGAAGCGCGTTTTAATGAGTAAAGATTGAATCTTTGAACGAAATTATCTCAATCAATGTACCTATTATGTCTGTAGACCTTTTTAATGTATAAAGATGGAATCTTTGAAAAAAATGAGAGTATTGAGTTTAACTTATTCGAGTTACCTATGAAGTCGCGAAGAGTGTTTTAATGACCAAAGATTGAATCTTCGAATGAAAATTCCTCAATATAGGAACCTATTATGTTACTAGATCTTTTTGATGTATAAAGATTGAATCTTTGAAAGAAAATTAGAGTTTTGAGTTAAACTTATTCGAGTTCCTTTTGACATCCCAAAGAGTGTTTTAATGAATAAAGATTGAATATTTGTAAAGAACTACGAGTTTTGAGTTAAAGTTATTTGAGTTCCCTTTGACGTCACGAAGCGTATTTTAATGAGTAAAGATTGAATCTTTGAACGAAATTATCTCAATCAATGTACCTATTATGTCAGTAGACCTTTTTAATGAATAAAGATGGAATCTTTGAAAAAAAATGAGAGTATTGAGTTTAACTTATTCGAGTTACCCATGATGTCGCGAAGAGTGTTTTAATGACCAAAGATTGAATCTTCGAATGAAAATTCCTCAATACAGGAACCTATTATGTTACTAGATCTTTTTGATGTATAAAGATTGAATCTTTGAAAGAAAATTAGAGTTTTGAGTTAAACTTATTCGAGTTCCTTTTGACATCCCAAAGAGTGTTTTAATGAATAAAGATTGAACCTTTGAATGAAATTTCCTCAATCGAGGTACCTATTAATTCACTAGAAATTTTTATTGTATAAAGATTGAATCTTTGAAAAGAAATGAGAGTTTTGAGTTAAAGTTATTCGAGTTCCCTTTGACGTCACGAAGAGTGTGTTAATGAGTAAAGATTGAATCTTTGAATGAAATTACCTCAATCAAGGTACCTATTCTACCACTAGACCTTTGTAATGTATAAAGATTGAATCTTTGTAAGAAAATGAGTGTTTTGAGTTTAACTTATTCGAGTTACCTATGAAATCGCGAAGAGTGTTTTAATGACTGAAGATGGAATCTTTGAATGAAAAATACCACAATAAAGGTACCAATTCTGTTACTAGACCTTCCCAATGTATAAAGATTGAATCTTTGAAAGAAAATGAGATTTTTGAGTTAAACTTATTCGAGTTCCCTGTAACGTCCCTAAGAGTGTCTTAATGAGTAAAGATTGAATCATTGAATGAAATTACCTTAATCAAGGTAGCTATTACATCACTAGACCTTTTTAATTTATAAAGATTGACGTTTTGAAAAGAAATGAGTGTTCCGAGTTAAAGTTATTCAAGTTCCCTTTGACTTCACGAAGAGTGTTTTAATGAGTAAAGATTGAATCTTTGAATGAAATTACCTCAATCAAGGTACCTATTCTGTCACTAAACCTTTTTAATGTATAAAGATTGAATCTTTGAAAGAACATGAGAGTTTTGACTTCAACTTATTCGAGTTACCTATGAAGTTGCGAAGAGTGTTTTAATGACTAAAGATTGAATCTTTGAATGAAACTACCTCAATAAAGGTACTTATTTTGTTAGTAGACCTTTTTAATGTATAAAGACTGTATCTTTGAAAGAAAATGAGAGTTTTTAGTTAAACTTATTCACGTTCCCTGTAACGTCCGAAAGAGTGTTTTAATGAGTAAATATTGAATCTTTGAATGTAATTACCTCAATCAAGGTAGCTATTATGTCACTAGACCTTTTTAATGTACAAAGATTGAATCTTGGAAAGAAAGTGATAGTTTTGAGTTTAACTTATTCGAGTTACCTATGAAGTCGCGAAGAGTGTTTTAATGAATAAAGATTGAATCTTTGAATGAAAACACCTCAATAAAGGTACCTATTATGTTCCTAGACCTTTTTAATGTCTAAAGATTGAATCTTTGGAATAAAATGATAGTTCTGAGTTCAACTTATTCGATTTACCTATGAAGTCGTGAACAGTGTTTTAATGACTAAATAATGAATCTTTGAATGAAAATACCGTAGTAAAGGTACCTATTATGTTACAAGACCTTTTTAATGTATAAAGATTGAATCTTGGAAAGAAAATGACTCTTTTGAGTTAAACTTATTCGAGTTCCCTATGACATCCCGAAGAGTATTTCAACGAGTAAAGATTGAATCTTTGATTGAAATTACTTGAATGAAGGGACTTATTTTGTCCCTGGACCTTTTATATATAAAGATTGAATCTTTAAAAAGAAATGAGCGTTATGAGTTGAACCTATCCGAGTTCCCTATGACGTCCCGAATAGTGTTTTAACGCGAAAGGATTGAATCTTTGTATGAAATTACCTCAATAGAGGTACTTATTATGTCACTAGACCTTTTTAATGTATAAAGGTTCAAGCTTTGAAAGAAAATGAGAGTTTTGAGTTAAACATATTCGAGTTCCCTGCGACGTCTCGAAGAGTGTTTTAAAGAGTAAATATTGAATCTTTGAATGAAATTACCTCAATCAAGGTACCTATTATGTCACTAGACCTTTTTAATGTATAAAGATTGAATATTTGTAAAGAACTACGAGTTTTGAGTTAAAGTTATTTGAGTTCCCTTTGACGTCACGAAGCGTATTTTAATGAGTAAAGATTGAATCTTTGAACGAAATTATCTCAATCAATGTACCTATTATGTCAGTAGACCTTTTTAATGAATAAAGATGGAATCTTTGAAAAAAAATGAGAGTATTGAGTTTAACTTATTCGAGTTACCCATGATGTCGCGAAGAGTGTTTTAATGACCAAAGATTGAATCTTCGAATGAAAATTCCTCAATACAGGAACCTATTATGTTACTAGATCTTTTTGATGTATAAAGATTGAATCTTTGAAAGAAAATTAGAGTTTTGAGTTAAACTTATTCGAGTTCCTTTTGACATCCCAAAGAGTGTTTTAATGAATAAAGATTGAACCTTTGAATGAAATTTCCTCAATCGAGGTACCTATTAATTCACTAGAAATTTTTATTGTATAAAGATTGAATCTTTGAAAAGAAATGAGAGTTTTGAGTTAAAGTTATTCGAGTTCCCTTTGACGTCACGAAGAGTGTGTTAATGAGTAAAGATTGAATCTTTGAATGAAATTACCTCAATCAAGGTACCTATTCTACCACTAGACCTTTGTAATGTATAAAGATTGAATCTTTGTAAGAAAATGAGTGTTTTGAGTTTAACTTATTCGAGTTACCTATGAAATCGCGAAGAGTGTTTTAATGACTGAAGATGGAATCTTTGAATGAAAAATACCACAATAAAGGTACCAATTCTGTTACTAGACCTTCCCAATGTATAAAGATTGAATCTTTGAAAGAAAATGAGATTTTTGAGTTAAACTTATTCGAGTTCCCTGTAACGTCCCGAAGAGTGTCTTAATGAGTAAAGATTGAATCATTGAATGAAATTACCTTAATCAAGGTAGCTATTACATCACTAGACCTTTTTAATTTATAAAGATTGACGTTTTGAAAAGAAATGAGTGTTCCGAGTTAAAGTTATTCAAGTTCCCTTTGACTTCACGAAGAGTGTTTTAATGAGTAAAGATTGAATCTTTGAATGAAATTACCTCAATCAAGGTACCTATTCTGTCACTAAACCTTTTTAATGTATAAAGATTGAATCTTTGAAAGAACATGAGAGTTTTGACTTCAACTTATTCGAGTTACCTATGAAGTTGCGAAGAGTGTTTTAATGACTAAAGATTGAATCTTTGAATGAAACTACCTCAATAAAGGTACTTATTTTGTTAGTAGACCTTTTTAATGTATAAAGACTGTATCTTTGAAAGAAAATGAGAGATTTGAGTTAAACTTATTCACGTTCCCTGTAACGTCCCAAAGAGTGTTTTAATGAGGAAATATTGAATCTTTGAATGTAATTACCTCAATCAAGGTAGCTATTATGTCACTAGACCTTTTTAATGTACAAAGATTGAATCTTGGAAAGAAAGTGAGAGTTTTGAGTTTAACTTATTCGAGTTACCAATGAAGTCGCGAAGAGTGTTTTAATGAACAAAGATGGAATCTTTGAATGAAAACACCTCAATAAAGGTACCTATTATGTTACTAGACCTTTTTAATGTCTAAAGATTGAATCTTTGGAATAAAATGATAGTTCTGAGTTCAACTTATTCGATTTACCTATGAAGTCGTGAATAGTGTTTTAATGACAAAATATTGAATCTTTGAATGAAAATACCGTAGTAAAGGTACCTATTATGTTACAAGACCTTTTTAATGTATAAAGATTGAATCTTGGAAAGAAAATGACTGTTTTGAGTTAAACTTATTCGAGTTCCCTATGACATCCCGCAGAGTATTTCAACGAGTAAAGATTGAATCTTTGATTGAAATTACTTGAATCAAGGGACTTATTTTGTCCCTGGACCTTTTATATATAAAGATTGAATCTTTAAAAAGAAATGAGCGTTATGAGTTGAACCTATCCGAGTTCCCTATGACGTCCCGAATAGTGTTTTAACGCGTAAGGATTGAATCTTTGTATGAAATTACCTCAATAGAGTTACTTATTATGTCACTAGACCTTTTTAATGTATAAAGGTTCAAGCTTTGAAAGAAAATGAGAGTTTTGAGTTAAACATATTCGAGTTCCCTACGACGTCTCGAAGAGTGTTTTAAAGAGTAAATATTGAATCTTTGAATGAAATTACCTCAATCAAGGTACTTATTATGTCACTGGACCTTTTTATTGTATAAAGATTGAATATTTGTAAGG
Organism: Cornus florida; assembly: GCF_030987335.1. NCBI lineage: Eukaryota > Viridiplantae > Streptophyta > Magnoliopsida > Cornales > Cornaceae > Cornus > Cornus florida. The sequence continues at coordinate 102,250,208 of NW_026775573.1, forward strand.
AACTACGAGTTTTGAGTTAAAGTTATTTGAGTTCCCTTTGACGTCACGAAGCGTGTTTTAATGAGTAAAGATTGAATCTTTGAACGAAATTATCTCAATCAATGTACCTATTATGTCAGTAGACCTTTTTAATGTATAAAGATGGAATCTTTGAAAAAAAATGAGAGTATTGAGTTTAACTTATTCGAGTTACCTATGAAGTCGCGAAGAGTGTTTTAATGACCAAAGATTGAATCTTCGAATGAAAATTCCTCAATACAGGAACCTATTATGTTACTAGATCTTTTTGATGTATAAAGATTGAATCTTTGAAAGAAAATTAGAGTTTTGAGTTAAACTTATTCGAGTTCCTTTTGACATCCCGAAGAGTGTTTTAATGAATAAAGATTGAATCTTTGAATGAAATTACCTCAATCGAGGTACCTATTAAGTCACTAGAAATTTTTATTGTATAAAGATTGAATCTTTGAAAAGAAATGAGAGTTTTGAGTTAAAGTTATTCGAGTTCCGTTTGACGTCACGAAGAGTGTTTTAATGAGTAAAGATTGAATCTTTGAATGAAATTACCTCAATCAAGGTACCTATTCTACCACTAGACCTTTGTAATGTATAAAGATTGAATCTTTGAAAGAAAATGAGTGTTTTGAGTTTAACTTATTCGAGTTACCTATGAAATCGCGAAGAGTGTTTTAATGACTGAAGATGGAATATTTGAATGAAAAATACCACAATAAAGGTACCAATTCTGTTACTAGACCTTCCCAATGTATAAAGATTGAATCTTTGAAAGAAAATGAGATTTTTGAGTTAAACTTATTCGAGTTCCCTGTAACGTCCCGAAGAGTGTCTTAATGAGTAAAGATTGAATCATTGAATGAAATTACCTCAATCAAGGTAGCTATTACATCACTAGACCTTTTTAATTTATAAAGATTGACGTTTTGGAAAGAAATGAGTGTTCCGAGTTAAAGTTATTCATGTTCCCTTTGACGTCACGAAGAGTGTTTTAATGAGTAAAGATTGAATCTTTGAATGAAATTACCTCAATCAAGGTACCTATTCTGTCACTAAACCTTTTTAATGTATAAAGATTGAATCTTTGAAAGAACATGAGAGTTTTGAGTTCAACTTATTCGAGTTACCTATGAAGTTGCGAAGAGTGTTTTAATGACTAAAGATCGAATCTTTGAATGAAACTACCTCAATAAAGGTACTTATTTTGTTAGTAGACCTTTTTAATGTATAAAGACTGTATATTTGAAAGAAAATGAGAGTTTTGAGTTAAACTTATTCACGTTCCCTGTAACGTCCCAAAGAGTGTTTTAATGAGTAAATATTGAATCTTTGAATGTAATTACCTCGATCAAGGTTGCTATTATGTCACTAGACCTTTTTAATGTACAAAGATTGAATCTTGGAAAGAAAGTGAGAGTTTTGAGTTTAACTTATTCGAGTTACCTATGAAGTCGCGAAGAGTGTTTTAATGAATAAAGATTGAATCTTTGAATGAAAACACCTCAATAAAGGTACCTATTATGTTACTAGACCTTTTTAATGTCTAAAGATTGAATCTTTGGAATAAAATGATAGTTCTGAGTTCAACTTATTCGATTTACCTATGAAGTCGTGAATAGTGTTTTAATGACAAAATATTGAATCTTTGAATGAAAATACCGTAGTAAAGGTACCTATTATGTTACAAGACCTTTTTAATGTATAAAGATTGAATCTTGGAAAGAAAATGACTGTTTTGAGTTAAACTTATTCGAGTTCCCTATGACATCCCGCAGAGTATTTCAACGAGTAAAGATTGAATCTTTGATTGAAATTACTTGAATCAAGGGACTTATTTTGTCCCTGGACCTTTTATATATAAAGATTGAATCTTTAAAAAGAAATGAGCGTTATGAGTTGAACCTATCCGAGTTCCCTATGACGTCCCGAATAGTGTTTTAACGCGTAAGGATTGAATCTTTGTATGAAATTACCTCAATAGAGTTACTTATTATGTCACTAGACCTTTTTAATGTATAAAGGTTCAAGCTTTGAAAGAAAATGAGAGTTTTGAGTTAAACATATTCGAGTTCCCTGCGACGTCTCGAAGAATGTTTTAAAGAGTAAATATTGAATCTTTGAATGAAATTACGTCAATCAAGGTACCTATTATGTCACTAGACCTTTTTAATGTATAAAGATTGAATATTTGTAAAGAACTACGAGTTTTGAGTTAAAGCTATTTGAGTTCCCTTTGACGTCACGAAGCGTGTTTTAATGAGTAAAGATTGAATCTTTGAACGAAATTATCTCAATCAATGTACCTATTATGTCAGTAGACCTTTTTAATGAATAAAGATGGAATCTTTGAAAAAAAATGAGAGTATTGAGTTTAACTTATTCGAGTTACCCATGAAGTCGCGAAGAGTGTTTTAATGACCAAAGATTGAATCTTCGAATGAAAATTCCTCAATACAGGAACATATTATGTTACTAGATCTTTTTGATGTATAAAGATTGAATCTTTGAAAGAAAATTAGAGTTTTGAGTTAAACTTATTCGAGTTCCTTTTGACATCCCGAAGAGTGTTTTAATGAATAAAGATTGAATCTTTGAATGAAATTCCCTCAATCGAGGTACCTATTAAGTCACTAGAAATTTTTATTGTATAAAGATTGAATCTTTGAAAAGAAATGAGAGTTTTGAGTTAAAGTTATTCGAGTTCCCTTTGACGTCACGAAGAGTGTGTTAATGAGTAAAGATTGAATCTTTGAATGAAATTACCTCAATCAAGGTACCTATTCTACCACTAGACCTTTGTAATGTATAAAGATTGAATCTTTGTAAGAAAATGAGTGTTTTGAGTTTAACTTATTCGAGTTACCTATGAAATCACGAAGAGTGTTTTAATGACTGAAGATGGAATCTTTGAATGAAAAATACCACAATAAAGGTACCAATTCCGTTACTAGACCTTCCCAATGTATAAAGATTGAATCTTTGAAAGAAAATGAGATTTTTGAGTTAAACTTATTCGAGTTCCCTGTAACGTCCCGAAGAGTGTCTTAATGAGTAAAGATTGAATCATTGAATGAAATTACCTCAATCAAGGTAGCTATTACATCACTAGACCTTTTTAATTTATAAAGATTGACGTTTTGGAAAGAAATGAGTGTTCCGAGTTAAAGTTATTCATGTTCCCTTTGACGTCACGAAGAGTGTTTTAATGAGTAAAGATTGAATCTTTGAATGAAATTACCTCAATCAAGGTACCTATTCTGTCACTAAACCTTTTTAATGTTTAAAGATTGAATCTTTGAAAGAACATGAGAGTTTTGACTTCAACTTATTCGAGTTACCTATGAAGTTGCGAAGAGTGTTTTAATGACTAAAGATTGAATCTTTGAATGAAACTACCTCAATAAAGGTACTTATTTTGTTAGTCGACCTTTTTAATGTATAAAGACTGTATCTTTGAAAGAAAATGAGAGTTTTGAGTTAAACTTATTCACGTTCCCTGTAACGTCCCAAAGAGTGTTTTAATGAGGAAATATTGAATCTTTGAATGTAATTACCTCAATCAAGGTAGCTATTATGTCACTAGACCTTTTTAATGTACAAAGATTGAATCTTGGAAAGAAAGTGAGAGTTTTGAGTTTAACTTATTCGAGTTACCTATAAAGTCGCGAAGAGTGTTTTAATGAACAAAGATGGAATCTTTGAATGAAAACACCTCAATAAAGGTACCTATTATGTTACTAGACCTTTTTAATGTCTAAAGATTGAATCTTTGGAATAAAATGATAGTTCTGAGTTCAACTTATTCGATTTACCTATGAAGTCGTGAACAGTGTTTTAATGACTAAATATTGAATCTTTGAATGAAAATACCGTAGTAAAGGTACCTATTATGTTACAAGACCTTTTTAATGTATAAAGATTGAATCTTGGAAAGAAAATGACTGTTTTGAGTTAAACTTATTCGAGTTCCCTATGACATCCCGCAGAGTATTTCAACGAGTAAAGATTGAATTTTTGATTGAAATTACTTGAATCAAGGGACTTATTTTGTCCCTGGACCTTTTATATATAAAGATTGAATCTTTAAAAAGAAATGAGCGTTATGAGTTGAACCTATCCGAGTTCCCTATGACGTCCCGAATAGTGTTTTAACGCGTAAGGACTGAATATTTGTATGAAATTACCTCAATAGAGTTACTTATTATGTCACTAGACCTTTTTAATGTATAAAGGTTCAAGCTTTGAAAGAAAATGAGAGTTTTGAGTTAAACATATTCGAGTTCCCTGCGACGTCTCGAAGAGTGTTTTAAAGAGTAAATATTGAATCTTTGAATGAAATAACCTCAATCAAGGTACCTATTATGTCACTAGACCTTTTTAATGTATAAAGATTGAATATTTGTAAAGAACTACGAGTTTTGAGTTAAAGTTATTTGAGTTCCCTTTGACGTCACGAAGCGTGTTTTAATGAGTAAAGATTGAATCTTTGAACGAAATTATCTCAATCAATGTACCTATTATGTCAGTAGACCTTTTTAATGTATAAAGATGGAATCTTTGAAAAAAAATGAGTGTATTGAGTTTAACTTATTCGAGTTACCTATGAAGTCGCGAAGAGTGTTTTAATGACCAAAGATTGAATCTTCGAATGAAAATTCCTCAATACAGGAACCTATTATGTTACTAGATCTTTTTGATGTATAAAGATTGAATCTTTGAAAGAAAATTAGAGTTTTGAGGTAAACTTATTCGAGTTCCTTTTGACATCCCGAAGAGTGTTTTAATGAATAAAGATTGAATCTTTGAATGAAATTACCTCAATCGAGGTACCTATTAAGTCACTAGATATTTTTATTGTATAAAGATTGAATCTTTGAAAAGAAATGAGAGTTTTGAGTTAAAGTTATTCGAGTTTCCTTTGACGTCACGAAGAGTGTTTTAATCAGTAAAGATTGAATCTTTGAATGTAATTACCTCAATCAAGGTAGCTATTACGTCACTAGAACTTTTTAGTGTACAAAGATTGAATCTTGGAAAGAAAGTGAGAGTTTTGAGTTTAACTTATTCGAGTTACCTATGCAGTCGCGAAGAGTGTTTTAATGAATAAAGATTGAATCTTTGAATGAAAACACCTCAATAAAGGTACCTATTATGTTACTAGACCTTTTTAATGTCTAAAGATTGAATCTTTGGAATAAAATGATAGTTCTGAGTTCAACTTATTCGATTTACCTATGAAGTCGTGAACAGTGTTTTAATGACTGAATAATGAATCTTTGAATGAAAATACCGTAGTAATGGTACCTATTATGTTACAAGACCTTTTTAATGTATAAAGATTGAATCTTGGAAAGAAAATGACTGTTTTGAGTTAAACTTATTCGAGTTCCCTATGACATCCCGAAGAGTATTTCAACGAGTAAAGATTGAATCTTTGATTGAAATTACTTGAATCAAGGGACTTATTTTGTCCCTGGACCTTTTATATATAAAGATTGAATGTTTAAAAAGAAATGAGCGTTATGAGTTGAACCTATCTGAATTCCCTATGACGTCCCGAATAGTGTTTTAACGCATAAGGATTGAATCTTTGTATGAAATTACCTCAATAGAGGTACTTATTATGTCACTAGACCTTTTTAATGTATAAAGGTTCAAGCTTTGAAAGAAAATGAGAGTTTTCAGTTAAACATATTCGAGTTCCCTGCGACGTCTCGAAGAGTGTTTTAAAGAGTAAATATTGAATCCTTGAATGAAATTACCTCAATCAAGGTACCTATTATGTCACTAGACCTTTTTAATGTATAAAGATTGAATATTTGTAAAGAACTACGAGTTTTGAGTTAAAGTTATTTGAGTTCCCTTTGACGTCACGAAGCGTGTTTTAATGAGTAAAGATTGAATCTTTGAACGAAATTATCTCAATCAATGTACCTATTATGTCAGTAGACCTTTTTAATGTATAAAGATGGAATCTTTGAAAAAAAATGAGAGTATTGAGTTTAACTTATTCGAGTTACCTATGAAGTCGCGAAGAGTGTTTTAATGGCCAAAGATTGAATCTTCGAATGAAAATTCCTCAATACAGGAACCTATTATGTTACTAGATCTTTTTGATGTATAAAGATTGAATCTTTGAAAGAAAATTAGAGTTTTGAGTTAAACTTATTCGAGTTTCTTTTGACATCCCGAAGAGTGTTTTAATGAATAAAGATTGAATCTTTGAATGAAATTACCTCAATCGAGGTACCTATTAAGTCATTAGAAGTTTTGATTGTATTAAGATTGAATCTTTGAAAAGAAATGAGAGTTTTGAGTTAAAGTTATTCGAGTTCCCTTTGACGTCACGAAGAGTGTTTTAATGAGTAAAGATTGAATATTTGAATGAAATTACCTCAATCAATGTACCTATTCTACCACTAGACCTTTGTAATGTATAAAGATTGAATCTTTGAAAGAAAATGAGTGTTTTGAGTTTAACTTATTCGAGTTACCTATGAAATCGCGAAGAGTGTTTTAATGACTGAAGATGGAATCTTTGAATGAAAAATACCACAATAAAGGTACCAATTCTTACTAGACCTTCCCAATGTATAAAGATTGAATCTTTGAAAGAAAATGAGATTTTTGAGTTAAACTTATTCGAGTTCCCTGTAACGTCCTGAAGAATGTCTTAATGAGTAAAGATTGAATCATTGAATGAAATTACCTCAATCAAGGTAGCTATTACATCACTAGACCTTTTTAATTTATAAAGATTGACGTTTTGAAAAGAAATGAGTGTTCCGAGTTAAAGTTATTCAAGTTCCCTTTGACGTCACGAAGAGTGTTTTAATGAGTAAAGATTGAATCTTTGAATGAAATTACCTCAATCAAGGTACCTATTCTGTTACTAAACCTTTTTAATGTATAAAGATTGAATCTTTGAAAGAACATGAGAGTTTTGAGTTCAACTTATTTGAGTTACCTATGAAGTTGCGAAGTGTATTTTAATGACTAAAGATTGAATCTTTGAATGAAACTACTTCAATAAAGGTACTTATTTTGTTAGTAGACCTTTTTAATGTATAAAGACTGTATCTTTGAAAGAAAATGAGAGTTTTGAGTTAAACTTATTCACGTTCCCTGTAACGTCCCAAAGGGTGTTTTAATGAGTAAATATTGAATCTTTGAATGTAATTACCTCAATCAAGGTAGCTATTACGTCACTAGAACTTTTTAGTGTACAAAGATTGAATCTTGGAAAGAAAGTGAGAGTTTTGAGTTTAACTTATTCGAGTTACCTATGCAGTCGCGAAGAGTGTTTTAATGAATAAAGATTGAATCTTTGAATGAAAACACCTCAATAAAGGTACCTATTATGTTACTAGACCTTTTTAATGTCTAAAGATTGAATCTTTGGAATAAAATGATAGTTCTGAGTTCAACTTATTCGATTTACCTATGAAGTCGTGAACAGTGTTTTAATGACTGAATAATGAATCTTTGAATGAAAATACCGTAGTAATGGTACCTATTATGTTACAAGACCTTTTTAATGTATAAAGATTGAATCTTGGAAAGAAAATGACTGTTTTGAGTTAAACTTATTCGAGTTCCCTATGACATCCCGAAGAGTATTTCAACGAGTAAAGATTGAATCTTTGATTGAAATTACTTGAATCAAGGGACTTATTTTGTCCCTGGACCTTTTATATATAAAGATTGAATCTTTAAAAAGAAATGAGCGTTATGAGTTGAACCTATCCGAGTTCCCTATGACGTCCCGAATAGTGTTTTAACGTTTAAGGATTGAATCTTTGTATGAAATTACCTCAATAGAGGTACTTATTATGTCACTAGACCATTTTAATGTATAAAGGTTCAAGCTTTGAAAGAAAATGAGAGTTTTGAGTTAAACATATTCGAGTTCCCTGCGACGTCTCGAAGAGTGTTTTAAAGAGTAAATATTGAATCTTTGAATGAAATTACCTCAATCAAGGTACCTATTATGTCACTAGACCTTTTTAATGTATAAAGATTGAATATTTGTAATGAAATTATCTCAATCAATGTACCTATTATGTCAGTAGACCTTTTTAATGTATAAAGATGGAATCTTTGAAAAAAAATGAGAGTATTGAGTTTAACTTATTCGAGTTACCTATGAAGTCGCGAAGAGTGTTTTAATGACCAACGATTGAATCTTCGAATGAAAATTCCTCAATACAGGAACCTATTATGTTACTAGATCTTTTTGATGTATAAAGATTGAATCCTTGAAAGAAAATTAGAGTTTTGAGTTAAACTTATTCGAGTTCCTTTTGACATCCCGAAGAGTGTTTTAATGAATAAAGATTGAATCTTTGAATGAAAATACCTCAATCGAGGTACCTATTAAGTCACTTGAAATTTTTATTATATAAAGATTGAATCTTTGAAAAGAAATGAGAGTTTTGAGTTAAAGTTATTCGAGTTCCCTTTGACGTCACGAAGAGTGTTTTAATGAGTAAAGATTGAATCTTTGAATGAAATTACCTCAATCAAGGTACCTGTTCTACCACTAGACCTTTGTAATGTATAAAGATTGAATCTTTGAAAGAAAATGAGTGTTTTGAGTTTAACTTATTCGAGTTACCTTTGAAATCGCGAAGAGTGTTTTAATGACTGAAGATGGAAACTTTGAATGAAAAATACCACAATAAAGGTACCAATTCTGTTACTAGACCTTCCCAATGTATAAAGATTGAATCTTTGAAAGAAAATGAGATTTTTGAGTTAAACTTATTCGAGTTCCCTGTAACGTCCCGAAGAGTGTCTTAATGAGTAAAGATTGAATCATTGAATGAAATTACCTCAATCAAGGTAGCTATTACATCACTAGACCTTTTTAATTTATAAAGATTGACGTTTTGAAAAGAAATGAGTGTTCCGAGTTAAAGTTATTCAAGTTCCCTTTGACGTCACGAAGAGTGTTTTAATGAGTAAAGATTGAATCTTTGAATGAAATTACCTCAATCAAGGTACCTATTCTGTCACTAAACCTTTTTAATGTATAAAGATTGAATCTTTGAAAGAACATGAGAGTTTTGAGTTCAACTTATTCGAGTTACATATGAAGTTGCGAAGTGTGTTTTAATGACTAAAGATTGAATCTTTGAATGAAACTACCCCAATAAAGGTACTTATTTTGTTAGTAGACCTTTTTAATGTATAAAGACTCTATCGTTGAAAGAAAATGAGAGTTTTGAGTTAAACTTATTCACGTTCCCTGTAACGTCCCAAAGAGTGTTTTAATGAGTAAATATTGAATCTTTGAATGTAATTACCTCAATCAAGGTTGCTATTATGTCACTAGACCTTTTTAATGTACAAAGATTGAATCTTGGAAAGAAAGTGAGAGTTTTGAGTTTAACTTATTTGAGTTACCTATGAAGTCGCGAAGAGTGTTTTAATGAATAAAGATTGAATCTTTGAATGAAAACACCTTAATAAAGGTACCTATTATGTTACTAGACCTTTTTAATGTCTAAAGATTGAATCTTTAGAATAAAATGATAGTTCTGAGTTCAACTTATTCGATTTACCTATGAAGTCGTGAACAGTGTTTTAATGACTGAATAAATCTTTGAATGAAAATACCGTAGTAAAGGTGCCTATTATGTTACAAGATCTTTTTAATGTATAAAGATTGAATCTTGGAAAGAAAATGACTGTTTTGAGTTAAACTTATTCGAGTTCCCTATGACATCCCGAAGAGTATTTCAACGAGTAAAGATTGAATCTTTGATTGAAATTACTTGAATCAAGGGACTTATTTTGTCCCTGGACCTTTTATATATAAAGATTGAATCTTTAAAAAGAAATGAGCGTTATGAGTTGAACCTATCCGAGTTCCCTATGACGTCCCGAATAGTGTTTTAACGTTTAAGGATTGAATCTTTGTATGAAATTACCTCAATAGAGGTACTTATTATGTCACTAGACCATTTTAATGTATAAAGGTTCAAGCTTTGAAAGAAAATGAGAGTTTTGAGTTAAACATATTCGAGTTCCCTGCGACGTCTCGAAGAGTGTTTTAAAGAGTAAATATTGAATCTTTGAATGAAATTACCTCAATCAAGGTACCTATTATGTCACTAGACCTTTTTAATGTATAAAGATTGAATATTTGTAAAGAACTACGAGTTTTGAGTTAAAGTTATTTGAGTTCCCTTTGACGTCACGAAGCGTGTTTTAATGAGTAAAGATTGAATCTTTGAACGAAATTATCTCAATCAATGTACCTATTATGTCAGTAGACCTTTTTAATGTATAAAGATGGAATCTTTGAAAAATATGAGAGTATTGAGTTTAACTTATTCGAGTTACCTATGAAGTCGCAAAGAGTGTTTTAATGACCAAAGATTGAATCTTCGAATGAAAATTCCTCAATACAGGAACCTATTATGTTACTAGATCTTTTTGATGTATAAAGATTGAATCTTTGAAAGAAAATTAGAGTTTTGAGTTAAACTTATTCGAGTTGCTTTTGACATCCCGAAGAGTGTTTTAATGAATAAAGATTGAATCTTTGAATGAAATTACCTCAATCGAGGTACCTATTAAGTCACTAGAAATTTTAATTGTATAAAGATTGAATCTTTGAAAAGAAATGAGAGTTTTGAGTTAAAGTTATTCGAGTTCCCTTTGACGTCACGAAGAGTGTTTTAATAAGTAAAGATTGAATCTTTGAATGTAATTACCTCAATCAAGGTAGCTATTATGTCACTAGACCTTTTTAATATACAAAGATTGAATCCTGGAAAGAAAGTGAGAGTTTTAAGTTTAACTTATTCGAGTTACCTATGAAGTCGCGAAGAGTGTTTTAATGATTAAAGATTGAATCTTTGAATGAAAACACCTCAATAAAGGTACCTATTATGTTACTAGACCTTTTTAATGTCTAAAGATTGAATCTTTGGAATAAAATGATAGTTCTGAGTTCAACTTATTCGATTTACCTATGAAGTCGTGAACAGTGTTTTAATGACTAAATAATGAATCTTTGAATGAAAATACCGTAGTAAAGGTACCTATTATGTTACAAGACCTTTTTAATGTATAAAGATTGAATCTTGGAAAGAAAATGACTGTTTTGAGTTAAACTTATTCGAGTTCCCTATGACATCCCGAAGAGTATTTGAACGAGTAAAGATTGAATCTTTGATTGAAATTACTTGAATCAAGGGACTTATTTTGTCCCTGGACCTTTTATATATAAAGATTGAATCTTTAAAAAGAAATGAGCGTTATGAGTTGAACGTATCTGAGTTCCCTATGACGTCCCGAATAGTGTTTTAACGCGTAAGGATTGAATCTTTGTATGAAATTACCTCAATAGAGGTACTTATTATGTCACTAGACCTTTTTAATGTATAAAGGTTCAAGCCTTTAAAGAAAATGAGAGTTTTGAGTTAAACATATTCGAGTTCCCTGCGACGTCTCGAAGAGTGTTTTAAAGAGTAAATATTGAATCTTTGAATGAAATTACCTCAATCAAGGTACCTATTATGTCACTAGACCTTTTTAATGTATAAAGATTGAATATTTGTAAAGAACTACGAGTTTTGAGTTAAAGTTATTTGAGTTCCCTTTGACGTCACGAAGCGTGTTTTAATGAGTAAAGATTGAATCTTTGAACGAAATTATCTCAATCAATGTACCTATTATGTCAGTAGACCTTTTTAATGTATAAAGATGGAATCCATGAAAAAAAATGAGAGTATTGAGTTTAACTTATTCGAGTTACCTATTTTGTCGCGAAGAGTGTTTTAATGACCAAAGATTGAATCTTCGAATGAAAATTCCTCAATACAGGAACCTATTATGTTACTAGATATTTTTGATGTATAAAGATTGAATCTTTGAAAGAAAATTAGAGTTTTGAGTTAAACTTATTCGAGTTCCTTTTGACATCCCGAAGAGTGTTTTAATGAATAAAGATTGAATCTTTGAATGAAATTACCTCAATCGAGGTACCTATTAAGTCACTAGAAATTTTTGTTGTATAAAGATTGAATCTGTGAAAAAAATGAGAGTTTTGAGTTAAAGTTATTCGAGTTCCCTTTGACGTCACGAAGAGTGTTTTAATGAGTAAAGATTGAATCTTTGAATGAAATTACCTCAATCAAGGTACCTATTCTACCACTAGACCTTTGTAATGTATAAAGATTGAATCTTTGAAAGAAAATGAGTGTTTTGAGTTTAACTTATTCGAGTTACCTATGAAATCGCGAAGAGTGTTTTAATGACAGAAGATGGAATGTTTGAATGAAAAATACCACAATAAAGGTACCAATTCTTACTAGACCTTCCCAATGTATAAAGATTGAATCTTTGAAAGAAAATGAGATTTTTGAGTTAAACTTATTCGAGTTCCCTGTAACGTCCCGAAGAGTGTCTTAATGAGTAAAGGTTGAATCATTGAATGAAATTACCTCAATCAAGGTAGCTATTACATCACTAGACCTTTTTAATTTATAAAGATTGACGTTTTGAAAAGAAATGAGTGTTCCGAGTTAAAGTTATTCAAGTTCCCTTTGACGTCACGAAGAGTGTTTTAATGAGTAAAGATTGAATCTTTGAATGAAATTACCTCAATCAAGGTACCTATTCTGTCACTAAACCTTTTTAATGTATAAAGATTGAATCTTTGAAAGAACATGAGAGTTTTCAGTTCAACTTATTCGAGTTACCTATGAAGTTCCGAAGAGTGTTTTAATGACTAAAGATTGAATCTTTGAATGAAACTACCTCAATAAAGGTACTTATTTTGTTAGTAGACCTTTTTAATGTATAAAGACTGTATCATTGAAAGAAAATGAGAGTTTTGAGTTAAACTTATTCACGTTCCCTGTAACGTCCCAAAGAGTGTTTTAATGAGTAAATATTGAATCTTTGAATGTAATTACCTCAATCAAGGTAGCTATTATGTTACTAGACCTTTTTAATGTACAAAGATTGAATCTTGGAAAGAAAGTGAGAGTTTTGAGTTTAACTTGTTCGAGTGACATATGAAGTCGCGAAGAGTGTTTTAATGAATAAAGATTGAATCTTTGAATGAAAACACCTCAATAAAGGTACCTATTATGTTACTAGACCTTTTCAATGTCTAAAGATTGAATCTTTGGAATAAAATGATAGTTCTGAGTTCAACTTATTCGATTTACCTATGAAGTCATGAACAGTGTTTTAATGACTAAATAATGAATCTTTGAATGAAAATACCGTAGTAAAGGTACCTATTATGTTACAAGACCTTTTTAATGTATAAAGATTGAATCTTGGAAAGAAAATGACTGTTTTGAGTTAAACTTATTCGAGTTCCCTATGACATCCCGAAGAGTATTTCAACGAGTAAAGATTGAATCTTTGATTGAAATTACTTGAATCAAGGGACTTATTTTGTCCCTGGACCTTTTATATATAAAGATTGAATCCTTAAAAAGAAATGAGCGTTATGAGTTGAACCTATCCGAGTTCCCTATGACGTCCCGAATAGTGTTTTAACGCGTAAGGATTGAATCTTTGTATGAAATTACCTTAATAGAGGTACTTATTATGTCACTAGACCTTTTTAATGTATAAAGGTTCAAGCTTTGAAAGAAAATGAGAGTTTTGAGTTAAACATATTCGAGTTCCCTGCGACGTCTCGAAGAGTGTTTTAAAGAGTAAATATTGAATCTTTGAATGAAATTACCTCAATCAAGGTACCTATTATGTCACTAGACCTTTTTAATATATAAAGATTGAATATTTGTAAAGAACTACGAGTTTTGAGTTAAAGTTATTTGAGTTCCCTTTGACGTCACGAAGCGTGTTTTAATGAGTAAAGATTGAATCTTTGAACGAAATTATCTCAATCAATGTACCTATTATGTCAGTAGACCTTTTTAATGTATAAAGATGGAATCTTTGAAAAAAATGAGAGTATTGAGTTTAACTTATTCGAGTTACCTATGAAGTCGCGAAGAATGTTTTAATGACCAAAGATTGAATCTTCGAATGAAAATTCCTCAATACAGGAACCTATTATGTTATTAGATCTTTTTGATGTATAAAGATTGAATCCTTGAAAGAAAATTAGAGTTTTGAGTTAAACTTATTCGAGTTCCTTTTGACATCCCGAAGAGTGTTTTAATGAATAAAGATTGAATCTTTGAATGAAATTACCTCAATCGAGGTACCTATTAAGTCACTAGAAATTTTTATTGTATAAAGATTGAATCTTTGAAAAGAAATGAGAGTTTTGAGTTAAAGTTATTCAAGTTCCCTTTGACGTCACGAAGAGTGTTTTAATCAGTAAAGATTGAATCTTTGAATGAAATTACCTCAATCAAGGTACCTATTCTACCACTAGACCTTTGTAATGTATAAAGATTCAATCTTTGAAAGAAAATGAGTGTTTTGAGTTTAACTTATTCGAGTTACCTATGAAATCGCGAAGAGTGTTTTAATGACTGAAGATGGAATCTTTGAATGAAAAATTCCACAATAAAGGTACCAATTCTGTTACTAGACCTTCCCAATGTATAAAGATTGAATCTTTGAAAGAAAATGAGATTTTTAAGTTAAACTTATTCGAGTTCCCTGTAACGTCCCGAAGAGTGTCTTAATGAGTAAAGATTGAATCATTGAATGAAATTACCTCCATCAAGGTAGCTATTACATCACTAGACCTTTTTAATTTATAAAGATTGACGTTTTGAAAAGAAATGAGTGTTCCGAGTTAAAGTTATTCAAGTTCCCTTTGACGTCACGAAGAGTGTTTTAATGAGTAAAGATTGAATCTTTGAATGAAATTACCTCAATCAAGGTACCTATTCTGTCACTAAACCTTTTTAATGTATAAAGATTGAATCTTTGAAAGAACATGAGAGTTTTGAGTTCAACTTATTCGAGTTACCTATGAAGTTGCGAAGAGTGTTTTAATTACTAAAGATTGAATCTTTGAATGAAACTACCTCAATAAAGGTACTTATTTTGTTAGTAGACCTTTTTAACTTATAAAGACTGTATCTTTGAAAGAAAATGAGAGTTTTGAGTTAAACTTATTCACATTCCCTGTAACGTCCCAAAGGGTGTTTTAATGAGTAAATATTGAATCTTTCAATGTAATTACCTCAATCAAGGTAGCTATTATGTCACTAGACCTTTTTAATGTACAAGGATTGAATCTTGGAAAGAAAGTGAGAGTTTTGAGTTTAACTTATTCGAGTTACCTATGAAGTCGCGAAGAGTGTTTTAATGAATAAAGATTGAATCTTTGAATGAAAACACCTCAATAAAGGTACCTATTATGTTACTAGACCTTTTTAATGTCTAAAGATTGAATCTTTGGAATAAAATGATAGTTCTGAGTTCAACTTATTCGATTTACCTATGAAGTCGTGAACAGTGTTTTAATGACTAAATAATGAATCTTTGAATGAAAATACCGTAGTAAAGGTACCTATTATGTTACAAGACCTTTTTAATGTATAACGATTGAATCTTGGAAAGAAAATGACTGTTTTGAGTTAAACTTATTCGAGTTCCCTATGACATCCCGAAGAGTATTTCAACGAGTAAAGATTGAATCTTTGATTGAAATTACTTTTATCAAGGGACTTATTTTGTCCCTGGACCTTTATATATAAAGATTGAATCTTTAAAAAGAAATGAGCGCTATGAGTTGAACCTATCCGAGTTCCCTATGACGTCCCGAATAGTGTTTTAACGCGTAAGGATTGAATCTTTGTATGAAATTACCTGAATAGAGGTACTTATTATGTCACTAGACCTTTTTAATGTATAAAGGTTCAAGCTTTGAAAGAAAATGAGAGTTTTGAGTTAAACATATTCGAGTTCCCTGCGACGTCTCGAAGAGTGTTTTAAAGAGTAAATATTGAATCTTTGAATGAAATTACCTCAATCAAGGTACCTATTATGTCACTAGACCTTTTTAATGTATAAAGATTGAATATTTGTAAAGAACTACGAGTTTTGAGTTAAAGTTATTTGAGTTCCCTTTGACGTCACGAAGCGTGTTTTAATGAGTAAAGATTGAATCTTTGAACGAAATTATCTCAATCAATGTACCTATTATGTCAGTAGACCTTTTTAATGTATAAAGATGGAATCTTTGAAAAAAATGAGAGCATTGAGTTTAACTTATTCGAGTTACCTATGAAGTCGCGAAGAGTGTTTTAATGACCAAAGATTGAATCTTCGAATGAAAATTCCTCAATACAGGAACCTATTATGTTACTAGATCTTTTTGATGTATAAAGATTGAATCCTTGAAAGAAAATTAGAGTTTTGAGTTAAACTTATTCGAGTTCCTTTTGACATCCCGGAGAGTGTTTTAATGAATAAAGATTGAATCTTTGAATGAAAACACCTCAATAAAGGTACATATTATGTTACTAGACCTTTTTAATGTCTAAAGATTGAATCTTTGGAATAAAATGATAGCTCTGAGTTCAACTTATTCGATTTACCTATGAAGTCGTGAACAGTGTTTTAATGACTAAATAATGAATCTTTGAATGAAAATACCGTAGTAAAGGTACCTATTTTGTTACAAGACTTTTTTAATGTATAAAGATTGAATCTTGGAAAGAAAATGAGTGTTTTGAGTTAAACTTATTCGAGTTCCCTATGACATCCCGAAGAGTATTTCAACGAGTAAAGATTGAATCTTTGATTGAAATTACTTGAGTCAAGGGACTTATTTTGTCCCTGGACCTTTTATATATAAAGATTGAATCTTTAAAAAGAAATGAACGTTTTGAGTTGAACCTATCCGAGTTCCCTATGACGTCCCGAATAGTGTTTTAACGCGTAAGGATTGAATCATTGTATGAAATTACCTCAATAGAGGTACTTATTATGTCACTAGACCTTTTTAAAGTATAAAGGTTCAAGCTTTGAAAGAAAATGAGAGTTTTGAGTTAAACATATTCGAGTTCCCTGCGACGTCTCGAAGAGTGTTTTAAAGAGTAAATATTGAATCTTTGAATGAAATTACGTCAATCAACGTACCTATTATGTCACTAGACCTTTTTAATGTATAAAGATTGAATATTTGTAAAGAACTACGAGTTTTGAGTTAAAGTTATTTGAGTTCCCTTTAACGTCACGAAGCGTGTTTTAATGAGTAAAGATTGAATCTTTGAACGAAATTATCTCAATCAATGTACCTATTATGTCAGTAGACCTTTTTAATGTATAAAGATGGAATCTTTGAAAAAAATGAGAGTATTGAGTTTAACTTATTCGAGTTATCTATGAAGTCGCGAAGAGTGTTTTAATGACCAAAGATTGAATCTTCGAATGAAAATTTCTCAATACAGGAACCTATTATGTTACTAGATCTTTTTAATGTATAAAGATTGAATCTTTGAAAGAAAATGAGTGTTTTGAGTTTAACTTATTCGAGTTACCTATGAAATCGCGAAGAGTGTTTTAATGATTGAAGATGGAATCTTTGAATGAAAAATACCTCAATAAAGGTACCAATTCTGTTACTAGACCTTCCCAATGTATAAAGATAAAATCTTTGAAAGAAAATGAGATTTTTGAGTTAAACTTATTCGAGTTCCCTGTAACGTCCCGAAGAGTGTCTTAACGAGTAAAGATTGAATCATTGAATGAAATTACCTCAATCAAGGTAGCTATTACATCACAAGACCTTTTTAATTTATAAAGATTGACGTTTTGAAAAGAAATGAGTGTTCCGAGTTAAAGTTATTCAAGTTACCTTTGACGTCACGAAGAGTGTTTTAATGAGTAAAGATTGAATCTTTGAATGAAATTACCTCAATCAAGGTACCTATTCTGTCACTAAACCTTTTTAATGTATAAAGATTGAATCTTTGAAAGAACAAGAGAGTTTTGAGTTCAACTTATTCGAGTTACCTATAAAGTTGCGGAGAGTGTTTTAATGACTAAAGATTGAATCTTTGAATGAAACTACCTCAATAAAGGTACTTATTTTGTTAGTAGACCTTTTTAATGTATAAAGACTGTATCTTTGAAAGAAAATGAGAGTTTTGAGTTAAACTTATTCACGTTCCCTGTAACGTCCCAAAGAGTGTTTTCATGAGTAAATATTGAATCTTTGAATGTAATTACCTCAATCAAGGTAGCTATTATGTCACTAGACCTTTTTAATGTACAATGATTGAATCTTGGAAAGAAAGTTAGAGTTTTGAGTTTAACTTATTCGAGTTACCTATGAAGTCGCGAAGAGTGTTTTAATGAATAAAGATTGAATCTTTGAATGAAAACACCTCAATAAAGGAACCTATTATGTTACTAGACCTTTTTAATGTCTAAAGATTGAATCTTTGGAATAAAATGATAGTTCTGAGTTCAACTTTTTCGATTTACCTATGAAGTCATGAACAACGTTTTAATGACTAAATAGTGAATCTTTGAATGAAAATACCGTAGTAAAGGTACCTATTATGTTACAAGACCTTTTTAATGTATAAAGATTGAATCTTGGAAAGAAAATGACTGTTTTGAGTTAAACTTATTCGAGTTCCCTATGACATCCCCAAGAGTATTTCAACGAGTAAAGATTGAATCTTTGATTGAAATTACTTCAATCAAGGGACTTATTTTATCCCTGGACCTTTTATATATAAAGATTGAATCTTTAAAAAGAAATGAGCGTTATGAGTTGAACCTATCCGAGTTCCCTATGACGTCCCGAATAGTGTTTTAACGCGTAAGGATTGAATCTTTGTATGAAATTACCTCAATAGAGGTACTTATTATGTCACTAGACCTTTTTAATGTATAAAGGTTCAAGCTTTGAAAAAAAATGAGAGTTTCGAGTTAAACAAATTCGAGTTCCCTGCGACGTCTCGAAGAGTGTTTTAAAGAGTAAATATTGAATCTTTGAATGAAATTACCTCAATCAAGGTACCTATTATGTCACTAGACCTTTTTAATGTATAAAGATTGAATATTTGTAAAGAACTACGAGTTTTAAGTAAAAGTTATTTGAGTTCCCTTTGACGTCACGAAGCGTGTTTTAATGAGTAAAGATTGAATCTTTGAACGAAATTATCTCAATCAATGTACCTATTATGTCAGTAGACCTTTTTAATGTATAAAGATGGAATCTTTGAAAAAAATGAGAGTATTGAGTTTAACTTATTCGAGTTGCCTATGAAGTCGCGAAGAGTGTTTTAATGACCAAAGATTGAATCTTCGAATGAAAATTCCTCAATACAGGAACCTATTATGTTACTAGATCTTTTTGATGTATAAAGATTGAATCTTTGAAAGAAAATTAGAGTTTTGAGTTAAACTTATTCGAGTTCCTTTTGACATCCCGAAGAGTGTTTTAATGAATAAAGATTGAATCTTTGAATGAAATTACCTCAATCGAGGTACCTATTAAGTCACTAGAAATTTTTATTGTATAAAGATTGAATCTTTGAAAAGAAATGAGAGTTTTGAGTTAAAGTTATTCGAGTTCCCTTTGACGTCACGAAGAGTGTTTTAATGAGTAAATATTGAATCTTTGAATGAAATTACCTCAATCAAGGTACCTATTCTACCACTAGACCTTTGTAATGTATAAAGATTGAATCTTTGAAAGAAAATGAGTGTTTTGAGTTTAACTTATTCGAGTTACCTATGAAATCGTGAAGAGTGTTTTAATGACTGAAGATGGAATGTTTGAATGAAAAATACCACAATAAAGGTACCAATTCTGTTACTAGACCTTCCCAATGTATAAAGATTGAATCTTTGAAAGAAAATGAGATTTTTGAGTTAAACTTATTCGAGTTCCCTGTAACGTCCCGAAGAGTGTCTTAATGAGTAAAGATTGAATCATTGAATGAAATTACCTCAATCAAGGTAGCTATTACATCACTAGACCTTTTTAATTTATAAAGATTGACGTTTTGAAAAGAAATGAGTGTTTCGAGTTAAAGTTATTCAAGTTCCCTTTGACGTCACGAAGAGTGTTTTAATGAGTAAAGATTGAATCTTTGAATGAAATTACCTCAATCAAGGTACCTATTCTGTCACTAAACCTTTTAAATGTATAAAGATTGAATCTTTGAAAGAACATGAGAGTTTTGAGTTCAACTTATTCGAGTTACCTATGAAGTTGCGAAGAGTGTTTTAGTGACTAAAGACTGAATCTTTGAATGAAACTACCTCAATAAAGGTACTTATTTTGTTAGTAGACCTTTTTAATGTATAAAGACTGTATCCTTGAAAGAAAATGAGAGTTTTGAGTTAAACTTATTCACGTTCCCTGTAACGTCCCAAAGAGTGTTTTAATGAGTAAATATTGAATCTTTGAATGTAATTACCTCAATCAAGGTAGCTATTATGTCACTAGACCTTTTTAATGTACAACGATTGAATCTTGGAAAGAAAGTGAGAGTTTTGAGTTTAACTTATTCGAGTTACCTATGAAGTCGCAAAGAGTGTTTTAATGAATAAAGATTGAATCTGTGAATGAAAACACCTCAATAAAGGTACCTATTATGTTACTAGACCTTTTTAATGTCTAAAGATTGAATCTTTGGAATAAAATGATAGTTCTGAGTTCAACTTATTTGATTTACCTATGAAGTCATGAACAGTGTTTAAATGACTAAATGATGAATCTTTGAATGAAAATACAGTAGTAAAGGTACCTATTATGTTACAAGACCTTTTTAATGTATAAAGATTGAATCTTGGAAAGAAAATGACTGTTTTGAGTTAAACTTATTCGAGTTCCCTATGACATCCCGAAGAGTATTTCAACGAGTAAAGATTGAATCTTTGATTGAAATTACTTGAATCAATGGACTTATTTTGTCCCTGGACCTTTTCTATATAAAGATTGAATCTTTAAAAAGAAATGAGCTTTATGAGTTGAATCTATCCGAGTTCCCTATGACGTCCCGAATAGTGTTTTAACGCGTAAGGATTGAATCTTTGTATGAGATTACCTCAATAGAGGTACTTATTATGTCACTAGACCTTTTTAATGTATAAAGGTTCAAGCTTTGAAAGAAAATGAGAGTTTTGAGTTAAACATATTCGAGTTCCCTACGACGTCTCGAAGAGTGTTTTAAAGAGTAAATATTGAATCTTTGAATGAAATTACCTCAATCAAGGTACCTATTATGTCACTAACCTTTTTAATGTATAAAGATTGAATATTTGTAAAGAACTACGAGTTTTGAGTTAAAGTTATTTGAGTTCCCTTTGACGTCACGAAGCGTGTTTTAATGAGTAAAGATTGAATCTTTGAACGAAATTATCTCAATCAATGTACCTATTATGTCAGTAGACCTTTTTAATGTATAAAGATGGAATCTCTGAAAAAAATGAGAGTATTGAGTTTAACTTATTCGAGTTACCTGTGAAGTCGCGAAGTGTGTTTTAATGACCAAAGATTGAATCTTCGAATGAAAATTCCTCAATACAGGAACCTATTATGTTACTAGATCTTTTTGATGTATAAAGATTGAATCTTAGAAAGAAAATTAGAGTTTTAAGTTAAACTTATTCGAGTTCCTTTTGACATCCCGAAGAGTGTTTTAATGAATAAAGATTGAATCTTTGAATGAAATTACCTCAATTGAGGTACCTATTAAGTCACTAGAAATTTTTATTGTATAAAGAATGAATCATTGAAAAGAAATGAGAGTTTTGAGTGAAAGTTATTCGAGTTCCCTTTGACGTCACGAAGAGTGTTTTAATGAGTAAAGATTGAATCTTTGAATGAAATTACCTCAATCAAGGTACCTATTCTACCACTAGACCTTTGTAATGTATAAAGATTGAATCTTTGAAAGAAAATGAGTGTTTTGAGTTTAACTTATTCGAGTTACCTATGAAATCGCGAAGAGTGTTTCAATGACTGAAGATGGAATCTTTGAATGAAAAATACCGCAATAAAGGTACCAATTCTGTTACTAGACCTTCCCAATGTATAAAGATTGAATCTTTGAAAGAAAACGAGATTTTTGAGTTAAACTTATTCGAGTTTCCTGTAACGTCCCGAAGAGTGTCTTAATGAGTAAAGATTGAATCATTGAATGAAATTACCTCAATCAAGGTAGCTATTACATCACTAGACCTTTTTAATTTATAAAGATTGACGTTTCGAAAAGAAATGAGTGTTTCGAGTTAAAGTTATTCAAGTTCCCTTTGACGTCACGAAGAGTGTTTTAATGAGTAAAGATTGAATCTTTGAATGAAATTACCTCAATCAAGGTTCCTATTCTGTCACTAAACCTTTTTAATGTATAAAGATTGAATCTTTGAAAGAACATGAGAGTTTTGAGTTCAACTTATTCGAGTTACCTATGAAGTTGCGAAGAGTGTTTTAGTGACTAAAGACTGAATCTTTGAATGAAACTACCTCAATAAAGGTACTTATTTTATTAGTAGACCTTTTTAATGTATAAAGACTGTATCTTTGAAAGAAAATGAGAGTTTTGAGTTAAACTTATTCACGTTCCCTGTAACGTCCCAAAGAGTGTTTTAATGAGTAAATATTGAATCTTTGAATGTAATTACCTCAATCAAGGCAGCCATTATGTCACTAGACCTTTTTAATGTACAAAGATTGAATCTTGGAAAGAAAGTGAGAGTTTTGAGTTTAACTTATTCGAGTTACCTATGAAGTCGCGAAGAGTGTTTTAATGACCAAAGATTGAATCTTCGAATGAAAATTCCTCAATACAAGAACCTATTATGTTACTAGATCTTTTTGATGTATAAAGATTGAATCTTTGAAAGAAAATTAGAGTTTTGAGTTAAACTTGTTCTAGTTCCTTTTGACATCCCGAAGAGTGTTTTAATGAATAAAGATTGAATCTTTGAATGAAATTACCTCAATCGAGGTACCTATTAAGTCACTAGAAATTTTTATTGTATAAAGATTGAATCTTTGAAAAGAAATGAGAGTTTTGAGTTAAAGTTATTCGAGTTCCCTTTGACGTCACCAAGAGTGTTTTAATGAGTAAAGATTGAATCTTTGAATGAAATTACCTCAATCAAGGTACCTATTCTACCACTAGACCTTTGTAATGAAATTACCTCAATAAAGGTACTTATTTTGTTAGTAGACCTTTTTAATGTATAAAGACTGTATCTTTGAAAGAAAATGAGAGTTTTGAGTTAAACTTATTCACGTTCCCTATAACGTCCCAAAGAGTGATTTAATGAGTAAATATTGAATCTTTGAATGTAATTACCTCAATCAAGGTAGCTATTATGTCACTAGACGTTTTTAATGTACAAAGATTGAATCTTGGAAAGAAAGTGAGAGTTTTGAGTTTAACTTATTCGAGTTACCTATGAAGTCGCAAAGAGTGTTTTAATGAATAAAGATTGAATCTTTGAATGAAAACACCTCAATAAAGGTACCTATTATGTTACTAGACCTTTTTAATGTCTAAAGATTGAATCTTTGGAATAAAATGATAGTTCTGAGTTCAACTTATTCGATTTACCTATGAAGTCGTGAACAGTGTTTTAATGACTAAATAATGAATCTTTGAATGAAAATACCGTAGTAAAGGTACCTATTATGTTACAAGACCTTTTTAATGTATAAAGATTGAATCTTGGAAAGAAAATGACTGTTTTGAGTTAAACTTAATCGAGTTCCCTATGACATCCCGAAGAGTATTTCAACGAGTAAAGATTGAATCTTTGATTGAAATTACTTGAATCAAGGGACTTATTTTGTCCCTGGACCTTTTATATATAAAGATTGAATCTTTAAAAAGAAATGAGCGTTATGAGATGAACCAATCCGAGTTCCCTATGACGTCCCGAATAGTGTTTTAACGCGTAAGGATTGAATCTTTGTATGAAATTACCTCAATAGAGGTACTTATTATGTCACTAAACCTTTTTAATGTATAAAGGTTCAAGCTTTGAAAGAAAATGAGAGTTTTGAGTTAAACATATTCGAGTTCCCTGCGACGTCTCGAAGAGTGTTTTTAAGAGTAAATATTGAATCTTTGAATGAAATTACCTCAATCAAGGTACCTATTATGTCACTAGACCTTTTTAATGTATAAAGATTGAATATTTGTAAAGAACTACGAGTTTTGAGTTAAAGTTATTTGAGTTCCCTTTGACGTCACGAAGCGTGTTTTAATGAGTAAAGATTGAATCTTTGAACGAAATTATCTCAATCAATGTACCTATTATGTCAATAGACCTTTTTAATGTATAAAGATGGAATCTTTGAAAAAAATGAGGGTATTGAGTTTAACTTATTCGAGTTACCTGTGAAGTCGCGAAGAGTGTTTTAATGACCAAAGATTGAATCTTCGAATGAAAATTCCTCAATACAGGAACCTATTATGTTACTAGATCTTTTTGATGTATAAAGATTGAATCTTTGAAAGAATATTAGAGTTTTGAGTTAA
The DNA here is from genome assembly GCF_030987335.1 of Cornus florida. Classification (NCBI taxonomy): domain Eukaryota; kingdom Viridiplantae; phylum Streptophyta; class Magnoliopsida; order Cornales; family Cornaceae; genus Cornus; species Cornus florida. The sequence continues at coordinate 102,274,648 of NW_026775573.1, forward strand.
ACTTATTCGAGTTCCTTTTGACATCCCGAAGAGTGTTTTAATGAATAAAGATTGAATCTTTGAATGAAATTACCTCAATCGAGGTACCTATTAAGTCACTAGAAATTTTTATTGTATAAAGATTGAATCTTTGAAAAGAAATGAGAGTTTTGAGTTAAAGTTATTCGAGTTCCCTTTGACGTCACGATGAGTGTTTTAATGAGTAAAGATTGAATCTTTGAATGAAATTACCTCAATCAAGGTACCTATTCTACCACTAGACATTTGTAATGTATAAAGATTGAATCTTTGAAAGAAAATGAGTGTTTTGAGTTTAACTTATTCGAGTTACCTCTGAAATCGCGAAGAGTGTTTTAATGACTAAAGATGGAATCTTTGAATGAAAAATACCACAATAAAGGTACCAATTCTGTTACTAGACCTTCCCAATGTATAAAGATTGAATCTTTGAAAGAAAACGAAATGTTTGAGTTAAACTTATTCGAGTTCCCTGTAACGTCCCGAAGAGTGTCTTAATGAGTAAAGATTGAATCATTGAATGAAATTACCTCCACATTTTCCACGCATAAGTTGATCAGGCTTATACACGAAAAACGAGGGATATCAAAAACAATTGGCAATATACAAGCATGGAATACAAAATGATGGAAATAAAAGAATTTAGACAGGAAAGAAACATTAAATAATACAACATCCATCCATCCTTTATTTAATACAGTACTTCATTACAACTTGGAAATCCTACGTCAGGGATCCCTATATATAACCCTGAGAGTTCAACGTCAAAAGTAAATAAAAACTGAAACTGAAATACTACATAAAACTTCTACCCTGCACTGGATCGTAGGAGTAGATGAGTTCGGATGATGGTCCCACACTGCTAACCTCAGCCTTGAAACGGATACTGACCGTATCCTGAAATAACAACAATGGTGGGTCAACCCCACGAGCAAGTCCTCTCTACTATGACCCAAATCAGAGAATCCAATAAATTAATCATTATGAATCGGATGAGTACTATATCTGTATACATCCTATGGGAACTATCCGATGTATAACATGACCTCAACCAGAATAGACGGTGATCACTTAGACTCACACTAGGTGGTTAAGTGTCGCCTTTCCCTACCCGGGAAATCAGCTATTATACATGGTGCACGGTACTGACAACACAGACTATAACGAACTACACAGTGATAACACCTCGCAAAGTACTGATGAATATACTGAGCATATAAATTAGGCAACACATGCCAACAATATTAAGAAATATACCGAGTATGTCAATTAGGCAACACATGCCAATAATATTAATAAATATACCGAGTATGTCAATTAGGCAACACATGCCAATAATATTAAACCACATACCCCGACAGCCACACATCTGTCTATCGCAACGAATGCATAAGGTATAAAGGAGTCTAAACTTATTAGTCAGCTCACATGGTTCTATATGGCAACACATCCATATAATATAAATGCGACATAATAAACAGTCCATTTATTCCCTGAAATGCACACAGCATAATAATCATGGTTTATATACGATTACCAGTATAAATATTCCATAATATATAATGGGTTATTTATATGAAGAAAACCAAGCACTAATTAATTTAACATTAATGGTTATTACAGTTTAATAAAATAATACCATTAATAGTCGTTAAATCAATTACATATGTTTACTAGCGATTCGCACTTGAACTGATACAATTAATATTTAGAAATATTAATCGGACAATTATAATAATTAACGAGAAATAAAATAATAATATAATGTCCCGTTAATTCCAAAAATGCCAACCCGAGGCCCCAAAATGTATAGTGAAGGTCCTGGTAATGACAAAACAGTCCCTAGGGGTATTCTGGACTTTTCCAGCAGCCGCAGAGGCCCTTCACGCGCCCCCACGCGCCTCCCAGAGCTCCCCACACGCGCCGCCAAGCTTTCCCCCTCTCCCACGCGCCTCCACGCGCGTCTGGCGTCAGCCACGCGCGCACACGCGCTCCCACGCGCGTTTGGAGAGTCCCACGCGCGCGCACGCGCTGCCACGCGCGCGTTGATGGCTTCCTGCTGACGTGGCGTTCTCCGGTTGGTTGGCTGCATCATCCTTCCTACATGCGCGCCACACCGGATCATCTCACCCTATCTTCCCTCCATCCAACGCCCACAGATCCGGGTGTACCGCGGTATCATGGACCGCGATGCACCGGATCAATCAGACTCCACTAATGGCCAGGATGCGCGCGTACACCCTCCTATGGTGCGCCGCGTTGCACCGGATCACTCCGGTCGTCTCCCCCACTGCCGGCGACCGGAAAACTCGCCGGAAGGTCGCCGGAAATTGCAGAAAATGCCCGGAAAAATCTAGAAAATTCTAGAAAAATCCCTAAAGTCTTATTTAATTATTTTTAGCCATTATTAATTTCATAGGACATTAAATAAATATATACCATCCTATATAATTAAAATTCCATTAATTGAATAAAATAAAATTAATAATTTATTAACCTCTAAACCTTGGCTCTATGCATAAAACTAAGCTAAACAATTAATTTATTAATTCAAAGGGGAAAAGTAGATAATAACTTGCCTTTTTTGAATTTAAAATAAATCCGCCGGTCTGCGCGTAGTCGGGTAAAATTGCCTACACCGGTCCAAGCTTCTTTCTCTTTCTCTTTTCCTTTCACTCTTATAAAATAGCTCTCTAGAATTTATACTTTGCTTCTAACTCCCTTTATTTTTTTCTAAGGCAAGCTAGTTAATTTATACACAAAATATATAATATAAATATTACAAATATCTAATTTATAATAACTTCTCACCCATTTCTCATATTCCTACCTATATGGCTTTAAGACAATGCTATCTTTAATCAAGATATTTGATCCACCATTCTACCATACTAAATGAAATTCTATCCTAGTATTTAATTTTCCATCATTACATTGATTTATTATAACTATTATTATTATTATTACTAATATTATTATTAATAAACTTTTATTATTATTATTATTATAATATTATTATTATTATTATTAAACTAATATAATTATTATTATTATTATTACAAAATAATATATTATATCATCATAATACTTTATAACACAAATATAATATTCTAATTAACTAATATTGCTTAATTAAACATAATCAACAAATAAAATTAATTATAATAATACATGCACAATTAAATACATAAATTTACTATTTTAACATACACAATTAATTTACATGCACCATTAAATGAACTTAATATAACAATGAAGCATGCGCAATAATAGGTACAGGAAGCCACACATAATTGAATTTAAATACACTAAACTCTTTAATTAATTACGGGGTATTACATATTTTGTCCCTGGACCTTTTATATATAAAGATTGAATCTTTAAAAAGAAATGAGCGTTATGAGTTGAACCTATCCGAGTTCCCTATGACGTCCCGAATAGTGTTTTAACGCATAAGGATTGAATTTTTGTATGAAATTACCTCAATAGAGGTACTTATTATGTCACTAGACCTTTTTAATGTATAAAGGTTCAAGCTTTGAAAGAAAATGAGAGTTTTGAGTTAAACATATTCGAGTTCCCTACGACGTCTCGAAGAGTGTTTTAAAGAGTAAATATTGAATCTTTGAATGAAATTACCTCAATCAAGGTACCTATTATGTCACTAGACCTTTTTAATGTATAAAGATTGAATATTTGTAAAGAACTCCGAGTTTTGAGTTAAAGTTATTTGAGTTCCCTTTGACGTCACGAAGCGTGTTTTAATGAGTAAAGATTGAATCTTTGAACGAAATTATCTCAATCAATGTACCTATTATGTCAGTAGACCTTTTTAATGTATAAAGATGGAATCTTTGAAAAAAATGAGAGTATTGAGTTTAACTTATTCGAGTTACCTGTGATGTCGCGAAGAGTGTTTTTATTACCAAAGATTGAATCTTCGAATGAAAATTCCTCAATACAGGAACCTATTATGTTACTAGATCTTTTTGATGTATAAAGATTGAATCTTTGAAAGAAAATTAGAGTTTTGAGTTAAACTTATTCGAGTTCCTTTTGACATCCCGAAGAGTGTTTTAATGAATAAAGATTGAATCTTTAAATGAAATTACCTCAATCGAGGTACCTATTAAGTCACTAGAAATTTTTATTGTATAAAGATTGAATCTTTGAAAAGAAATGAGAGTTTTGAGTTAAAGTTATTCGAGTTCCCTTTGACGTCACGAAGAGTGTTTTAATGAGTAAAGATTGAATCTTTCACTGAAATTACCTCAATCAAGGTACCTATTCTACCACTAGACCTTTGTAATGTATAAAGATTGAATCTTTGAAAGAAAATGAGTGTTTTGAGTTTAACTTATTCGAGTTACCTATGAAATCGCGAAGATTGTTTTAATGACTGAAGATGGAATCTTTGAATGAAAAATACCACAATAAAGGTACCAATTCTGTTACTAGACCTTCCCAATGTATAAAGATTGAATCTTTGAAAGAAAATGAGATTTTTGGGTTAAACTTATTTGAGTTCCCTGTAACGTCCCGAAGAGTGTCTTAAAGAGTAAAGCTTGAATCATTGAATGAAATTACCTCAATCAAGGTAGCTATTACATCACTAGACCTTTTTAATTTATAAAGATTGACGTTTTGAAAAGAAATGGGTGTTTCGAGTTAAAGTTATTCAAGTTCATTTTGACGTCACGAAGAGTGTTTTAATGAGTAAAGATTGAATCTTTGAACGAAATTACCTCAATCAAGGTACCTATTCTGTCACTAAACCTTTTTAATGTATAAAGATTGAATCTTTGAAAGAACATGAGAGTTTTGAGTTCAACTTATTCGAGTTACCTATGAAGTTGCGAAGAGTGTTTTAATGACTAAAGACTGAATCATTGAATGAAACTACCTCAATAAAGGTACTTATTTTGTTAGTAGACCTTTTTAATGTATAAAGACTGTATCTTTGAAAGAAAATGAGAGTTTTGAGTTAAACTTATTCACGTTCCCTGTAACGTCCCAAAGAGTGTTTTAATGAGTAAATATTGAATCTTTGAATGTAATTACCTCAATCAAGGTAGCTATTATGTCACTAGACCTTTTTAATGTCCAAAGATTGAATCTTGGAAAGAAAGTGAGAGTTTTGAGTTTAACTTATTCGAGTTACCTATGAAGTCGCGAAGAGTGTTTTAATGAATAAAGATTGAATCTTTGAATGAAAACACCTCAATAAAGGTACCTATTATGTTACTAGACCATTTTAATGTCTAAAGATTGAATCTTTGGAATAAAATGATAGTTCTGAGTTCAACTTATTCGATTTACCTATGAAGTCGTGAACAGTGTTTTAATGACTAAATAATGAATCTTTGAATGAAAATACCGTAGTAAAGGTACCTATTATGTTACAAGACCTTTTTAATGTATAAAGATTGAATCTTGGAAAGAAAATGACTGTTTTGAGTTAAACTTATTCGAGTTCCCTATGACATCCCGAAGAGTATTTCAACGAGCAAAGATTGAATCTTTGATTGAAATTACTTGAATCAAGGGACTTATTTTGTCCCTGGACCTTTTATATATAAAGATTGAATCTTTAAAAAGAAATGAGCGTTATGAGTTGAACCTATCCGAGTTCCCTATGACGTCCCGAATAGTGTTTTAACGCGTAAGGATTGAATCTTTGTATGAAATTACCTCAATAGAGGTACTTATTATGTCACTAGACCTTTTTAATGTATAAAGGTTCAAGCTTTGAAAGAAAATGAGAGTTTTGAGTTAAACATATTCGAGTTCCCTGCGACGTCTCGAAGAGTGTTTTAAAGAGTAAATATTGAATCTTTGAATGAAATTACCTCAATCAAGGTACCTATTATGTCACTAGACCTTTTTAATGTATAAAGACTGAATATTTGTAAAGAACTACGAGTTTTGAGTTAAAGTTATTTGAGTTCCCTTTGACGTCACGAAGCGTGTTTTAATGAGTAAAGATTGAATCTTTGAACGAAATTATCTCAATCAATGTACCTATTATGTCAGTAGACCTTTTTAATGTATAAAGATGGAATCTTTGAAAAAAATGAGAGTATTGAGTTTAACTTATTCGAGTTACCTGTGAAGTCGCGAAGAGTGTTTTAATGACCAAAGATTGAATCTTCGAATGAAAATTCCTCAATACAGGAACCTATTATGTTACTAGATCTTTTTGATGTATAAAGATTGAATCTCTGAAAGAAAATTAGAGTTTTGAGTTAAACTTATTCGAGTTCCTTTTGACATCCCGAAGATTGTTTTAATGAATAAAGATTGAATCTTTGAATGAAATTACCTTATTCGAGGTACCTATTAAGTCAGCAGAAATTTTTATTGTACAAAGATTGAATCTTTGAAAAGAAATGAGAGTTTTGAGTTAAAGTTATTTGAGTTCCCTTTGACGTCACGAAGAGTGTTTTAATGAGTAAAGATTGAATCTTTGAATGAAATTACCTCAATCAAGGTACCTATTCTACCACTAGACCTTTGTAATGTTAAAGATTGAATCTTTGAAAGAAAATGAGTGTTTTGAGTTTAACTTATTCGAGTTACCTATGAAATCGCGAAGAGTGTTTTAACGACTGAAGATGGAATCTTTGAATGAAAAATACCACAATAAAGGTACCAATTCTGTTACTAGACCTTCCCAATGTATAAAGTTTGAACCTTTGAAAGAAAATGAGATTTTTGAGTTAAACTTATTCGAGTTCCCTGTAACGTCCCGAAGAGTGTCTTAATGAGTAAAGATTGAATCATTGAATGAAATTACCTCAATCAAGGTAGCTATTACATCACTAAACCTTTTTCATTTATAAAGATTGACGTTTTGAAAAGAAATGGGTGTTTCGAGTTAAAGTTAGTTAAGTTCCCTTTGACGTCACGAAGAGTGTTTTAATGAGTAAAGATTGAATCTTTGAACGAAATTACCTTAATCAAGGTACCTATTCTGTCACTAAACATTTTTAATGTATAAAGATTGAATCTTTGAAAGAACATGAGAATTTTGAGTTCAACTTATTCGAGTTACCTATGAAGTTGCGAAGAGTGTTTTAATGACTAAAGATTGAATCTTTGAATGAAACTACCTCAATAAAGGTACTTATTTTGTTAGTAGAATGTATAAAGACTGTATCTTTGAAAGAAAACGAGAGTTTTGAGTTAAACTTATTCACGTTCTCTGTAACGTCCCAAAGAGTGTTTTAATGAGTAAATATTGAATCTTTGAATGTAATTACCTCAATCGAGGTAGCTATTATGTCACTAGACCTTTTTAATGTACAAAGATTGAATCTTGGAAAGAAAGTGAGAGTTTTGAGTTTAACTTATTCGAGTTACCTATGAAGTCGCGAAGAATGTTTTAATGAATAAAGATTGAATCTTTGAATGAAAACACCTCAATAAAGGTACCTATTATGTTACTAGACCTTTTTCATGTCTAAAGATTGAATCTTTGGAATAAAATGATAGTTCTGAGTTCAACTTATTCGATTTACCTATGAAGTCGTGAACAGTGTTTTAATGACTAAATAATGATTCTTTCAATGAAAATACCGTAGTAAAGGTACCTATTATGTTACAAGACCTTTTTAATGTGTAAAGATTGAATCTTGGAAAGAAAATGACTGTTTTGAGTTAAACTTATTCGAGTTCCCTATGACATCCCGAAGAGTATTTCAACGAGTAAAGATTGAATCTTTGATTGAAATTACTTGAATCAAGGGACTTATTTTGTCCCTGGACCTTTTATATATAAAGATTGAATCTTTAAAAAGAAATGAGCGTTATGAGTTGAACCTATCCGAGTTCCCTATGACGTCCCGAATAGTGTTTTAACGCGTAAGGATTGAATCTTTGTATGAAATTACCTCAATAGAGGTACTTATTATGTCACTAGACCTTTTTAATGTATAAAGGTTCAAGCTTTGAAAGAAAATGAGAGTTTTGAGTTAAACATATTCGAGTTCCCTGCGACGTCTCGAAGAGTGTTTTAAAGAGTAAATATTGAATCTTTGAATGAAATTACCTCAATCAAGGTACCTATTATGTCACTAGACCTTTTTAATGTATAAAGATTGAATATTTGTAAAGAACTACGAGTTTTGAGTTAAAGTTATTTGAGTTCCCTTTGACGTCACGAAGCGTGTTTTAATGAGTAAAGATTGAATCTTTGAACGAAATTATCTCAATCAATGTACCTATTATGTCAGTAGACCTTTTTAATGTATAAAGATGGAATCTTTGAAAAAAATGAGAGTATTGAGTTTAACTTATTCGAGTTACCTGTGAAGTCGCGAAGAGTGTTTTAATGACCAAAGATTGAATCTTCGAATGAAAATTCCTCAATACAGGAACCTATTATGTTACTAGATCTTTTTGATGTATAAAGATTGAATCTCTGAAAGAAAATTAGAGTTTTGAGTTAAACTTATTCGAGTTCCTTTTGACATCCCGAAGATTGTTTTAATGAATAAAGATTGAATCTTTGAATGAAATTACCTTATTCGAGGTACCTATTAAGTCAGCAGAAATTTTTATTGTACAAAGATTGAATCTTTGAAAAGAAATGAGAGTTTTGAGTTAAAGTTATTTGAGTTCCCTTTGACGTCACGAAGAGTGTTTTAATGAGTAAAGATTGAATCTTTGAATGAAATTACCTCAATCAAGGTACCTATTCTACCACTAGACCTTTGTAATGTTAAAGATTGAATCTTTGAAAGAAAATGAGTGTTTTGAGTTTAACTTATTCGAGTTACCTATGAAATCGCGAAGAGTGTTTTAACGACTGAAGATGGAATCTTTGAATGAAAAATACCACAATAAAGGTACCAATTCTGTTACTAGACCTTCCCAATGTATAAAGTTTGAACCTTTGAAAGAAAATGAGATTTTTGAGTTAAACTTATTCGAGTTCCCTGTAATGTCCCGAAGAGTGTCTTAATGAGTAAAGATTGAATCATTGAATGAAATTACCTCAATCAAGGTAGCTATTACATCACTAAACCTTTTTCATTTATAAAGATTGACGTTTTGAAAAGAAATGGGTGTTTCGAGTTAAAGTTAGTTAAGTCCCCTTTGACGTCACGAAGAGTGTTTTAATGAGTAAAGATTGAATCTTTGAACGAAATTACCTCAATCAAGGTACCTATTCTGTCACTAAACATTTTTAATGTATAAAGATTGAATCTTTGAAAGAACATGAGAATTTTGAGTTCAACTTATTCGAGTTACCTATGAAGTTGCGAAGAGTGTTTTAATGACTAAAGATTGAATCTTTGAATGAAACTACCTCAATAAAGGTACTTATTTTGTTAGTAGAATGTATAAAGACTGTATCTTTGAAAGAAAACGAGAGTTTTGAGTTAAACTTATTCACGTTCTCTGTAACGTCCCAAAGAGTGTTTTAATGAGTAAATATTGAATCTTTGAATGTAATTACCTCAATCGAGGTAGCTATTATGTCACTAGACCTTTTTAATGTACAAAGATTGAATCTTGGAAAGAAAGTGAGAGTTTTGAGTTTAACTTATTCGAGTTACCTATGAAGTCGCGAAGAATGTTTTAATGAATAAAGATTGAATCTTTGAACGAAAACACCTCAATAAAGGTACCTATTATGTTACTAGACCTTTTTCATGTCTAAAGATTGAATCTTTGGAATAAAATGATAGTTCTGAGTTCAACTTATTCGATTTACCTATGAAGTCGTGAACAGTGTTTTAATGACTAAATAATGATTCTTTCAATGAAAATACCGTAGTAAAGGTACCTATTATGTTACAAGACCTTTTTAATGTGTAAAGATTGAATCTTGGAAAGAAAATGACTGTTTTGAGTTAAACTTATTCGAGTTCCCTATGACATCCCGAAGAGTATTTCAACGAGTAAAGATTGAATCTTTGATTGAAATTACTTGAATCAAGGGACTTATTTTGTCCCTGGACCTTTTATATATAAAGATTGAATCTTTAAAAAGAAATGAGCGTTATGAGTTGAACCTATCCGAGTTCCCTATGACGTCCCGAATAGTGTTTTAACGCGTAAGGATTGAATCTTTGTATGAAATTACCTCAATAGAGGTACTTATTATGTCACTAGACCTTTTTAATGTATAAAGGTTCAAGCTTTGAAAGAAAATGAGAGTTTTGAGTTAAACATATTCGAGTTCCCTGCGACGTCTCGAAGAGTGTTTTAAAGAGTAAATATTGAATCTTTGAATGAAATTACCTCAATCAAGGTGCCTATTATGTCACTAGACCTTTTTAATGTATAAAGATTGAATATTTGTAAAGAACTACGAGTTTTGAGTTAAAGTTATTTGAGTTCCCTTTGACGTCACGAAGCGTGTTTTAATGAGTAAAGATTGAATCTTTGAACGAAATTATCTCAATCAATGTACCTATTATGTCAGTAGACCTTTTTAATGTATAAAGATGGAATCTTTGAAAAAAATGAGAGTATTGAGTTTAACTTATTCGAGTTACCTGTGAAGTCGCGAAGAGTGTTTTAATGACCAAAGATTGAATCTTCGAATGAAAATTCCTCAATACAGGAACCTATTATGTTACTAGATCTTTTTGATGTATAAAGATTGAATCTCTGAAAGAAAATTAGAGTTTTGAGTTAAACTTATTCGAGTTCCTTTTGACATCCCGAAGATTGTTTTAATGAATAAAGATTGAATCTTTGAATGAAATTACCTCAATCGAGGTACCTATTAAGTCAGTAGAAATTTTTATTGTATAAAGATTGAATCTTTGAAAAGAAATGAGAGTTTTGAGTTAAAGTTATTCGAGTTCCCTTTGACGTCACGAAGAGTGTTTTAATGAGTAAAGATTGAATCTTTGAATGAAATTACCTCAATCAAGGTACCTATTCTACCACTAGACCTTTGTAATGTATAAAGATTGAATCTTTGAAAGAAAATGAGTGTTTTGAGTTTAACTTATTCGAGTTACCTATGAAATCGCGAAGAGTGTTTTAATGACTGAAGATGGAATCTTTGAATGAAAAATACCACAATAAAGGTACCAATTCTGTTACTAGACCTTCCCAATGTATAAAGATTGAATCTTTGAAAGAAAATGAGATTTTTGGGTTAAACTTATTCGAGTTCCCTGTAACATCCCGAAGAGTGTCTTAAAGAGTAAAGCATGGATCATTGAATGAAATTACCTCAATCAAGGTAGCTATTACATCACTAGACCTTTTTAATTTATAAAGTTTGACGTTTTGAAAAGAAATGGGTGTTTCGAGTTAAAGTTATTCAAGTTCATTTTGACGTCACGAAGAGTGTTTTAATGAGTAAAGATTGAATCTTTGAACGAAATTACCTCAATCAAGGTACCTATTCTGTCACTAAACCTTTTTAATGTATAAAGATTGAATCTTTGAAAGAACATGAGAGTTTTGAGTTCAACTTATTCGAGTTACCTATGAAGTTGCGAAGAGTGTTTTAATGACTAAAGACTGAATCTTTGAATGAAACTACCTCAATAAAGGTACTTATTTTGTTAGTAGACCTTTTTAATGTATAAAGACTGTATCTTTGAAAGAAAATGAGAGTTTTGAGTTAAACTTATTCACGTTCCCTGTAACGTCCCAAAGAGTGTTTTAATGAGTAAATATTGAATCTTTGAATGTAATTACCTCAATCAAGGTAGCTATTATGTCACTAGACCTCTTTAATGTACAAAGATTGAATCTTGGAAAGAAAGTGAGAGTTTTGAGTTTAACTTATTCGAGTTACCTATGAAGTCGCGAAGAGTGTTTTAATTATTAAAGATTGAATCTTTGAATGAAAACACCTCAATAAAGGTACCTATTATGTTAGTAGACCTTTTTAATGTCTAAAGATTGAATCTTTGGAATAAAATGATAGTTCTGAGTTCAACTTATTCGATTTACCTATGAAGTCGTGAACAGGGTTTTAATGACTAAATAATGAATCTTTGAATGAAAATACCGTAGTAAAGGTACCTATTATGTTACAAGACCTTTTTAATGTATAAAGATTGAATCTTGGAAAGAAAATGACTGTTTTGAGTTAAACATATTCGAGTTCCCTATGACATCCCGAAGAGTATTTCAACGAGCAAAGATTGAATCTTTAATTGAAATTACTTGAATCAAGGGACTTATTTTGTCCCTGGACCTTTTATATGTAAAGATTGAATCTTTAAAAAGAAATGAGCGTTATGAGTTGAACCTATCCGAGTTCCCTATGACGTCCCGAATAGTGTTTTAACGCGTAAGGATTGAATCTTTGTATGAAATTACCTCAATAGAGGTACTTATTATGTCACTAGACCTTTTTAATGTATAAAGGTTCAAGCTTTGAAAGAAAATGAGAGTTTTGAGTTAAACATATTCGAGTTCCCTGCGACGTCTCGAAGAGTGTTTTAAAGAGTGAATATTGAATCTTTGAATGAAATTACCTCAATCAAGGTACCTATTATGTCACTAGACCTTTTTAATGTATAAAGATTGAATATTTGTAAAGAACTACGAGTTTTGAGTTAAAGTTATTTGAGTTCCCTTTGACGTCACGAAGCGTGTTTTAATGAGTAAAGATTGAATCTTTGAACGAAATTATCTCAATCAATGTACCTATTATGTGAGTAGACCTTTTTAATGTATAAAGATGGAATCTTTGAAAAAAATGAGAGTATTGAGTTTAACTTATTCGAGTTACCTGTGAAGTCGCGAAGAGTGTTTTAATGACCAAAGATTGAATCTTCGAATGAAAATTCCTCAATACAGGAACCTATTATGTTACTAGATCTTTTTGATGTATAAAGATTGAATCTCTGAAAGAAAATTAGAGTTTTGAGTTAAACTTATTCGAGTTCCTTTTGACATCCCGAAGATTGTTTTAATGAATAAAGATTGAATCTTTGAATGAAATTACCTTATTCGAGGTACCTATTAAGTCAGCAGAAATTTTTATTGTACAAAGATTGAATCTTTGAAAAGAAATGAGAGTTTTGAGTTAAAGTTATTTGAGTTCCCTTTGACGTCACGAAGAGTGTTTTAATGAGTAAAGATTGAATCTTTGAATGAAATTACCTCAATCAAGGTACCTATTCTACCACTAGACCTTTGTAATGTTAAAGATTGAATCTTTGAAAGAAAATGAGTGTTTTGAGTTTAACTTATTCGAGTTACCTATGAAATCGCGAAGAGTGTTTTAACGACTGAAGATGGAATCTTTGAATGAAAAATACCACAATAAAGGTACCAATTCCATTACTAGACCTTCCCAATGTATAAAGTTTGAACCTTTGAAAGAAAATGAGATTTTTGAGTTAAACTTATTCGAGTTCCCTGTAACGTCCCGAAGAGTGTCTTAATGAGTAAAGATTGAATCATTGAATGAAATTACCTCAATCAAGGTAGCTATTACATCACTAAACCTTTTTCATTTATAAAGATTGACGTTTTGAAAAGAAATGGGTGTTTCGAGTTAAAGTTAGTTAAGTTCCCTTTGACGTCACGAAGAGTGTTTTAATGAGTAAAGATTGAATCTTTGAACGAAATTACCTCAATCAAGGTACCTATTCTGTCACTAAACATTTTTAATGTATAAAGATTGAATCTTTGAAAGAACATGAGAATTTTGAGTTCAACTTATTCGAGTTACCTATGAAGTTGCGAAGAGTGTTTTAATGACTAAAGATTGAATCTTTGAATGAAACTACCTCAATAAAGGTACTTATTTTGTTAGTAGAATGTATAAAGACTGTATCTTTGAAAGAAAACGAGAGTTTTGAGTTAAACTTATTCACGTTCTCTGTAACGTCCCAAAGAGTGTTTTAATGAGTAAATATTGAATCTTTGAATGTAATTACCTCAATCGAGGTAGCTATTATGTCACTAGACCTTTTTAATGTACAAAGATTGAATCTTGGAAAGAAAGTGAGAGTTTTGAGTTTAACTTATTCGAGTTACCTATGAAGTCGCGAAGAGTGTTTTAATGAATAAAGATTGAATCTTTGAATGAAAACACCTCAATAAAGGTACCTATTATGTTACTAGACCTTTTTCATGTCTAAAGATTGAATCTTTGGAATAAAATGATAGTTCTGAGTTCAACTTATTCGATTTACCTATGAAGTCGTGAACAGTGTTTTAATGACTAAATAATGATTCTTTCAATGAAAATACCGTAGTAAAGGTACCTATTATGTTACAAGACCTTTTTAATGTGTAAAGATTGAATCTTGGAAAGAAAATGACTGTTTTGAGTTAAACTTATTCGAGTTCCCTATGACATCCCGAAGAGTATTTCAACGAGTAAAGATTGAATCTTTGATTGAAATTACTTGAATCAAGGGACTTATTTTGTCCCTGGACCTTTTATATATAAAGATTGAATCTTTAAAAAGAAATGAGCGTTATGAGTTGAACCTATCCGAGTTTCCTATGACGTCCCGAATAGTGTTTTAACGCGTAAGGATTGAATCTTTGTATGAAATTACCTCAATAGAGGTACTTATTATGTCACTAGACCTTTTTAATGTATAAAGGTTCAAGCTTTGAAAGAAAATGAGAGTTTTGAGTTAAACATATTCGAGTTCCCTGCGACGTCTCGAAGAGTGTTTTAAAGAGTAAATATTGAATCTTTGAATGAAATTACCTCAATCAAGGTACCTATTATGTCACTAGACCTTTTTAATGTATAAAGATTGAATATTTGTAAAGAACTACGAGTTTTGAGTTAAAGTTATTTGAGTTCCCTTTGACGTCACGAAGCGTGTTTTAATGAGTAAAGATTGAATCTTTGAACGAAATTATCTCAATCAATGTACCAATTATGTCAGTAGACCTTTTTAATGTATAAAGATGGAATCTTTGAAAAAAATGAGAGTATTGAGTTTAACTTATTCGAGTTACCTGTGAAGTCGCGAAGAGTGTTTTAATGACCAAAGATTGAATCTTCGAATGAAAATTCCTCAATACAGGAACCTATTATGTTACTAGATCTTTTTGATGTATAAAGATTGAATCTCTGAAAGAAAATTAGAGTTTTGAGTTAAACTTATTCGAGTTCCTTTTGACATCCCGAAGATTGTTTTAATGAATAAAGATTGAATCTTTGAATGAAATTACCTCAATCGAGGTACCTATTAAGTCAGTAGAAATTTTTATTGTATAAAGATTGAATCTTTGAAAAGAAATGAGAGTTTTGAGTTAAAGTTATTCGAGTTCCCTTTGACGTCACGAAGAGTGTTTTAATGAGTAAAGATTAAATCTTTGAATGAAATTACCTCAATCAAGGTACCTATTCTACCACTAGACCTTTGTAATGTATAAAGATTGAATCTTTGAAAGAAAATGAGTGTTTTGAGTTTAACTTATTCGAGTTACCTATGAAATCGCGAAGAGTGTTTTAATGACTGAAGATGGAATCTTTGAATGAAAAATACCACAATAAAGGTACCAATTCTGTTACTAGACCTTCCCAATGTATAAAGATTGAATCTTTGAAAGAAAATGAGATTTTTGGGTTAAACTTATTCGAGTTCACTGTAACATCCCGAAGAGTGTCTTAAAGAGTAAAGCATGGATCATTGAATGAAATTACCTCAATCAAGGTAGCTATTACATCACTAGACCTTTTTAATTTATAAAGTTTGACGTTTTGAAAAGAAATGGGTGTTTCGAGTTAAAGTTATTCAAGTTCATTTTGACGTCACGAAGAGTGTTTTAATGAGTAAAGATTGAATCTTTGAACGAAATTACCTCAATCAAGGTACCTATTCTGTCACTAAACCTTTTTAATGTATAAAGATTGAATCTTTGAAAGAACATGAGAGTTTTGAGTTCAACTTATTCGAGTTACCTATGAAGTTGCGAAGAGTGTTTTAATGACTAAAGACTGAATCTTTGAATGAAACTACCTCAATAAAGGTACTTATTTTGTTAGTAGACCTTTTTAATGTATAAAGACTGTATCTTTGAAAGAAAATGAGAGTTTTGAGTTAAACTTATTCACGTTCCCTGTAACGTCCCAAAGAGTGTTTTAATGAGTAAATATTGAATCTTTGAATGTAATTACCTCAATCAAGGTAGCTATTATGTCACTAGACCTCTTTAATGTACAAAGATTGAATCTTGGAAAGAAAGTGAGAGTTTTGAGTTTAACTTATTCGAGTTACCTATGAAGTCGCGAAGAGTGTTTTAATTAATAAAGATTGAATCTTTGAATGAAAACACCTCAATAAAGGTACCTATTATGTTAGTAGACCTTTTTAATGTCTAAAGATTGAATCTTTGGAATAAAATGATAGTTCTGAGTTCAACTTATTCGATTTACCTATGAAGTCGTGAACAGGGTTTTAATGACTAAATAATGAATCTTTGAATGAAAATACCGTAGTAAAGGTACCTATTATGTTACAAGACCTTTTTAATGTATAAAGATTGAATCTTGGAAAGAAAATGACTGTTTTGAGTTAAACATATTCGAGTTCCCTATGACATCCCGAAGAGTATTTCAACGAGCAAAGATTGAATCTTTAATTGAAATTACTTGAATCAAGGGACTTATTTTGTCCCTGGACCTTTTATATGTAAAGATTGAATCTTTAAAAAGAAATGAGCGTTATGAGTTGAACCTATCCGAGTTCCCTATGACGTCCCGAATAGTGTTTTAACGCGTAAGGATTGAATCTTTGTATGAAATTACCTCAATAGAGGTACTTATTATGTCACTAGACCTTTTTAATGTATAAAGGTTCAAGCTTTGAAAGAAAATGAGAGTTTTGAGTTAAACATATTCGAGTTCCCTGCGACGTCTCGAAGAGTGTTTTAAAGAGTGAATATTGAATCTTTGAATGAAATTACCTCAATCAAGGTACCTATTATGTCACTAGACCTTTTTAATGTATAAAGATTGAATATTTGTAAAGAACTACGAGTTTTGAGTTAAAGTTATTTGAGTTCCCTTTGACGTCACGAAGCGTGTTTTAATGAGTAAAGATTGAATCTTTGAACGAAATTATCTCAATCAATGTACCTATTATGTGAGTAGACCTTTTTAATGTATAAAGATGGAATCTTTGAAAAAAATGAGAGTATTGAGTTTAACTTATTCGAGTTACCTGTGAAGTCGCGAAGAGTGTTTTAATGACCAAAGATTGAATCTTCGAATGAAAATTCCTCAATACAGGAACCTATTATGTTACTAGATCTTTTTGATGTATAAAGATTGAATCTCTGAAAGAAAATTAGAGTTTTGAGTTAAACTTATTCGAGTTCCTTTTGACATCCCGAAGATTGTTTTAATGAATAAAGATTGAATCTTTGAATGAAATTACCTCATTCGAGGTACCTATTAAGTCACTAGAAATTTTTATTGTACAAAGATTGAATCTTTGAAAAGAAATGAGAGTTTTGAGTTAAAGTTATTTGAGTTCCCTTCGACGTCACGAAGAGTGTTTTAATGAGTAAAGATTAAATCTTTGAATGAAATTACCTCAATCAAGGTACCTATTCTACCACTAGACCTTTGTAATGTATAAAGATTGAATCTTTGAAAGAAAATGAGTGTTTTGAGTTTAACTTATTCGAGTTCCCTATGAAATCGCGAAGAGTGTTTTAACGACTGAAGATGGAATCTTTGAATGAAAAATACCACAATAAAGGTACCAATTCTGTTACTAGACCTTCCCAATGTATAAAGTTTGAACCTTTGAAAGAAAATGAGATTTTTGAGTTAAACTTATTCGAGTTCCCTGTAATGTCCCGAAGAGTGTCTTAATGAGTAAAGATTGAATCATTGAATGAAATTACCTCAATCAAGGTAGCTATTACATCACTAGACCTTTTTAATTTACAAAGATTGACGTTTTGAAAAGAAATGGGTGTTTCGAGTTAAAGTTATTCAAGTTCCCTTTGACGTCACGAAGAGTGTTTTAATGAGTAAAGATTGAATCTTTGAACGAAATTACCTCAATCAAGGTACCTATTCTGTCACTAAACATTTTCAATGTATAAAGATTGAATCTTTGAAAGAACATGAGAGTTTTGAGTTCAACTTATTCGAGTTACCTATGAAGTAGCGAAGAGTGTTTTAATGACTAAAGATTGAATCTTTGAATGAAACTACCTCAATAAAGGTACTTATTTTGTTAGTAGAACTTTTTAATGTATAAAGACTGTATCTTTGAAAGAAAATGAGAGTTTTGAGTTAAACTTATTCACGTTCCCTGTAACGTCCCAAAGAGTGTTTTAATGAGTAAATATTGAATCTTTGAATGTAATTACCTCAATCGAGGTAGCTATTATGTCACTAGACCTTTTTAATGTACAAAGATTGAATCTTGGAAAGAAAGTGAGAGTTTTGAGTTTAACTTATTCGAGTTACCTATGAAGTCGCGAAGAGTGTTTTAATGAATAAAGATTGAATCTTTGAATGAAAACACCTCAATAAAGGTACCTATTATGTTACTAGACCTTTTTCATGTCTAAAGATTGAATCTTTGGAATAAAATGATAGTTCCGAGTTCAACTTATTCGATTTACCTATGAAGTCATGAACAGTGTTTTAATGACTAAATAATGATTCTTTGAATGAAAATACCGTAGTAAAGGTACCTATTATGTTACAAGACCTTTTTAATGTGTAGAGATTGAATCTTGGAAAGAAAATGACTGTTTTGAGTTAAACTTATTCGAGTTCCCTATGACATCCCGAAGAGTATTTCAACGAGTAAAGATTGAATCTTTGATTGAAATTACTTGAATCAAGGGACTTATTTTGTCCCTGGACCTTTTATATATAAAGATTGAATCTTTAAAAAGAAATGAGCGTTATGAGTTGAACCTATCCGAGTTCCCTATGACGTCCCGAATAGTGTTTTAACGCGTAAGGATTGAATCTTTATATGGAATTACCTCAATAGAGGTACTTATTATGTCACTAGACCTTTTTAATGTATAAAGGTTCAAGCTTTGAAAGAAAATGAGAGTTTTGAGTTAAACATATTCGAGTTCCCAGCGACGTCTCGAAGAGTGTTTTAAAGAGTAAATATTGAATCTTTGAATGAAATTACCTCAATCAAGGTACCTATTATGTCACTAGACCTTTTTAATGTATAAAGATTGAATATTTGTAAAGAACTACGAGTTTTGAGTTAAAGTTATTTGAGTTCCCTTTGACGTCACGAAGCGTGTTTTAATGAGTAAAGATTGAATCTTTGAACGAAATTATCTCAATCAATGTACCTATTATGTGAGTAGACCTTTTTAATGTATAAAGATGGAATCTTTGAATAAAATGAGAGTATTGAGTTTAACTTATTCGAGTTACCTGTGAAGTCGCGAAGAGTGTTTTAATGACCAAAGATTGAATCTTCGAATGAAAATTCCTCAATACAGGAACCTATTATGTTACTAGATCTTTTTGATGTATAAAGATTGAATCTCTGAAAGAAAATTAGAGTTTTGAGTTAAACTTATTCGAGTCCCTTTTGACATCCCGAAGATTGTTTTAATGAATAAAGATTGAATCTTTGAATGAAATTACCTCAATCGAGGTACCTATTAAGTCAGTAGAAATTTTTATTGTATAAAGATTGAATCTTTGAAAAGAAATGAGAGTTTTGAGTTAAAGTTATTCGAGTTCCCTTTGACGTCACGAAGAGTGTTTTAATGAGTAAAGATTGAATCTTTGAATGAAATTACCTCAATCAAGGTACCTATTCTACCACTAGACCTTTGTAATGTATAAAGATTGAATCTTTGAAAGAAAATGAGTGTTTTGAGTTTAACTTATTCGAGTTACCTATGAAATCGCGAAGAGTGTTTTAATGACTGAAGATGGAATCTTTGAATGAAAAATACCACAATAAAGGTACCAATTCTGTTACTAGACCTTCCCAATGTATAAAGATTGAATCTTTGAAAGAAAATGAGATTTTTGGGTTAAACTTATTCGAGTTCCCTGTAACGTCCCGAAGAGTGTCTTAAAGAGTAAAGCATGAATCATTGAATGAAATTACCTCAATCAAGGTAGCTATTACATCACTAGACCTTTTTAATTTATAAAGTTTGACGTTTTGAAAAGAAATGGGTGTTTCGAGTTAAAGTTATTCAAGTTCATTTTGACGTCACGAAGAGTGTTTTAATGAGTAAAGATTGAATCTTTGAACGAAATTACCTCAATCAAGGTACCTATTCTGTCACTAAACCTTTTTAATGTATAAAGATTGAATCTTTGAAAGAACATGAGAGTTTTGAGTTCAACTTATTCGAGTTACCTATGAAGTTGCGAAGAGTGTTTTAATGACTAAAGACTGATTCTTTGAATGAAACTACCTCAATAAAGGTACTTATTTTGTTAGTAGACCTTTTTAATGTATAAAGACTGTATCTTTGAAAGAAAATGAGAGTTTTGAGTTAAACTTATTCACGTTCCCTGTAACGTCCCAAAGAGTGTTTTAATGAGTAAATATTGAATCTTTGAATGTAATTATCTCAATCAAGGTAGCTATTATGTCACTAGACCTTTTTAATGTCCAAAGATTGAATCTTGGAAAGAAAGTGAGAGTTTTGAGTTTAACTTATTCGAGTTGCCTATGAAGTCGCGAAGAGTGTTTTAATGAATAAAGATTGAATCTTTGAATGAAAACACCTCAATAAAGGTACCTATTATGTTACTAGACCTTTTTAATGTCTAAAGATTGAATCTTTGGAATAAAATGATAGTTCTGAGTTCAACTTATTCGATTTACCTATGAAGTCGTGAACAGTGTTTTAATGACTAAATAATGAATCTTTGAATGAAAATACCGTAGTAAAGGTACCTATTATGTTACAAGACCTTTTTAATGTATAAAGATTGAATCTTGGAAAGAAAATGACTGTTTTGAGTTAAACTTATTCGAGTTCCCTATGACATCCCGAAGAGTATTTCAACGAGCAAAGATTGAATCTTTGATTGAAATTACTTGAATCAAGGGACTTATTTTGTCCCTGGACCTTTTATATATAAAGATTGAATCTTTAAAAAGAAATGAGCGATATGAGTTGAACCTATCCGAGTTCCCTATGACGTCCCGAAGAGTGTTTTAACGCGTAAGGATTGAATCTTTGTATGAAATTACCTCAATAGAGGTACTTATTATGTCACTAGACCTTTTTAATGTATAAAGGTTCAAGCTTTGAAAGAAAATGAGAGTTTTGAGTTAAACATATTCGAGTTCCCTGCGACGTCTCGAAGAGTGTTTTAAAGATTAAATATTGAATCTTTGAATGAAATTACCTCAATCAAGGTACCTATTATGTCACTAGACCATTTTAATGTATAAAGATTGTATATTTGTAAAGAACTACGAGTTTTGAGTTAAAGTTATTTGAGTTCCCTTTGACGTCACGAAGCGTGTTTTAATAAGTAAAGATTGAATCTTTGAACGAAATTATCTCAATCAATGTACCTATTATGTCAGTAGACCTTTTTAATGTGTAAAGATGGAATCTTTGAAAAAAATGAGAGTATTGAGTTTAACTTATTCGAGTTACCTGTGAAGTCGCGAAGAGTGTTTTAATGACCAAAGATTGAATCTTCGAATGAAAATTCCTCAATACAGGAACCTATTATGTTACTAGATCTGTTTGATGTATAAAGATTGAATCTCTGAAAGAAAATTAGAGTTTTGAGTTAAACTTATTCGAGTTCCTTTTGACATCCCGAAGATTGTTTTAATGAATAAAGATTGAATCTTTGAATGAAATTACCTCATTCGAGGTACCTATTAAGTCAGTAGAAATTTTCATTGTACAAAGATTGAATCTTTGAAAAGAAATGAGAGTTTTGAGTTAAAGTTATTCGAGTTCCCTTTGACGTCACGAAGAGTGTTTTAAAGAGTAAATATTGAATCTTTGAATGAAATTACCTCAATCAAGGTACCTATTATGTCACTAGACCTTTTTAATGTATAAAGATTGAATATTTGTAAAGAACTACGAGTTTTGTGTTAAAGTTATTTGAGTACCCTTTGACGTCACGAAGCGTGTTTTAATGAGTAAAGATTGAATCTTTGAACGAAACTATCTCAATCAATGTACCTATTATGTCAGTAGACCTTTTTAATGTATAAAGATGGAATCTTTGAAAAAAATGAGAGTATTGAGTTTAACTTATTCGAGTTACCTGTGAAGTCGCGAAGAGTGTTTTAATGACCAAAGATTGAATCTTCGAATGAAAATTCCTCAATACAGGAACCTATTATGTTACTAGATCTTTTTGATGTATAAAGATTGAATCTTTGAAAGAAAATTAGAGTTTTGAGTTAAACTTATTCGAGTTCCTTTTGACATCCCGAAGAGTGTTTTAATGAATAAAGATTGAATCTTTGAATGAAATTACCTCAATCGAGGTGCCTATTAAGTCACTGGAAATTTTTATTGTATAAAGATTGAATCTTTGAAAAGAAATGAGAGTTTTGAGTTAAAGTTATTCGAGTTCCCTTTGACGTCACGAAGAGTGTTTTAATGAGTAAAGATTGAATCTTTGAATGAAATTACCTCAATCAAGGTACCTATTCTACCACTAGACCTTTGTAATGTATAAAGATTGAATCTTTGAAAGAAAATGAGTGTTTTGAGTTTAACTTATTCGAGTTACCTATGAAATCGCGAAGAGTGTTTTAACGACTGAAGATGGAATCTTTGAATGAAAAATACCACAATAAAGGTACCAATTCTGTTACTAGACCTTCCCAATATATAAAGTTTGAACCTTTGAAAGAAAATGAGATTTTGATTTAAACTTATTCGAGTTCCCTGTAACGTCCCGAAGAGTGTCTTAATGAGTAAAGATTGAATCATTGAATGAAATTACCTCAATCAAGGTAGCTATTACATCACTAGACCTTTTTAATTTATAAAGATTAACGTTTTGAAAAGAAATGGGTGTTTCGAGTTAAAGTTATTCAAGTTCCCTTTGACGTCACGAAGAGTGTTTTAATGAGTAAAGATTGAATCTTTGAACGAAATTACCTCAATCAAGGTACCTATTCTGTCACTAAACCTTTTTAATGTATAAAGATTGAATCTTTGAAAGAACATGAGAGTTTTGAGTTCAACTTATTCGAGTTACCTATGAAGTTGCGAAGAGTGTTTTAATGACTAAAGATTGAATCTTTGAATGAAACTACCTCAATAAAGGTACTTATTTTGTTAGTAGAACTTTTTAATGTATAAAGACTGTATCTTTGAAAGAAAATGAGAGTTTTGAGTTAAACTTATTCACGTTCCCTGTAACGTCCCAAAGAGTGTTTTAATGAGTAAATATTGAATCTTTGAATGTAATTACCTCAATCGAGGTAGCTATTATGTCACTAGACCTTTTTAATGTACAAAGATTGAATCTTGGAAAGAAAGTGAGAGTTTTGAGTTTAACTTATTCGAGTTACCTATGAAGTCGCGAAGAGTGTTTTAATGAATAAAGATTGAATCTTTGAATGAAAACACCTCAATAAAGGTACCTATTATGTTACTAGACCTTTTTAATGTCTAAAGATTGAATCTTTGGAATAAAATGATAATTCTGAGTTCAACTTATTCGATTTACCTATGAAGTCGTGAACAGTGTTTTAATGACTAAATAATGAATCTTTGAATGAAAATACCGTAGTAAAGGTACCTATTATGTTACAAGACCTTTTTAATGTATAAAGATTGAATCTTGGAAAGAAAATGACTGTTTTGAGTTAAACTTATTCGAGTTCCCTATGACATCCCGAAGAGTATTTCAACGAGCAAAGATTGAATCTTTGATTGAAATTACTTGAATCAAGGGACTTATTTTGTCCCTGGACCTTTTATATATAAAGATTGAATCTTTAAAAAGAAATGAGCGATATGAGTTGAACCTATCCGAGTTCCCTATGACGTCCCGAAGAGTGTTTTAACGCGTAAGGATTGAATCTTTGTATGAAATTACCTCAATAGAGGTACTTATTATGTCACTAGACCTTTTTAATGTATAAAGGTTCAAGCTTTGAAAGAAAATGAGAGTTTTGAGTTAAACATATTCGAGCTCCCTGCGACGTCTCGAAGAGTGTTTTAAAGAGTAAATATTGAATCTTTGAATGAAATTACCTCAATCAAGGTACCTATTATGTCACTAGACCTTTTTAATGTATAAAGATTGAATATTTGTAAAGAACTACGAGTTTTGTGTTAAAGTTATTTGAGTACCCTTTGACGTCACGAAGCGTGTTTTAATGAGTAAAGATTGAATCTTTGAACGAAACTATCTCAATCAATGTACCTATTATGTCAGTAGACCTTTTTAATGTATAAAGATGGAATCTTTGAAAAAAATGAGAGTATTGAGTTTAACTTATTCGAGTTACCTGTGAAGTCGCGAAGAGTGTTTTAATGACCAAAGATTGAATCTTCGAATGAAAATTCCTCAATACAGGAACCTATTATGTTACTAGATCTTTTTGATGTATAAAGATTGAATCTTTGAAAGAAAATTAGAGTTTTGAGTTAAACTTATTCGAGTTCCTTTTGACATCCCGAAGAGTGTTTTAATGAATAAAGATTGAATCTTTGAATGAAATTACCTCAATCGAGGTGCCTATTAAGTCACTGGAAATTTTTATTGTATAAAGATTGAATCTTTGAAAAGAAATGAGAGTTTTGAGTTAAAGTTATTCGAGTTCCCTTTGACGTCACGAAGAGTGTTTTAATGAGTAAAGATTGAATCTTTGAATGAAATTACCTCAATCAAGGTACCTATTCTACCACTAGACCTTTGTAATGTATAAAGATTGAATCTTTGAAAGAAAATGAGTGTTTTGAGTTTAACTTACTCGGGTTACCTATGAAATCGCGAAAAGTGTTTTAATGACTGAAGATGGAATCTTTGAATGAAAAGTACCACAATAAAAGTACCAATTCTGTTAAAGATTGGATCTTTGAAAGAAAATGAGATTTTTGAGTTAAACTTTTTCGAGTTCCCTGTAACGTCCCGAAGAGTGTCTTAATGAGTAAAGATTGAATCATGGAATGAAATTACCTCAATCAAGGTACCTATTCTGTCACTAAACCTTTTTAATGTATAAAGATTGAATCTTTTAAAGAACATGAGAGTTTTGAGTTCAACTTATTCGAGTTACCTATGAAGTTGCGAAGAGTGTTTTAATAACTAAAGACTGAATCTTTGAATGAAACTACCTCAATAAAGGTACTTATTCTGTCAGTAGACCTTTTTAATGTATAAAGACTGTATCTTTGAAAGAACATGAGAGTTTTGAGTTAAACTTATTCGAGTTACCTATGAAGTTGCGAAGAGTGTTTTAATGACTAAAGACTGAATCTTTGAATGAAACTACCTCAATAAAGGTACTTATTTTGTTAGTAGACCTTTTTAATGTATAAAGACTGTATCTTTAAAAGAAAATGAGAGTTTTGAGTTAAACTTATTCACGTTCCCTGTAACGTCCCAAAGAGTGTTTTAATGAGTAAATATTGAATCTTTGAATGTAATTACCTCAATCAAGGTAGCTATTATATCACTAGACCTTTTTAATGTACAAAGATTGAATCTTGGAAAGAAAGTGAGAGTTTTGAGTTTAACTTATTCGAGTTACCTATGAAGTCGCGAAGAGTGTTTTAATGAATAAAGATTGAATCTTTGAATGAAAACACCCAAATAAAGGTACCTATTATGTTACTAGACCTTTTTAATGTCTAAAGATTGAATCTTTGGAATAAAATGATAGTTCTGAGTTCAACTTATTCGATTTACCTATGAAGTCGTGAACAGTGTTTTAATGACTAAATAATGATTCTTTGAATGAAAATACCGTAGTAAAGGTACCTATTATGTTACAAGACCTTTATAATGTATAAAGATTGAATCTTGGAAAGAAAATGACTGTTTTGAGTTAAACTTATTCGAGTTCCCTATGACATCCCGAAGAGTATTTCAACGAGTAAAGATTGAATCTTTGATTGAAATTACTTAAATCAAGGGACTTATTTTGTCCC